>NW_027411616.1:611071-1222142 GCF_049639745.1 Rhodnius prolixus
TATTTCTACACAAAATTGGATCTTACCTTTACATTATTTAAATTAGATAGCTTATTTATTGCAAGTTTGTTTTGTTGGATATTTGATTTGTTGTAATATTTGCGATTCCCAAGCTCACTCACGACGTACTGACGGAGATAAAGAAGTATCTCAAGGTCCAGAGATTTCGGCTGAATCCGTAATCATGGTTCCTCTCGAAAATCTGCTTCATAACTAGAATACATGCGTTTGTAGATAGTTATGGAAAGCTAACATGTATTATGGTACTGGCTTCGATTCCCGGTAGACCTTGGATTTTATGAAATGGTTAATGCAAAGAGTTTTAGTCAAGTATCTTTGCTATGTGACTCCGTCTACGAGACCTGATCGGGAGTGGGACGCAAATACCGACTTAAAAAATAGGCATTTCTTTACTTGTAAATAGTTATGTTTATGTTGTAGAGAGACTGCTGCTGCCCATGAAATTTTTGTTTAAATTCTTTTATTTATTGTTACTTTAACTTCAGTTTTAACATCGTAAGAATTGTAAATTTATCTTAATTATATTTGGCCATGGCGATATTTTTATTTACTTACCTTTGGTCTCAGACTTTAATGTCCTTATTTATGTCGACCATTCATTTTACCGTCATTTATATCATAAAATAAAGTTGTTTCTCTCTATTTTGTTTTTTCAGTATTCGATATATATTCGAAATACGTGCCACAACCAGTAGATATCAAGACAGCTTCTGTGTATGATCTGTACGATATATTAGAGGAAATTGGTACTGGCGCGTTCGGTGTGGTACATCGTTGCAGAGAAAGAAGAACAGGTAACATATTTGCAGCCAAATTTATACCAGTTTCCCATCCAATGGAGAAAGAACTAATCAGAAAGGAGATTGATATTATGAACCAGTTGCACCATCCGAAACTTATCAATCTACATGATGCTTTCGAAGATGATGACGAGATGGTCCTTATATTCGAGTTGTAAGTGTTTTTTGACTGTATTTTAAAATTTAAAAATTACAATAATTCTGTAACACAATATAAAACTTATTGCGTATGTAATTAATGAGATATAAAATTTACCATAAAAATCTATGATGGTAACACTCATACAGGCTTCAACATCCCTGCCGCCTTGAAAAAACATTGGGGAACAAACCATTCACAACTCCAGGTACTAGAAGCAAACTTGGACTTGTGGAGTTTTAGGACACACTTTGCTTATTGGACTCTCGAAAGTACCCGTTGACATTTTTATGGTGGGAATAAAGGTGACGATACCAGAACTGGATGCTCGCCAACTATTCTTCTCAAGGCCATTTTAGAGCTTTTGCCCTAAAAACAGGGGTAGCCAACCCACGGCCCGCCTTGGATAATTTTATGGCTCACGATACGCATTCTAATTTTTACAAAATTTGTTTAAATACACTGATGGACAAAATTAACGCACCACCCTTATTTTTTTTATTATTTCCAATGTGTGCAAATTTTGGACTTTCAAAATATTGTTGACTGAAAAAATAAGCCATTTGTAACTACGGCCATCTGGAGAATTTAGGCCTACTCTCACCTCATCTGTAAAGAGAACTCTCTTCCAGTTGTCTTAGTCCAATTCACATGTTCACGTGCAAACTGAAGCCTGCTCATTTTGTGAACTGTGGTAAGGAGAGGGCCACGAGCAGGATGTCTGGCTCTAAGGTTACTTTCATTAAGTCTTCTAACAGTCCTACTGAAGATGGAAACATTTTGGGCTTGCCTTATGAGACTATTTATCTTATTTCTCGTTAAGCTCCTGTTTCGTAATGCCAGGTGCCGGATGTACCTATCGTCTCTCTCTCTCTGCTGTACATCTCTTCTTGAATGACCTCTTGTCTCCCTAAATCGCTTTAGACAAGTGATGTACGTCCAAAACAAAAGCGGAAAATAATTTATTTAATTTTAACTAAACAAAAACTGAGTGGTGCGCTAATTTTGTCCATCAGTATATTTTTATTTGTAGGGTAGTGTTTTGTAACAAAGAAATGTAATACTGTTTTTGTTTCATTAAGTTGCTTCTGTTTTTACAAATAAATATAATTTTTTGTATTGGGTTCAATCTAATAGATATTCATATAATTTTATAAGCGCCCGCAGGCTTATAATGAATTTCCAAAGTGGCCCACAAGATCAATTGGGTTGGCCACCCCTGCTTTAGAAGTACCAATCCTCCAACTTCTAATTTTTTATTCCTTACTTTGGAAGCAACTTCGACTGGGTTTGTAGTGTAGACAGATGGTACTTCTTCGACCACCTATTCTAGAAAAGTTGCTTACATTATACCCATTATGTTCAACGCTTTCTAATAGAGATATAATAAACATCTTAGTAAAAGTAAAGTAATCGCCTTTTTCTTCAGGCGGGTCTTAACGTCCAATTACCAATTAGGTCTCATGATATGAAGTTATATGAATCAAATATGGAAAATCGCAAATGCTGCATTCAATTCAATAACGAAAAATCACAAAATATTCAAATTTGATATCATTTTAAGTGATATCAGTACATCTATAATAAAGTTGTTGACAAAATGAGCCAACCGAAGTACTACTCTGTTTTGGTTTCAGTTTTGATATTTCTTCCCCAACGGTTCAAACATTTTTCGTTAAACTCCTTGTATACATTTTTTTGTTTTATTATATAGTATTTATTTATTAAAATAAAAATATAAATAAAATACATTTCTGGGTATGCAAAATAAATTATAAAGACAACTGCCATGCTCAAAGACCGTTGGCGGAGTGGTTATACAAATGAATTAATTAATTTTTTTGTTTGTTTAAATTATTGATCTAACTAAGAAAACAGAAAATTAAAAAATTTAGGTAAATAAATTTTCACAAAAACATTTGTAAATAATTAATAATAACCTTTTTCAGAAAGTAAAGGATCACCCTATAAATCTAACATTTATTTCTTCTATGTAATTTGACTAATACTAGAACCATGTATACTTATTGCTTTACAATATTGTGCTAACCGAGGCCAATCAGAACCAGTTAATATTTCTAATATTTCCACATTTGTTATAGACATTGTTTGGTCTTTGCAAACAAACGCGGTAAGTGGACTGTATAGAATAGGGTGTAGTTCTTAATGCGGGCAATCAAATGAAATTATACAAATAAAATGAAATAATAAAGCTTACCTTCCAAGATGTGGACACTGGCGTGACAAAGCTCTAAGGAAATGGAAACCCCAAAGGGAAAAGAGAGTCGACTCCCCCACCCCCTGGCCACAGATACCTTTATGAGCGTAGATTATGTCCTCTTGACTAAAGCGAGCTGATTGAAGGCCAAATAGGCGTTAATATTCTTTATAGCGGTGAACATGCGGTGTAACGAGAATAGCGGAAAACTGCGTACCCGTGAACATGCGGTGTAACGAATAGAAGTGAACACGGGATAACACTTGAAATTGCGGTGTAACAGAAAGAGTAGAAAACTGGACACTCGTACAGTTGCGGTGAACGTGCGGTGTAGCGAGAATAGCGGAAAACGGAAAACACTTCCGTACGAGTGCCAGAGAACAAACGTTACGAACAGACTGCGGTAAACGACGAAGAGAGACTCCGAGAGGGGACTAAACAGAGCAATGAGCAGTCGGAAGTTGTCGTAAGCACGACAACTGCCGAGGTCGATGCGTGCGATGCGGTTAGCATATATTGAGGGACAGAAAGGAGTTAGAATGAGCCGAAACAGACATATTCCTAAAATATTTTAGTCTGACCTCACTCAGTCTACCAACTACCAATATATGGTACATTCGATCAAGTATTAGGTCATTACATAAGAGACAAACTTCTTCGGTATTATCATGGTGGTATGGCGGAGAAGTACCTAAATACAATAAACCAGCCCGAGCCTTAATTATCCACCTGGCTTGCTCCAAGGATAAATTACAATTGAAATAATGTTTGCTACCTAAGCTCCTTATAAATGTTATAGGAATCGAGTTCCAAAACTTTCTGCATAAATTCCTCTTTAAATTGCAGTTGGACACATTTCACTAATTTATTAAAAATATCGTTCCATGAAGCTATATTGTTAAAATTACATTCAAAGTTTATATGGTATTTTTTTAAAAGATTGATGATTTCAAGAAACCAAAAAAGATTCTTAGAAACAATTTGGGTCGCAACTACTTTTGGTAACCTATTATTCCTCATAGCAAAAACTTTAACAATCTAATTTAATTGTAATTTGAGGTTATGATTATAAATTGGAAGGTAACCAGTTTCACAATTAATAAAGGCAGATGGAACAAATAATGGCAGTTTAAACACTTTTTTAATAAAGAAACGGTATAACTTTTCTAGATCTTCATATTGGTCTCCTCCCCAAACCTGGGCCCCATAACAAGCCATAGAGCGACTTACACTGTTAAATAATTTTAGTTTCGAATAATACTTTATACGATTATTTTCTATAAGTCGACTCTATAACGTGTTCAGCCCTTGTTTAGCTTTAGACACATTACTTTTAATATGCTTTACAAATGACAATCTAGAAGACAATGTCACGCCCAAGTACTTGTACTCATTCACCGTTTCTACAACTTCATTACGGCAGAACCATTTCTCTCGTTTAGCTGGCCTTCCTCCATTCCTAAAAACAACAATCTTACATTTCTTCATGTTGATTTTCAAGTTCCATAACTGCGTGTAATTACAAAGAGAGTCAATAATTCTTTGCAGCGTTTGGGGCTCGGAGGCAAGAAGCGCTATATCGTCAGCAAATGCTAAAAACTTTACTCTTTTGGAGCCAACAAGCACACCATCCCCGTCCAGACACTCCTCAATATCATTGATGAATAAAGAGAAAAGGAGGGGGCTAAGCACACAACCCTGCTTAACTCCCATTTCCATATTGAACTCAGAGCCTCCTCCCTCCGGTCCCCAAACGCAGCCTACCGTATCTGAGAGAAGTGCCTCAACACACCGAATAATCTTTGTGGACAGACCCAAACTATTAAGTTTAAAAAATAAAGCATATCGGTCAACAGAATCAAAGGCAGCAGCGAAATCAACAAAAAAAGGCGTAGGCTTTCTGCCTCTTAGCACTTAGCTTCAGCTTTACTAGGTTAACCAATGTGAAAATATTGCCAATAGTGGAATAATTTTTCCGGAATCCTGCTTGAATCTCATTTAGAATACCGTTATTAGCCCACTCTGTTAGCCTTTCTAGAATTAGACCAGCATATACTTTGCCAACAACATTATTAAAAGAAATTCCTCTGTAATTTGAAACCTCATTACAGTTTCCTTTTTTTAAATGTGGAAAGACAACTGATTTTCTAAAGCTAGATGGAACTTTACCAAAATCAAATATTTCATTAAAAAAAACATCTAGTAATGATTTTAGAAAAGTGTGAGGTGCATTTTAAAATGTTCATATGGAACACCATCAAGGCCAGGCGTTTTTCCACATCGAGCCCTAGATAGTACCACTTCCAACTCTGACATAGTAAATGGCGCATCATATTTTGTATTTTGTATAAAAGGCGCAGCATACTGCATTCTACTCATACTCAAAGAGGGGTTATATAGATCTTGAAAATACTTAGTCCATTCATCCAATGATATACTATGAGATTTGTAATTCGTACCCTTAAGAGATCTCCTTGTATACATTAGATAATATAAATCTTTTTTCTTTGTTTTTTAAAATATGTTTCCGGTACTGGTCATTTATAGGGAGTTCTAAAGTGATGTTCTAAATGGTATGTTTTAACTGCCATTTCAGGAATAAATATTCAATTATAACTAACATCTGAGCATTATTGATAAAAATATAATGTTTTGCCGAAATTTAGAGTTAGAAGCAAGTCGCTTGACGGTTACTTTTTTAGTTTTTGCTACTTTCTAAATGGAATTTTATTGGGGTGCTTAGAATTTGGTGGGTTAAGCAATCATAGTAGTCGTACACTGAGAATTGCAACATTTTAAGAATGTTGATTTTATATCGATGGGATTATATTTCTTTCTAGAATGTTTTTTTACTATTTAAACCTGTACAATTTAATCTAGCACAACAATCATTTAGCAATAATTACAATGTGGGGGGAAAAAAATTAAATTAGAATATTGAAAATTGTAATTGGCCATTGATTTCCAGGGGCATTTGTAGTCATTCTGGGATTTTAAAGTTGATTCTGTATTAGAAGCCAAAATATCCAAAAATAATGCTATAAAAAAAAATAATAATCTCACACTCTATTTCAGCCTTTCTGGTGGAGAATTATTCGAACGTATCACCACAGAAGGATACGTGATGTCTGAAGCAGAGGTAATTAACTACATGCGCCAAATCTGCGAGGCGATTAAATTGATGCACGAGAAAAATATCATTCATTTAGGTAAAAAACTGTTTTGTTTTTTTTCTTAAATAACAAACATATACATGATATATATATATATAATGTTTATATATGTATAATGTAAATCAGCTGTAAATTATGTTTGTTAGCTCTAATCGTTTGTAAGAAAAATTATTGTGGTAGTGTTACATTTTCGAAACTTTTTCCAAAAGTACATGTTTTAAAGCCCTTTGAATATGAAAAAAACGTTTTTAGCGCATGATTTTTTAAAAAAATATCCCCAAAACGAAATATAGCAGGAAGCTCAAGAATGTTATTCTTCAACTATCGTCGCTTCAAGTACTATTTAAAAATTAAAATATGTAAAACTCCATTAAAGACTAATTTAATTATTAAAATTAAACTTCGAAAGTTGTTTATAATTATTTTTGTATTTTAAACAATGTGTACATTTTAAACAATGTTCTTTTTGTTAACATTTATTTTTTACAGACATTAAACCAGAGAACATAATGTGTCAGACAAAGCAAAGTACCAACGTCAAATTAATTGACTTTGGCTTGGCTACGAAATTGGATCCAAATGAAATGGTGAAGATATCTACTGGCACAGCAGAATTTGCTGCACCAGAAATCGTAGAAAGGGAACCAGTTGGTTTTTACACAGACATGTGGGCCGTAGGCGTTTTAGCTTATGTTTTGTAAGTATTTAATTATAATGCGACTGAATTTTATTCCACTTTACACATTAGACTACCAAGTCAATCGTATGGCTAATCATAAAGGCCTGCACATATAATCAAAATAAAATTAATAAATAATTAAAATAGAAATTAAATATTTCTTTCGATTAAACTAATAAACATATTTAAGAATACAATACTTTCTTATTGAGTTCAATTTTTTTTTATCCAATTTAGATTCGGGTGTTTATTTTCTTTTAAACAATGTGGTCAAATGCCTAATGATAGCTTAATAATACGGTCGATAACAGAACCATCTACTTACTAATAATGTAATGGTATTTACGTTACACATAAATATCAGTGTTATTTACGAGAAATCGTGGCTAAATATGTTCGTTTTGTACTAAAACAAAAAAAGAAATGAACTGCTTTTGAATTATTTACAAAAAATATTTGTGAAATCGAAATTTCAATCCCCCATTCTTTTTTTGCATTTGTCTTAAAATCAGGAAGTTACTTTACATTCGCTTTTCATAAAGTGGCGTACCGTTTTGTAAATCAGTCAGACTTCCTCTATGAAATAACTTTGTCAAACCATGTTAAACTTCATAGTACACAGTTGAACTTTATACTCGTATACTGTTCCTTTAGTTCACACATGAAATGTATGTGTTTCACATGTTCATTAATATGTCTTATTAAACAATTAAGGGGATTGTTACTGATAAATTTTATTGGAGTAAGACTTACATTCCGCAATGCATCCTTATAATCAGAGTAACGAGTGGTTAAACACCAGGACCGATTTAAAGGAAAACTGGTGATTCAGTATATTTTCTTGTACAGTTATAAAAATCTTTCTTTCCTTGAGCTTATGTAATGACCTACCCATTCCTGTTTAGTTCTTTCCTGATTCATCAAATAAATTCTGTTATCATCAATGGGACTATCAGTAATTCTATGCTATTCGGCTATATCATTTTTTTTTTTTCATTACGTGGTACACGTCAATGGGTAGGTAAACATGCATAACAGCTCAATTCCTATTGAACCGTGAACAAATTATTTTTTAAAAAAAGTAGCAGTAAGTGATCAACATATTGTACTTTTTTATGTCTAGACTGAGTGGACTATCTCCATTTGCTGGTGACAACGATGTGGAAACATTAAAAAATGTTAAAGCTTGTGAATGGGATTTTGATGAAGATGCTTTTGCTAATGTTTCCGAGGAAGGAAAGGATTTCATCAAACGACTATTAATAAAAAATAAAGAGTAAGCATAGAATTGTAGAATTACGTGTTCCTATATCTTAAACTTAAATGGTGTATTTAAGTGGATACAAATTAGAAATTTACGTTTTATATATTTTTAAACCATTTGTTTATAGCCGTGTCGTTTATCGTGTGAATATTTTAGGTTTGCGGCTACTTTAATTATCACAAAAATCTGTTGTGACACATTTTTTTTAAGGCGCGTCAACCTCATCATTGCATCCCGGAGCACTGCCGGCCTCCGAACAGTGTTCTCTCGTCACAGTTAGCACTATTTACCATCGAACCGTGAGCTGTAAGAAGCTTCTAATTCCTTCCCTCCCACCATATATGTTACACTTATTATATTATGTGTACTATGCTTAAACATATTATATTTTTGTGCTTATGAATAATATAATAATTTTTCCAACTATTCAGAAAGAGGATGACAGCACATGAATGTTTACTTCATCCCTGGCTGGTTGGTGACCATAGTGACAAGGTGAGCATTATTAACAGCTCCAGGTACCTCAGCATGAGGGACAACATCAGAAGCAAGTACGACCAGTGGGAAGACTACCCAGTGGCAATTGGACGCCTCTCAGAATATAGTTCACTAAGGAAACTATTGATAGACAAATACCGTATCCAGAGTACATCATTTGGTAAGGCACTAATTTTTCTATTTTTTTACAGTTTTATATATTAGCAGATTGCATTCCAATAAAACATTTTTTTAAATATAAATATAATTTTTTTTTATCTCATGTATCTTACGAATTTGCTCCAATTAAGACGAAAAAAGACCACTATCACCTACAGACTTACTCTTGCTATCGACAAACTAATAAAATTCTGCACTAAATGGAGAATTAAAATAAACCACGACTTAACTAACGCTATACTCTTCGCCAAACGCAGACCCTCTTTTAATCGACAAATTAGACATAATAATTCTTTGATCTAGTGGTCTACCCACGTTAAGTACCTAGGCCTAACTTTGGACAACAAACTGACTATCACGACTACACAAGTTCAGGACAAAGTAAATTCAGGCAAACTAACTACACGACTATTATTTCCTCTAATACCACGTGACTCCAAAATGACTGTGACCAACAAACTCCTCCTTTACAAAGTGGTCATCCGGCCGATGTTGCTCTACACCAGCTCCGCCTGGAGCCTGACTTGTAGCAGTAGCATCAAGAAACTCCAGGACAACACAGAACAAATTTTTGAGTCTAGCGACTGACTCTCCACGACGCACTAAAATTGACTCACTCCACGAGACTGCATCCATTATTCCCTTACACTCCTACATCCACAATCGTCTGCTGAAACTCCTTTCCATCCTAGACTGTCATCGTAATCCACTCGGCCGCGACATAGCCTCCTACAATCCTTCTATTCCCTACAGGCACAAAAGAATTAAACATACTTCTCTAACTTTGTACACTTGCTGCAGGTTTTTCCTTCCTTTTTCATTGCATTCTTATCCTACATCTTAACCTTTCTACTAGCACTTGTAATGAAGGTTACAATGTTTTGTACATTGACACTTCGTATATTTATTTATTTTTGTACATAATTATATTGCAATAAAGATTTATTCTATTCTATTCTGCTCCAATGAACCAATAGTCACTGATCTAATCTAACATTCTCTAGGATTTTAGTAACAACTCACTTTTAATTCTAGATCGCCGACAAGCTGCTCCTAGATTTGTCATTAAACCACAGAGCGCATTCGCCTATGAAGGACAGAGTGTGAAATTCTACTGTCGAGTGATCGCAATTGCCACTCCTACGATTACCTGGTACCATAACAATCAAGAATTGAGACAAAGCGTTAAGTTTATGAAACGTTATGCAAATGAAGATTTTTATTTTGTTATAAATCGTGTTAAATTAGACGATAGAGGTGAATATATTATTAGAGCGGAAAATCATTACGGATACAGAGAAGAAGTTGTCTTCCTCAATGTACAACGTAAGTTTTATTCTAAACTTTTATTCAAGAATTTTAATTTTTTGACCAAGTATTGAAAAAATTAATTATATCTTGTCTATGTTTTCAGCATTGCCCAAACAAGTGCCAACTTACAGGCCTGAAGAACAGTTAAGGAGACGTGAACCGTTACCTTACACTTTCTGGAAGGAAGAAGTAGAGTCAGCTCCTAGCTTCACTTTCTTATTACGTCCCAGAGTCATGCAGTCCAGACAGACATGCAAATTACTCTGCTGTCTCAGCGGCAAACCATTCCCTTCGGTAAAATGGCGCGCGTTAGTTAGATTTAAGAGAACTGAAAGTTTTTTTAATGAGATGAGTAGACTAATTGCATCGAACAAAAAAATTCAACTTGGTTCCTACCTAATATGAACTTAGAATTAGAGGCATTGGAGACTTCATACCGTTACTAAATTTATTTTTTTAATTTGAATAAAACCAAGTAAAGTCATTGGCGCACGGCACCTTAGACGATTTTTAAAATTGAGTTTTAATGGAAATAGATACATATTTATGAATGCCAAATTCACACATTTGTAACACTTGGTGACGGAGTCATTTTGTTGTTCTAGGTGAGATGGTTCAAAGGCGAGAAAGAGTTGTCCAAATATGAGTACACAATGTCACATACGGACGGTGTGGTGACATTGGAAATTATAGACTGCAAACCAGAAGATTCTGGCAAGTACAAATGTGTGGCTAGTAATAAACATGGAACTGACGAAACTTCATGTGTTGTCATTGTAGAAGGTAAGTGTAAACTAATAAATTTATCAAAGTTAAAGAATTAAAGAATAATAAATGCACGATTCTAAGCTAAAAAGAATTTTTCAAGTCTGCTTGAATGACATCAGATATTGTTTCTTATTTTCTTGCGTTCAATACAAGAAATATGATCTCCGATTTATTCTTATAACTATCATTCTTCTTCAACTTTACTTATACTCATTTGTTTTTGTTTCTTGTTTGTCCTTCTAAAAAAAATATCGATCGACAATTTTCTTCTATTAAATGTGTTAGCAGAAAATAAATTTCTGGAACTGCAGTCATGAACCAGATGGACCATTGCAATTACTGTGTGATGTTAAGTACTATATACTCACTGTATAAATCTATTATCTGAATTCCAGAAATTTAGTGCAATGCAGGGATATGCTTACTTAGCACTTACCTCACAGCCAGCCTGTATATGCAATTGAAATTATTCACGCTTGCATCTTTGCCTTCCAAAATTAAAGAGTCTAAAGAGTATAAACAAAAAATACGGGATCTCCAACTAAAGTTCAACGGAAAATTCATCCACATCCATCTGATATTTCCAATCACAATTTTATATTTCATCTTTAGTCTTTGTGTTGTGTTTGTACACATATTCAAATAGGTAAATTGAGCACTTTATTTTGAAAATCATTATTGTCTTAATACTTATACATGACTATTCATGGGAAAAACTGTACAATTTCGAAACTGATATGAAATCGAAAGGGAAAATTCCTTCATCAGGATCTGTCAGTCACTGGTTTCAAAAATTGAATAGTTGTGAGTAATTTAAAAGTTTACTAGTTTGCCTCAGAAAGGTTCATGGCCATAATGCTTTATGGAAAGCTGTCGAATCAAATCCAAATATAAGTATTCGTGCGCTTGCTGCAGAATTCACTAAGTGTAAAGAGAGCATTAGACCTCATATGTATACTTTTTTGTGAAAGGTTAAATTTAAAAAAAAAAAATTGTCATTAAAAAATGGATTTATATCCTAAGGCGATGGCTTTAGATGATTGGAGCGCAGTCAGACAGTATTTCTCGACTATTTGAGAAAAGTTAAGGGCGTTTTCTGGAACCATCAAGAATAACTTGTCACAAATTAATTCCTGATGGATTTACCACGAATTGGTATATCCATATTTCCAACATCCAGAAAAATGCACTCAAAAATGGTCCAACGTCAATGACCATGCACCAAAAAAACTTTCTTCCATTAAGATAACACTCGCTCACATCAGACTCAAGAGAAAATTGTAGAAATTTTGAATGATGGAATTGAAACTTTCAGTTCACCCTATATTCCAAAATTAGCTCTATCCGACTATATCATTTGGTTTGGTCCATAGCACACTCTTTAGAGAGGGGGAGAAATTGCCGTAAAGTCGGTAAATTAGAACTAAAGTGCAAGGTTATTTTTTTATTTTAATACCAAGGAATGGATCAGCAAGGGATCCAACATTTGATAAAAACATAACCGCCAATAAACGACAGGGGTCATATTTTGAATATTAATTTAAAACAATCCCAAGAGGTAAACAAAAAGTGATATCCTGTTAAAAACTTTTTTTCTCTCGAATTTTGATATGTAAGAACAATTTTAATTGCATATGACAAGTGCGTCCATTACAAACTGTTTAATATAAAAATTTTAATTAAATTTTTCATATTTATTGGGACAACACATATGTTTTGTTTGAAGATATTTATAATCCATTATGTGTTTTGTTTTGATAAGTCTGTGTTCACTAAAAGTGTTGTCCGTGAGTTTTTTTTTCTGTGTTTTAGTTTTTTTTTAATTATTTAGGACGCGTTACCATCTGAGGTTATTGGCGCTCAGAGCTCTTTTCAGTGCACTGTGGCCTCCGGATAGTGTTCTCTCGTTACAAACAACACTGTCCATCACCGGACAGTGAGCTGTAAGAAGCCCTAGGAAGAGAAAATCTAAGGGTCAGCTGCTGGATTCTAAACCGGGATCTCCGCGTGGGAATGCAATACGCTAACCGCATAGCTGATCCCCTCCCTCTGTGTTTTAGTTGCAAGGGCACCCAGTGAGCAGTCTTGGTCTTTACTAACAATATTTTCTTTCTTTTCAAAATTCATCATCACTAAGGATATCAGATTGCTGAAATATCTGAATCGGTAAAGCACGGAACCTTCGAAATGTTGTTTGAAGTCATGAATGTCTGAATGTTTTGGCCGGTAGTTTTCATAACTTAAAGCTTTGTAAGTTAGTAAAAAAGTTTTTATAACTTCCATAACTGTGATCTTTGTCAGCGAAATGAAATCGACGTAATAAAATAACCAAATTCTGCGAATTGGGTTTGAAGGCATGCCTTAGTATGTATTTTCCTTGAAAGATGTCCTAGATTGAATATTTGCGCAGAGATTAGTTACCACGCATTTCTTGTCTTTATTGATGCCACTTCTGTTGGCATCTTAAGTAGGCACCAGTCTCAAGTGCTCATTATGGCTGTTGCTGCTTCCTTCGCAGAGTTCTTGTAGTCACCAGGTTGAATGCTTCTTGTTTAAATGCCCACATCGATTAGCAGTGTTCTCTATCGTCACTTAAACTTTTGCCGTGATTTAAACTGAACCCGAACTCAAAATTTCGTCGGGCCACCACCCAAAATAATGAATGCATTTGCCCAGTATAATTTTTCTACTTCTATAATAAGTTTGTAAAATTTCAGAGAAAGTCGGTGGGGAGGATTTTCTGAAATTCACAAATAATCGCAAATTTATCCTTTAAAGCACATTGCCGGTTATCTGATTTTACATCCTATTGAATTATACGTTTACCTATATATGATGGATATTTAATGTTCGAAGTTTAAACAATCTTTAGAGCCATTTTCGAGAAAAACGCGAAAACTAAAAAGAATGCGGCATTGTACTTGTTTATACATGCACATTTTCTTTCAACATTTTTTCTTAAAAAACCGTTTTAAGGCAGTTCTCGGGAAGCACTTGAGGTAGGCTTTTTTGTAAGTTTACATTATAGAGTAATTTACGGTTTTAAAAACTATAATGTTGGAATTAAATATGACAGGAAAATGTGAAGATTTTTTTTATTTTTAGAATTTTGAGAATAGAGAATGCATGTGAATGTTCACATCAGATTTTTTTTTTTTATTTTACAGCCACTCTAAGAGAAAAATATTGCGATCTTTTCAAATTTTCAAAATTTTGATTTCACCGAATTCCGTGAGGAAAAAATATTTAACCAGAAAAGTGTTTTAAGTTATTTTCCTTCATTTATTGGAAAAAGCTCAAGTAGCTGAGGTATCAGCTTATTTATTCTTATTTTAAACATTTTGTCTTTGAAAATTGATTTCTAAGGAGTGATCTCAAAATGCCGAACGGGTCTTCTAGTGTGCTACTTCTCTTTAAAGTTCACTGTACAGATCTGCAACTAACTAATACTTTCATTAAAAGGTTTGCTAGAATTCTAAGCTTAGAGGAAATATTGACAAAGTAGAAATACAAGTACAAGGTAGATTCTTGTTGTTTTCTGAATTCTTTTGAAAATAGCCTAATAAATTTGTCTAAACTATGGAAACAAATTGCATAATAAATAAACATACAATTTTTATTGGAATCATTTTTCAGTAAAATTTGAATTTTCATGGAAATCTAAGAAAATATTGAAATTAGAATTTAGTTAAATTAGTGTCATTATTAGGAGAATTGTGATATAATTATAGTAGGAAAATGTTGTGTGACTGTTCATATAAGAATGATATTTATGTCTGGTTGTTGTCTTTCCGCTGCAGGTCACATTGTCTTTAGAAAGCTTATGCTTGGACGCTCCCTCCTGACCAAATAATATTTCTAACATATTGAACAAAAAAAGGGACTGTGTGTGTTCATTTCTCTATTTTCATTATTTAATTTCCAGGTAGTACTTCAACTGCTGAACAAGACCAGTTGGTGCATAAACTAATGCATTCTGGAGGTAAATTTATGTGTACTTTTTTTTATCCGCGGAAAATACCCCTTTTCGGTGGCCAACATCTGTGAATTTTTCATTAACTGTGTTTTTGTTAAAAGTGACTGAAATCACTTATCTGTAAAAAGTTACATTTTCTTACAATTGCAACATTTTTCAGCCAAATTAAACCTTATATTTTTCTAAATTTCCGTCTCTTTGTAACTAAATGCAGCCTCTACTAATGAATTGATGGGTACCTATCTAATCTAGGCATAGTGGAGCATATCAGTGACCATGTAGAGGCGCACCAATTTTTAAATTTGCCCTCGGACAAAATGGTTCCTTAGTTCAACTGCCACAGTTGTATTGCATACTTCAACGTAGATGTTTCGGTTAAAAAAGTCGGAAAGAAAATGAAGCGTTACTGTACGTGATGTGAACAGGACTTGTGTGGCTGTTCGAAGAAACTGAAACCTTCAATCTTCAAGAGAAGCTTCTCTCCAGAGTCTTATAGACTGGTAAGTCTATCCAAAGAGACGGCTTGGAGGAGATGCTCTAATTAGTGGATGCCAACACATACCCTTTTCGTAGCGGTGGCGTGAGCCAACTGACCGATTTGCAAATAATCTATTCTTAATGGATGAAACAGTTTTCCCAGGAATGCATCCTTTCTTAAAAAATTCATTAAAATATTTTTAATTAAAATCAAGAATTTTTCAGTGAAATTAAACGTTTGCTTTTTCTTGCTGCTGGCATTGGCGTGAGTAGCTACTCTCTCAATACTTAAATGTCTCCCTTCATTGCATTGACTTTGGTGTAACAAAGAATTAGAGATAATAGAATTTAGAGTTATTTTCTGTATAGGAAGATTGTTTCTTTAACTTTGATGAATTGGGTGGGCTCTTGGGTGGTCACTGGGCAAGGACATACAAGCAAACCCAGTAGCGAAGACTTGGAGGCTCTTCCGAGGAACAATTTTCCACCTACGGCTTTGTTGGGGGCTTTTGGACTGTCGTGGGGGGGGAGGGCACGTCTATGGTGCTACTAACGTTACGTTTAGATTTTCCCAAATGGATACGCATCTAAAAAAAAATTGCTGTTCAGAAAAATATTAGAAACAAAGTTTAGTTTTTTTTTTTTAATTCAATGGGAAAAGGTAAATTTAGTCCCAAGAAAGGTTTAATTTTACTACAAAAATGCAATTTTTAATTTTTACAAAAAAAAAATGAGCAAAAAAGAATTAAATGTACAAAAAAAAATTGTAATGTTGATTTAAATTTGTTTATGGACTACTCCGCCTTCATAAGTACCAAATGACCAAATTTTATTTTTAGTTACCATTCATTATGTTTTCTTTCACGAGGCCATTAAATCCAATGTATAATATAAACTTCTCTGTGATAAGTAAAAAACGTTTTACAGAATTCTATGCATAGTTTTGTTTATAAAACTCCTTTTATTCTCTTCTTAGTTTCTTCGGACTAGTTGTTTTTGTTTCTTTCTTCTCATGAAATCTCCTCTTTTTTATCCAAGTTCGGATTTTTTCGAGAATCAACAAAAATATAATGATAAAAGTTCTAGATAAAGAATAGCCGAAGAAACTAAAAGAAAAAAAAAGGCTTCAAATATTAATATTTCTGCATTGAAACCATTTTTAAATAATACAGAGTTGCTGATAATGACCATGAGATAAAACAATAGAAGATGGAAATTAAGTTAGAGAAATTTTGTTATTTATTCTTTCCTTTAATAATAAAAATAAATGAAATTGAAATAAAATGATATAAATATTATATCTCATAGAATAAACTACAAACAAAACAAAAACAATAAAAAGTAAAAAAATTGCACAACATTTCAGATCGTAAATTTATTGAACAAAAGAGTCGACCTCCGCCTGCAGTAATCACTACACGAACGCTAATCGGTGGACCTACTAATAAAACTGAGGTATTATACTACTTTCTATTATACCTTTAATATTTAGTCAATTAGTGCACATCCGAGTATAATAATAATAATAATAATAATATGTTCCAGATTACACAGAAAACAATTAGTGATAGTAAGAGTACTAAAAAATATGGATCAAAAAAATTAGATTCGGGAAGTAGTCCTTCCCGCTCCCGCAGTACTACAAAGGAGCTAATTTGTAAGTACATGAGTCATCTGGTTTCTTTTATTACACTTCGTACGAGATTGTGTACTTCTATAATCTATAAAAACAGGTTTAGGATTATCATCTAAATTTAGAGATTGTTACAACAGGTTCGTGCCGTTTAAGTGACTTCCACATATATAATTTCTACCTCTTGCTTCACTAAGAAAAAATAGGCTACTTACGCTTATGACGTTTAACGCTTTATCCACTGAGGGTTAAGAGAATTATATTTTATTAGAGAAAAGGTTCTTGAGAAGGTTCATAGATATTCATAGCAAGTTTCTTTAACTAGAATCTCTGTTTAAGGGAATAGTTGCCTTTAATAGGTGCTTGTGTAAAAAAAGATCGCTAGATCAATTGCACGAAATGTTCTGCTTTGTGATTCAATCCAGAATAGCTGCTTATATTTAATTTGAAATAATTACTACATAAGCGGTACATTGTACAGTCTCATTGTGTTTCGTTCACTTTTCACACTTATTGAAGTTAGAATTAAAGATAAATTACTTTTTTTACCACTTTTCCTCCAAGTATCTTTGATCAAGTAAAAAGATAGTTGTATTTAATTTTTCTGTTTTCAAGCCCTTTGCAAACCTTCATCTCAGAGCCTTTTTCGAATGCTTTTGGCTTTTGTACTCAAACCAACAATTTCTCGCAGACTGTAATGTATGAGTACAGCATTTTCTAGAAAACCAGATCGAATAGATTACAATTTAAATTTTTTAGTGCACTGGAGGCCTCAGTACAAGTTTTATTTCGTTACAGACAGCACTATCTAACACCGGAAAATGAGCTGTACCAGGCTCCTAAGAACAGAAAAACGAAGGACATCCGGCTGTGCTCGAACCCAGATCTCCTCATGGGAGTCCAATGAACTAATCATTCAGCTAATCCGTTCCCTACGAAATGCATTTATCATTATTTTATTTTATTTTTTGTTTTATTAAATTTCTCCTAAGTTAGTCCTAATTTCTTTTAATTCTTCGAATTAGCAGTAACTTTACGAGCGATTTTTCGATTGGAGGCTTCCACTTTGAGTTGTTGGTGAAAGGCTTTATTTTGAATAAAGCAACAGAATATCGTAAGTGCATTGAGATTATATTAAAAATAGAAAAATACATCAGGTTCGTGTTTATAATGATTAGAAACATTTCATGATAGAAAATTAAGGATTGACGAGTCAAATAGTGCAAAAAGTAGGCATGACTTACCCTAACGGTTACCTCTCAAAACGGTCAGAGGAACAAATTAAGTGGTGAAGGTTAGACATTTCGAGCTTACCTTAAGGATTGAAATTATTAAATTGTGTAGGTCAGCAATACCAAGATTTTTTTATAATTGTACTGATACTTCTCGATATAGGGGAAAAAAACGATGAACGACTAATATGTGAGATAATTTATATGTGCCAAAATTAATACATACCTAGAGTTTTCATATAGGGGTTCTTTAAAACATATGTAGGTACACCGCATTTATTCATAACTTTACACCTTTAGTGAAAAATTGTAAATAAATGTATAAGTTGTCCTTGTTAAGCTGCTGGGGTTAGTAGGTCCCTGGGCCCTGAAGAAGTGGCTAGTCTTTTTCCTCCAGTAGAGAAAATATATGAAAAAAAAAATTGGTTTCATTAAAAAAATATATACAGTCGACTCTCGATAATTCGAAACTCGATAATTCGAATTTTTCGATAATTCGAACTCTACAGCTGTTAACTTCGGTAAATCGAAAAAATTCAGTGTATTTAGATACGCTCGATAACTCGAACTCCTTTTCTTAACAACAGGGGGAGAGAAGGCTCTATAATTCGAAGAGGCCACTTCCCCTCTTTATAATTCGAATTTTCCCTAGTAATGTTTACTTCTCATTTTCCGCTTATTGTTCATTTCCTGCGTAATGATTTCCTCCTTCCAGCCCAGTTTAACTTTTCAATTCTCTTTCTTAGTTTTTCACGATGGGAAGTACGTCTCCCTTACTGTGTCCGATAAAAAAAAATTATCGCGGCCGTGAAAAGTGGTTCGAAAAAAAAAGATATCGCCAAAACTTTCAATATTCTACCATCAACGCTTTCTACAATTCTAAGTCACTTGACTAAGTCAAGCCACATTGAAACAAAAAACTGTTCTTCATTTTTTTTAATTAGGTACATAATATGTATACATATACATATGTAATATACATATTATGTACATTATTATTTATTGAAATGTTAATACATATGTAATTTTTTTGTTCTTTTTTGTCGTTTTCATTATTTTTACTTTTTTACTTGAGGCTATATATGTCTAAAACTTAGGTAAGTTCACACGTATTTTCAATATACGTATGTACATACATATATACATAATAACAACTCTTAATAATTCGAATTTTTTTCCCCCTTCTTGATAATTCGAAGTCTCGATAATTCGAATTTTTCTTGTAGTCCCTTGGATTTCGATTTATCGAGAGTCGACTGTATATACCGACGTTTTTGTAAAAAAATTTAACTTTATAATGGTCTCAAAAATATGTCTGTATTTGAGATTTTGCGGTGATGTTTGAAAAAGATCAGATCGTGTCAGTTACAGACCAACCTCAGTTTCTGAGGCCAAGCCTCATTACTTAAAAGAATGTTTTAACGGCTGATAAACATGTACACATGAAATCAATAATATAAATGAAATATAGTAAGAAGTAGGACAGATATGGAATGAAGCATAGATAAAGCAGAAGAGATGCTATATCCATTAAAATATTTTTGAGTAATCTTTTTAATTTCCTTCTTTCAGTGCCACCGGATGAATCTATGGCACCACCAAAGTTTACCCAAGGACTTAAGGATTTAGCTATTAATGATGGAGAATCTCTTGTTCTAACCTGTTATGTGCAAGGCGACCCAGAACCACAGATTACTTGGTCCAAGAATTCAAAGGTACTATCTGTGGTTGTAAATTTATCAGATTTATACATATATGACCTATTTAAAATATGTCTTCAGAGAGATTGAAGACTGGTAATCGACGAAGAATGCCTTTTCAATTTATAATATTGCAGGTGCTGAGCTCATCAGATGTAATTGACCTTAAATATAGAAACGGTATTGCTACACTAAGTATTAACGAAGTGTTTCCAGAAGACGAAGGACATTACTTATGTGTGGCAACCAATTCCCTTGGAACTACTAAGACTGAGTGCAAATTAACGATTAAACGTAAATATACAATAAAATATTCATTAATATAATCGAGTAGAGTATTTCATATCATGCGATAACATTCAGCTTTATCTTACTCGAGTATTCCTATCAGAGTAGATATCTCTCGAACTCACTAAACGTAGTAAAATGGAAAGAAGGGCACTGAAAATGAGAGTGACGAAGAAAGTTCCTGAATTTCTTCATTTCAATTGAGAGATTCAGGACGGACTGTTCTTCATATCAAAATACAAATATAAAAGTTGGTCATCCAAGTACGCCCAATCGTTAAAACTACTGAAACTCTTGCAATGTTTCAAAATGCAAAATGTTTTTGCAATGTCCTTATTGTTTCATTTAAAATTTTTTCACAAAATTGCTTTGAGACGCAACCGATGGTTAACAAAACGGTAGAGAGGATCTCTTCATTGTCTTCTCGTCCGATCTTGTCTTCTCTCCTGGCATGTCCAAAAACTCAAAAGAGCTTCACAATGCTCCTCTGAGCAAAGCCATTAAGTCTTTTAGATTTACCAATTGACTGCGTACATGACTTACTGCTGAAAAATATAATCTAATGTCCCAGAAGCAGGCTGGTTTCCGAAGTCATCGAAGCACGATGGAACAGGTTGTGCGTTTTACACAAGAAGTAAAAGATGGGTTTCATAGAAAGCAGCACACCCTAGCAGTCTTCGTGGACTTTAAAAATGCATTTGACCGTGTATGGAGGAAAAAACTGCTCGCAAAACTTCTTAATTTGCAAATAGGAGGGAAACTCTACACCACGATAGCATCTTTCTTGGCTCAGAGATTTATTAGAACTAAGTACCAAAACTGTGAATCCTGTTTTCGGCAAGTTACGCAAGGTTTGCCGCAAGGATTGGTACTGAGCCCCACTCTGTTTAATATCATGATTGACGATCTGCCTCAGATGTTGGAAAAGATTGGTGGTTTAAAGGTAGTAAAGGGGAAATGGCGGTTCTGGCACACCAAAAAGGTGCACCTTTTTTGTACAAGATGGCCGCCATCCCCACTCCGCCCAACCCTACCACCACCCATCCTTATTGATTAATCATCGAATTGGACGAGGGTTTAAGCCATGCCCCCTTCTTATTGACTAATCATCGAATTGGACGAGGGTTTAAGCCACGCCCTCTACCATCTAATTATTGACTAATCATCGACACACCTAAAATGTGCAAGATGGCTGCCCTCCCAGGCAATCATCGATTTCCACGACATCACCTTTACCTCCACCCCATCCTAATCGACCAATCAACGAATTCGACGACACCACCACCCCTACCCCATCCTTCTTAATCGACCAATCAGGAACTTGGATGAGGGCTTTAAGCCACGTCCCTTTCCCCCCTCTTAATCAATTAATCGGCGAATTCAACGACACCACCTTCACCCGCACCCAGCCCTACTTACATGACACCTACCTTTATCCCACCTCTCAGACGTCATATTCATTGGCCTATCAATCCTCCTACAAGATGGCTTAACCGCTGTAGTACACAAGATGGCGGACCTCGTATTAGCTGATGACGTCAATATGGCGGGCTTCATACCACCTGTAGTACTCAAGATGGCGGACCACATACCAGCTAATAAAACATTCCTCCACCCCCTCGACGACTGATAGACGGGAGGGTGCATTTTTTTTTTATTTCTTACCTGAGATTCGATCCTACAACCTTCGTGTTGGAAGACACGTCATCTTCACCAGTCGGCTACAGTAGCATACTCGAGTTATGAACGATCTCTTCTTTAACCTCCACCCCCTCACCCACCGATGGGAAGGTTTTCTCACGTGGGAGTCGATCTTACAACCTTCGTGTTGGATATTACGTCATCTTCACCAGGAAACGACATAGTCTCGCTTACTCTAGTTTTGAATGTTCTCTTATGTTTTACCATGGAATTATTTTTTTAAAAATCTAACCCCCTTACCAAGAATGTTTTTTTTTTTAATTTAAATTGCCCCCACTATCACAAAAATATTCAACATAAATAAAAATGGATAACCTCACTTTAGGTAATAGAAAAATTTATTTACTTACCCCCTTCACCTTGACTGCTTCCTCTACTGATGCCGCGACCTACACTCACTGAAAATTAAACGCTAACTAACACTTGGGATATCCTACCAGCTAGCTTCTAGCATATCCCCCCACCACAATTACGTCACACTCTAACTAGCCAATAGAATTGCGTCATTCATTCCAAATGATTACCTATCTAGACATGCCTCTGTAGCAAGCCCCCCCTCCCATCAACTGCTTTATATTTTCTGTTAATTCATACATGTGCCAACAGCTGTTTTTTAAAGAAGAAAATTACCAACCAAACAAAATTATAATTCCCACTGTAAACAACAGATTATTCGTATGAAATTTTGTGCTCATACACACTCTATTTTACTGAGTAGTATGCTATAGTTATCTTGAGTATAGATCCATTAGTTGAGAAGATATTGAGAGTTGATTTTTTTTGGGTCATGGTTTGGCTGTGAAATTGGGCCCTTATAATTCCCACTGCAAACAACAGATTATTCGTATGAAATTGTGTGCTCTTACACACTCTGTTTTACTGAGTAGTATGCTATAGTTTTCTTGAGTACAGATCCATTAGTTGAGAAGATATTGAGAGTTGAAATTTTTTCGGGTCATGGTTTTGCTGTGAAATTGGGCCCTTATAATTCCCACTGTAAACAACAGATTATTCGTATGAAATTGTGTGCTCTTACACACTCTGTTTTACTGAGTAGTATGCTATAGTTTTCTTGAGTACAGATCCATTAGTTGAGAAGATATTGAGAGTTGAAATTTTTTCGGGTCATGGTTTTGCTGTGAAATTGGGCCCTTATAATTCCCACTGTAAACAACAGATTATTCGTATGAAATTGTGTGCTCTTACACACTCTGTTTTACTGAGTAGTATGCTATAGTTTTCCTTGAGTACAGATCCATTAGTTGAGAAGATATTGAGAGTTGAAATTTTTTCGGGTCATGGTTTTGCTGTGAAATTGGGCCCTTATAATTCCCACTGTAAACAACAGATTATTCGTATGAAATTGTGTGCTCTTACACACTCTGTTTTACTGAATAGTATGCTATAGTATTCTTGAGTACAGATCCACTAGTTGAGAAGATATTGAGAGTTGAATTTTTTTTGGGTCATGGTTTTGCTATGAAATTGGGCCCTTAGAATTCCTACTGTAAACAACAGATTATTCGTATGAAATTGTGTGCTCTTACACACTGTGTTTTACTGAGTAGTATGCTATAGTTTTCTTGTGTACAGATTCATTAGTTGAGAAGATATTGAGAGTTGAAATTTTTTTGGGTCATGGTTTTGCTGTGAAATTGGGCCCTTATAGTTCCCACTTTAAACAACAGATTATTCGTCTGAAATTGTGTGCTCTTACACACTCTGTTTTACTCTTTTATGTTTCTAAATACCCACATTTTCCACTTTTCGTTGTTTTTTAGCTCTTATAATTTCAAATTAGGTACAGTCTAATTGTACGTACTATTCAGTACAGGTCCGAATTTGTGTTCGTAGAGAAAAACTTCCCTCTTTTAATAGGCGAAATTTTTCATAGTTTATTTTATATTCATTTAATTTTGTTACTTTTTACGCGTATAATATATTATTACCTATACAACAAAGTTGATAAATGTGATAGTGTGATGGCTTTATGTTCGGACTTGGAGCATGTACAGGCAAATTAGCGATTAAATAAAAACGGAAATAATATGAGTCATCCTATTTAGCAGGCATGTTCATTCTGGTTTCTTTGGTTGGTAAACAGAAATAATACGAGTCATCCTATTGAGCAGGCTGTAACGACATGTTCATACAGGTTTTTTTGGTTGGTAATGTGAAATAATAAGAGATATGGTGATTAGTTAAGGTTGCAAGTTCTTAATTAAGTTCTTATTTTCTTTAATTTTTCAAAATATTAATAAGTGCAGCGCATATGAGTTTGAGTATACAATTTTATATTACTTATAGATTGTATCGATATTAAGCAATACATATAACGATGTGGTAATCGATAAGAATAATCGATATTGCAACTGCCTTCTGTAATAACATCTCACACAACTGAAGTTTACACATGCGCAGTTGATTAAGTTAGCAGTGTAAATCATTTTCCTATTTAAAAAACAGCTGTTGGCACATGTATGAATTAACAGAAAATATAAAGCGGTGGAAGGGAGGGGGGGCTTGCTACAGAGGCATGTCTAGATAGGTAATCATTTGGAATGAATGACGCAATTCTATTGGCTAGTTAGAGTGTGACGTAATTGTGGTGGGGGGATATGCTAGAAGCTAGCTGGTAGGATATCCCAAGTGTTAGTTAGCGTTTAATTTTCAGTGAGTGTAGGTCGCGGCATCAGCAGAGGAAGCAGTCCTGGTGAAGGGGTAAGTAAATAAATTTTTCTATTACCTAAAGTGAGGTTATCCATTTTTATTTAAGTTGAATATTTTTGTGATAGTGGGGGCAATTTAAATTAAAAAAAAAACATTCTTGGTAAGGGGGTTAGATTTTTAAAGGATGGGGTAGGGTTGGTGGTGTCGTCGAATTCGCTGATTGGTCGATTAGGAAGGGTGGGGGTAAAGGTGATGTCGTGGAAATCGATGATTGCCTGGGAGGGCAGCCATCTTGCACATTTTAGGTGTGTCAATGATTAGTCAATAATGAGGGGGTATGGGGCGTGGCTTAAACCCTCGTCCAATTCGATGATTAATCATTAAGGATGGGTGGTGGTAGGGTTGGGCGGAGTGGGGATGGCGGTCATCTTGCACAAAAAACGTGCACATTTTGGGTGTGCCAGAACCGCCATTTCCCCTCTACTACCATGCCTGCAAACATGGACTGAGACAAATGAAATGGAGGTAAATACGGCTAAAACAGAGTATCAACTTTTTACTCTATCCCCGAAATATCACCCGACATCACTTCGATTTAACAACGATGAGCTACACCACGAACCGATAAAGCGACGTATCTTGGTGTAAAACTGGATACCAAGCTGAATTGGGGTGCACATATACAGAATTAGGTCGAGAAAGGAGAAAGTCGATTAAATTTACTGAAGAGACCAGCGGGGAAAAAGTGGGGAAGCTCCCAAGACGTTTTAAAACTAGCTTATAAAAGCTACGTCCTCCCTGCTATGGAATATTGGTGCGAGGTAATTGCCACGGCTTCATCCACCGCCTTAGAAAAGCTTGAAAGGACGCAAAATAAAGCTCTTAGGTTAATAACTGGTGGCCCTGGCCCAACACCAATCCTGCCATGCAGTTACAAGCTGAGATTGAGCCCCTTGGTAGTAAAAGAGATATGGCGTGCTTGAGCCTATACGAGCGCGTACGAAGGTCTCCCACTGATTATTGGTCTCAATATCAGACACCAACACCAAGACTGAAGAGCCAAAAGACTTTTTTAACTAACGTTAAAGAAGTAATGGAGCGCCTGCAGCTAGACTGCACAAACCGAGAGGCATTTATATACCCAAAAAAAACCCTAAGATTAGCGCAGGTACAATGTAACCTTCAGTTAACTAGAGCTGTTAAAAAAGGAATAACGCCTGAGTGGGAGCTAAAGGCAATAGGTCTAGAAACTATTATTAATCGATATCCTTCACCCGATTGGTTTCATGTCTACACTGACGGTTCAGCCCTAGAAGCAAGACACAATGCGGGAGCCGGTGTGTACTCTGAAGCCTTTCAAATATCAGCACCTGTGGGGAAAGTATCCACTAATTATGATGGCGAGCTTGCCGGAATACTATTAGCCCTTGATAAAGTGAAGTGGGGTCCTTGGAGCCGTATTGTGGTCTTTGTTGACTCGCGTGCGGCGATTCTAGCTATAGCTGGAGCGAGCTATGCAGAGTCAGCAGTCATAGGGAAATACAGAGCAGCGATTGAGGCTGCCAATAAAAGCAATAAGACTATAGCGCTCCAATGGATTCCAGGACACTGTGGGCTGCTTGGAAACGAGAGAGCCGATGAATTGACAAAAAGAGGTGCGCAAATGGATCAACCTGAGCAACCGATCTCTATGCACGCTTTTAAAAGGATAACTGCTGCCGATCTTCGATCAGAAGTGAAGTGCAGACAAAAAGCAAAAGCGGATGGAAAACGGTGGCAAGTATTGGTCGAACCAGGTGGACGAGTTCCACCTAATCTGACAAGAAGGGACGGCGTGGCCTGCTTCAGACTGCTCATGGGTCATGATTATTTGCAGGCCCACCTATATCGCATTGGGTTGGCGGTGGACCCGACCTGCACTCTGTGTGGAAGAGAAGACATGTCCTCCGAACACCTTGACGTGTGTCCTTCTATCGAGGACATAAGAAGTCTTATCTTATCGGACGATATCTACAGGAAAAAAACATTAGTGTACTGGGAAGCCCGACGTCGGATGGCAGAACTGCCGTGACTTACGGGTGGCGTAGATAAAAAAAAAAAAAATTACTTACTGCCCTAAAAAGTTTTCACCTATTTATAATCTCCCAGCCACAGCTGCAACCGTGATTTCAATAATTATGGCTCGAAAACTGAGATTTTCTATTGCAGTATCACAGGTAAAAACACTCATAAAATAAAAATCTTTCTTTGCAGCAGGCTAGAGCTTCAAACGGAACAGTCTCTTTCAATCTGGAATCATCGGAGTTTACATTCAAAGGAAACTCGCAACAACAATAGGAACACATACCAAGTCTGGGACAAACACTGAACTCGAACTTGAATCAATATGACTCTCAGCATCTAAGAGCGTGATTTCCTCGATTACACAAACTCGAAAGCTACACATACCTTATTCAAGAATGCTGAGTAGCCATCCATATCTGACAGCTAGACATTGCCCATAGAAAAAAAACACTCCAAACCCTTTAAATATATTTTATCTCATTAATGTAATAAATACAAATTTAATAACGTTTTTATTATTTTATTTAGCGATGACGAAAGGAAAAGGAACTTCCAAACAACTTGGGCAGAATTTAATACCTCGAATTGTTAGTCATGTTGAGTCATCTACAGTAAATGATGGAGATCCTGTCACATTATCCTGTCGTATTATTGGTAAATGGCCAGAAATTATTGTTAACAGAATATTTTCCTAGTTTACAATTGGTTGTGCTGTTTAACAATTTACGTCATTCTAATTTACTAATTTTTTTAACTTTCATTTATCTTAAGAATTTGAAAAAAAAGTGATAGGTTTCTATAAGTGCAATCACGTTTTAAGTAAATTAAGTTAAGAAAGAAGGTATGTTAATAGTGAAAATCGTAGGAAAATGAAACAAAAAACCATTCAATTGAGTAATAATGATTATTGTCGTTATTTGTAAATTACAATATATTTATACATTTACGTATACAGAACTAGACTACTACATGGTCAAATGACCGTCCGAGGAATTCTTGGGATTCTAAACAGTTTAACAAAAATGGTAAAAAATATTAAAAATAAAAAATGACTTTTTTGAAATAAACCTTTCAAATTCTATAATTACATCCACGAAATTAAATGAAATACATGATTGAACAAAATATCTTCTTAAACATAAGAGAAAGCTATTACATAATTAAATTAAAAACATTAAATATTGCATAAGTATTAAAGTATTATTATTTAAATATTAATTACATTACAAAATTATGTATAACCAATCTTTACAGTAGCCAATAAGTCTGTATCAATTATCTCCATTGACCCAGGAAATAAACTGGTCAGCTTCTAACTGAATGTAATTAAACCATTTATCTCTGACTTCAGCTAACTTTGGGCATGATGCTACAAAATGATAAATGTCTTCTTTCACATAAGTGGCACAGAGGACATAAATATCAGCTAAAATTTGCTAAAAGGTTTACCATTCAAATTCAAGAATTCTCCTCTTACTTTAGCTACCCACATTACATCAGCTAATGGCACATCATACACATAGCTTCTATTATATTCTAAATCTTTATACAATAGATATCTTATCGTGTTCCTGGCTGCCATAACAAATTTACTATTCAATTCTGTTTGCAGCTTTTCCCTTAATAGTTTAAACTGTTTATTTAATTTACCAAAATCACTTATATCTTAATCCATATTTATATTATACTTGGCAAACATTTCTTTTGTATAATTTAACCAATAAGTATTACTCTCTATGGTTTTATGAGCCAATGTTTTGGGATATCTGTTTATAGGGAGTTTTAAAGTTTTAATTATGTAATCGTGGTGCACCTTTAAAGTAAACAGATGAAGGGGCCGAATACTAGTTTCCACATATAAAATATGTTGGCGCATGCTGAGGCAACTGTAATATTTTTTTTATGAAGAATCTCAGTAGTTTCTCCACTTCAATGTACATGTTACCACCCTATATCTGATAACATAGAATAGCACGTGAAACAGAATTAACACTTTATGTTTGTTTGTTTATGTTTGTGAAGTTTACATTTCTATCTAGAATCACGTGCATCCATTTGGAATTGAGCCCCGCTTTAGCTTTCAAAGAGAGATGATTCTTAAAACGCAGCCTAGGAGTCAGCAAAATTTCCAAATATTTATATCTATTTACGACTTTAATTTTCTCTTTTCCGTTCCACCATTTTTCATATTTAGCTGGTTTACCTCCTTGCCTAAATACCATAATTTTAGATTTTTCAAGATTGTCTTAAATTCCATTTTTGACAATACATTTCGAAAGCGTTGATGGATTTCTATAAAGATATCCGATGAAATCAAAACAATATCATCAGCGTATGCCAACAATTTAATATGAGTATTGCCTGAAAAAAGACCATCCAGAAGGTAATCCTCCAAATCATTAATGAAGAGGGCGAATAATAATGGACTTAGCAAACATCCCTGACGCAAACCCATATTAGTCTTAAAATTCCGAAATTCCTTCTTTGCACCAGACACCACTAACCGATCTATCATATAAAGTTTGCATTATACGCACTATTCTTGTGGACAATCCCAACTCATATAATTTAAATACCATGGCGTAACGGTCAATTGTATCAAAAGCTGCGGGGAGATCTAAAAAAAATGCAAATACTTTATTTCTCTTTTGATTCAATTTTATTTTGATTAAACTAATAAAATTAAATACATTATCCACTGCAGAATAACTCGGACGAAAACCAGTCTGAAACTCTCTTAAAATATTATTCTAAGCAACCCATTTTGTTAGTTTATTTAGAAGTAAACCAGCAAATATTTTCCCTATATCATTTCCAAAAGTAATACCTCTATAGTTGGTCACCAAATTTAAATATCTTTTTTTATGGAGGAGAAAATAATTCCCTGTTTAAAATCCTTTGGAACTTCACCTCTCTCTTAAATAGCATTGTATATTCTTAATAATTTCTTTAGAAATAGGTCAGAACCATTTTTTTAAAAATCGTAGGGCACCCGATATATGCCCGGAGCTTTATTATTTTTAACAACTGCTGGGACATTTTTCAAATCTTCAAGAGCAAACGGTTCATCCAATATATCATTCAATTAAGTAGATTTTCTTTTCAGCCGATGTTTTTTAGATTAATTCTTATAATATTGTAAAGTTTTCTTGTCCTTTTACTAAAAAAACTTTAACTACAACTAGTGACTGCCTCTAGTTAATTTAATTTATGAGGGTTTGATAAATAATAAAACTCGCTAAACTTATAAGTAGTAATTCTATTTATTAACACATTAACTTTACTAACTTTAACATTTACTAGCAACTATTGCTATTCATTACCTCTACCAATTACAACAGTCACAACAGTTTACTGTTACTTACTCACTACGTAACACCACAAAACTGTTCCACGACTGACTACTGGCCCGCACTTCACTGAATTGCACTTGTCTCAGCTGCACTAACAAAGCTCTACTCACTAACTGACTTCCTGCCGAACTTGCTAACTCTGAAGCACTCCGCAACACTGACTCTCTCGAACTCCGACTCAACTCTGACTCTCTCCAACCGAGACTCCAACCGTGACTGACTGCAACTCCAACTGCGACTCTCCCACTCCAACTGGCACTGCCCCACTCCGACTCCGTCTGTCTCACTCCAACTCTGTCTGTCTCACTCCCACCTGCCACTCATTAGCTAGGAAAACACATACTGCCCCCACCCAAGTTGGGGTGGACCGTTATAGGCTACGGTCACTAAACTCCTAGAACAATGTAGCCCTTTCTTCCCCGGCCAGGTAAAGCCTGCCTTTTGTTTACACAGTGGTGGACCGTTATAGACTTCGGTCGCTCAACTCCCAGAACAATCTAGGCCTTTCTTCTCTGCCCATGTCAACTTCGTTACAAAATTATAATAGATATGTTAGAATCAACCAAAAATGTTATTACTTGACAACACTTCAATCCGACGCCGACAAGATAATCTGAATTTATTGCTATAGTCATTTCCCAAGTCAGCGCCAGTGTTCAGACTTCTAAAAAAATTAAAAAATAAATAAAAAATGGTGTCTGAATTTATAAAATAGAAAAATTTTACTATAACGCTCTGACTTTATTTACTGACGCCCCTTGAATTGTTCCCCAACTCTTATAATCATAATTGAGGTTTCTTATATATGTTAAAATTAATGCATCCAATAAATAATACAATAAAATAAACATAGAACGTATAAACAATAGAAAGCGGACCACTAACTTTCAATGTGTTATATGTAACCATATCCCTAGCACTCCTCTAAAAAGAAAGTTCCTGGTAACTACTGGTACTTAGTGTATATATAAATTGTAAAGATGTTTCAGCTGTTTTCGAAAAAGTGGGGGGAAAACCTTAAACCTAGAGTATTTTTGGCAACAAATTTGATCTTTTAGTAGATGTTGTACATAATGAAAACTACAAAACATAAAGAACTCGCTTTAGAGGGGAGCCTAGGAAAGACCATTTCTCCTTCACCGTAAAAATAAATTTTTCTGAAAACATATTTTTAAACGAAATAATGAAAAATCCCCTTTTGCACATTCTTTTTGTTCTGGAAGGTTGTTTCATTTTCCTTGGACCTTTTTTCTATTTCTTAATCCTCTAAAAAGACCGTCAATGTCGGTCCCTGAGGGAACGTTAATTACAGAAAAGTGGGAAAACTCACATAACATTATTACGCTATCGCTTTCCCCCACCAGACACTTCTTCTCTTACCTCGTATTGATACTCCTACTATACCATCCTCCCTTAATTCATGTTCTAGCAACAAACCCTTCAACTACACTAAACCTTAAAATCACCCCACACTAAACTAGTTACAATTACATAATAATTATTGACATCATTTTAAACCAATGCTAAAAAATAAAATCAAAACTTCACCACTGAGGAACTAAGAGTTTTGCTTCAAATTAAAGCATTCTGAAATCTCCACACAGTTTTGTTTTTTCGGATAACAAATCTCGTAATACTGCTGCATGTACGAGAACGCGTGAGCAATCGCGGCACCCATCTTGCGGATAGCTTTGTCATGTCCAAATGTTGATGCAAAATATTATGTACCCGTTCATTCGAGATGCCCACAGCACTAGCAATCTCACGCACCTTCACTCTTCTGTCATCCATCACCATATCATGGATTTTATCAATGATTTCTGGAGTAGTAACCTCAACAGGGCGTCCAGAACGTTCAGCGTCACTTGTGCCCATATGGCCACTCCGAAAATTTTGAAACCACTTATAAACTGTTCTAATCGAAGGTGCAGAGTCACCATAATGTTTATCAAGCTTCTCTTTAGTCTCCTGAGGCGTTTTGCCTTTCATAAAGTAGTGTTTAATCAACACACGAAAATCTTTTTCGTCCATTTTTTGAAAATCACTCGACTTCCTCGATTCAAACGAATGCCAAACACAAAGAAATAGACCGATCTGGCTGAAACTTGGTGTGTGTTCTTCCAAGAGATGCTACTAACTAAACATAACCTCGATACGCGCCAGTAGTGCTATCTCTCTGACTTTGCACGGACTTTTCAAACTACCCTCGTATGTACCTCTTGTTGCCTGGGATGACCTGAAGAGAGAGTAGAGTTGTCAATTAAAATTTAATAAGAGAAAGACGTTTAAATGTTTGCAGTGATAGAGAAAATAAAGCAGGAGTGAAGTTGTTACTATCTTAGTAGATCTAAGATTGTGACTTGAATAATTATCTAATTAGTTTAAATCTTTGATCTGAGCAGTAACACACACATGGAGCATGTGTCAACATCATTTTTAACAAATATAAAAACAAAATAAATTAATAAATGTTTTTTATTAATTATAAAAACTGCTGTGATTCAGTGACGTTATTTAAAAATTCAGTGAAAATAGTTTTACTTCACGCTGGATTACTAATGCACTAGTTAGCATGTTTTATATTTGGCTAAGATTTTATGAAATATAATTATAGTTTTCTTTCATTAGGTGCAAATAAATTCGATGTTGTTTGGTTACACAACAATAAAGAAATAAAACCGAGTAAAGATTTTGAATATTCAAATGTAGCAAACATATATCAACTGAAAATAGCAGAAATATTCCCAGAAGATGCTGGAACTTATACATGTGAAGCTTTCAATGATAATGGAGAATCATTTAGTAGCTGTACGTTAAATGTGATAGGTATGAGTTACACCTTATATATATTCTTTAAAAAAATACTAGGTTGGGACTGTTTTTGTTTGATTTTGAACTATCCTAAAAGGCTAATTTTCTTTACTTTACGACTGCCACGTGCAGGTTTCTGTACCTCATTAACCGTACTTTTTGTAAGCTCGGATTTATTATATTATAATGCGGAGATAATTATGTAAATAATGAATAAATAAAATGTTAATTCCTTCGTTTTTTTATCAGTAGTGTTTGGGTTTACTTACTTGGATAAATTGCTATCATTAATGCATTTTCAGCCAAGGGATACCTAAACGAATTTACATAAGATAATAATATGTTCTTAATAATGAGTTCAATACTGTTATTATATAGTTTTTCATCAAGAATTTTTTTCGGGAGGCGTTACTTCATATCGTTATGCTGACGAGAAAGTAATGTTAGTGTTTTGTTGTGTTTGTGCATGGTGAGAGTCATCGTGGGTAAGCTAAAATCAAGCAATGACATAGGGTGCGTTCCACTTGGCGACCACAACGACCAAAACATAGATCCAAAGGGGTCACAGTGGCGTAGGCCTTGGGCCGCCCTACTAGAAAGGCACACATCAGCTAACTTCGCAGGACCCTATATGTATAGTATAAGTGAAAGGGCTTGCAAATTTCGTGATGTTATGTGTATGGCTGGAATACACGCAGGGAAGCCAAGATTCCTGAAGAATTGGTTATCCCCACCCCTAGCTTTTTACTATAATTTTTTTTACTCAAGCAATTAAGAACTAATTTATAATAAAAATATTTTTTAAGTGAGCCTTTGAACAAAAAGACACTCAGTATTCGTGAGGTGGACGTCTGCGTTCAAACTTTTTAAAATATCGATTTAGGTTTTCATAATAGCTCGGCAAAACCAAGGAGACAAAGACATTCGTGATTAAGAGCAAAGTCTATCCCGAACCGGTAATGATCAAAAACCTGGTTAATCTCCTTATGAGACAAGTAAAGTAAGGGAAATAAATTAAAATGGAAATTTACAGAAATGGTATTTGAAGTGCTACAACCATGAAATACAAATATTAAAATAGGTTCTTTGCAAACATGTCGAGGGTTTGCTTGCACTGCAGCGTCCCAAAGGGCCTATTGTGGCCTAAAAATTAATCTAAGAATGTTAAAAAAACATATTGCACTAATGAAATGTACGGGATGACGGAAAACTGGTCCTATTTTTTGCTTTTCAGTGCCATTATTTATGTAAGCACACCAATTTAAGCTTGTTGAAAGAAATTTTATAGATATTTTCCTTTAATTTTTGGAAAAATAAATGAAGCAAACCTGATTTTTGACATGCATATTTCAGTTTTAGACATTTAATTTTTCTTATTTATTGCTTAATTTGCGAGGAAAACCTATGATAATTTTATTCGTAGGAATTTCTGAATAAGGCAGGTTAATAACATAATTATTGTTGCAGTACCAAAGGATGACAAACGTCCTGGGTTTAATACATTCCCTAAATCTGCAACTGTAACGGAAGGTGAAAGTGTAGAATTTAAATGCGCAGTTGACCCTTCACTTACAAACGGTAAGTTCTCTTTTATATACATACGCGCTTAAGTCAATTATATTACGAGCTTAATTATATATATATAAATATATTTATTTATTTATTTTTAAGATAAAACATCATTAAAACAAAAATCGAGAATAAAAAAATATTTCCTATTTATTCAAAATGAAAATGTTTTTCCTGAGTTTTAAGTCCCTTAAACAGAGAAACGTCTGTAATTTTAAATTTAATAAGTTTTATAAGACTTTCACAGCAATGTATTCGTCTCGCACAATTTTCTTTTTTTAAGGCCCGTCAACATCTGAGGGGTCATTGGCACCCGGAATGTTTTTAGTGCACTTCTGGTCTACTATTCTCTCGTTACAGACAACGTCCATCACCGGACTGTGAGCTTTAAGGAGCTCTTAGGAAACTAAATCTAAGGGCCTGCAGCTAGATTTCTGGGATCTCCACTGGGGAATCCGTACACTGAGCACTTAGCTACTCCCTTTCTTTATTATAATTACTTTTTTTATCTTCCAGTTTTTTATCCAGTATAATTGCCACCTCGTTGCTTGAGAGCAATGGAGGTACTTTATTAAATTTATTTGTAATATTTATGTACAAACATTCATATTCACTTCTAACCCGCTCACACAACATTCATCTGTTGCACATTCACATAATGAATAGGCCAGCTATGCTCTACGAATGGAGTGCACATCAACTGCTTCTACAGTCCCTAATTTATGTAATTTCAGTGGTATGTAGTGTGTTAGAGGTGCCCGTATTGATTGTTATGCTATATCCTTGAACAAGTAAGTGACTATTATGGTACATTGTACTGAAGTCACCCTTCAGTTGAGAGTAGCATTCGGTTACAATACGTTGGGAGATGTAAATGTTTCAAATAAAAATGGTTAAGCCCTTATTATTTTTTGGAAAGTTTAAAGAAACTTGCTGAAACATTTCAAGAGAAAAGTGATCTTAAGTTTAAGATGGTGGATGCTATTGCATACTTCCTAGGGACTCTATTCAATTCAGGTTCACTCCTATAAGCCAGTAAATTCTTAATTAATTCATTATTTTCATGATTTTTTGGAGCAGTAACCTGGAAGAAGGACGACGTCACACTGAGGGAGGATCCAACGAAGTACCAGTTCGTGCAGGCGGGCACTGAATACGTATTGAAGGTACTGTCATGCACGATGGCAGATGTCGGTCAGTACACCGTGCTAGCCAGCAACAATGTCACACAGGCTACTGTTGCCTTCTCACTGAACGTCTTTCCTCCGTCTGATTAGTAAAATCGAAAACAATAACTAGTTTTTAACAAATAAATAAATACTGTGCGCTGTGCAAAATAAAAAAAAAAAATATATATTTTTATGTTACTCAGGTAGTCTGCTAGCACTAAAAGTTCCAATTGTGTATATATACATATACATATATATAAAAAAATTAATTAACATTTTATATAAGTTATTGTTATTGTTGTTTTGTTATACGTTGTATTTATTTATTTATCAACATAATAGGCACAATGGTTTAACTTCAGGCCTGCTTATCACTTACATCAAATTGTTTATTATTTTATTTTATTATTTAAAGACGTTGGAACATTATGAGTAATAAAACAAAAAAATCATATATATATATTTTTGTACTTATATTTTTAAATATACATAAGTATAGTAACTAGTTTAAAAAATTAAGTATTTATATATGTTAAGTAGTTCCAAGAGGGTAGGGTCAAATTTTGTATTCTTAAATTTTAATGCTTAGGCTCATAACGTTGAATAATCTGCCACGCGTATTTGTAATTACCGTTATAACATGAATTATAAATTAATTACTTAAGGTTATATTTAGTTTGGGACGGGGTCGGTATGTATTTTTAAGAACGTTATTGTTTAATTTAAATTTTAATTAACAATTGAATACTGTAAAAAAAAATTACAGCTGTATTTAAACATATTTTTTAAATATATGTATATATAGCATTTTTATTTGTATTTTATTCATTTATTTTTAATTCTTAAATTTTATCTTTATTTAAGAAAATTTAAAAAAACACAAAAGTAAAAGTAAACAACTTAGAGACATCGTGACTTACGTTATTGATGGATTAGTCGATAAAATAACACAATTAATATTTTATTTTTAATTATTTGACTTACAAAAACTACTTTATTGTAGCCCGTAGAGAGGCTGTAAATTCAAATATACTGCGACCTAAAAGATCTAGTCGTTCCCTTGAAGGTCATTTTATACATGTATATATACATATATAAAATATATATATTATATATATATATATATATATATGTGTGTGTGTGTGTGTGTGTGTGTATACGTTTATTAATGTCCTGGGACATTAGTCCCTTAAGGACAACAAGAAGCACATAAATTAATAAAACAAATATTTCTCCTCTGAGTTGCTGCTAAATTATTATATGCAATATATACAGAGTAAAAAAAAAGAAAAAAGAAAACTAAAATTTCGTTACTTTTTTAAATCTATACACAAATAAATAAATAAAAATTTTAACAGAAAAGAAAAGAATTGGACTACTGCTTACAGTTTAAATAACAATATAATAATTATATGATAATAATAACATTAATAACAATATTAATTAATATTAATTAATAATAATAACAATTAATATTATGTAGTAATAATAAGCAGAGGAAAAAATGACAAAATAAAAATAATAATTAGAACAAAGAAGTAATAATAATAATAATAATAATAATAATAGGGGGGGGATTAGCTATGCGGTTAGCGTACTGGACTCTCACGCGGAGGTCCCGGGTTCGAATCCAGCTGCTGACCCTTAGATTTTCTCTTCCTAGGAGTTTCTTACAGCACACTGTCCGGTGATGGACCAGTGTTGTCTGTAACGAGAGAACACTGTCCGGAGGCCGACAGTGCCCTGAAAAAAGCTCCGGGTGCCAATAACCTTAGATGTTGACGCGCCTTAAATAATTAAAATAATAATAATTATTATTATTATAATTGCAAATTACAGATTTAGATAACTTTTGAGATGTTCATATAAATGTTGTTTAAAATGTAGTAACATTTAAACATCATTTTAATTGTCTTGGCACGCAAACCAATCGGAAGAGAGTTCCATAACTTGCAAGCTTTTAAATAAAAAGAATTTTGATAAGTTGCAGTCCTAGGTGTGGGCGTGTACAACTTTGTATCCGCTTGTCGAGTAGTTCTCAAGTGCAACTGTTCTTTACAACTAAATAGTGAATACAGATAATCTGGCGCTCTATTTCTAAACAGAAAAGAAATAAAGGCACCTAAAAAATATTGCCTTCTGTATTTAACATTTAGCCAGTTCAGCCGGTGGTAATAAGGAGTACATGTTCATCTCTCCTGACATCAAAAATGAAACGAACACCCGAGTTTAGAGCTCTTTGTATCCTTGTATTCAGTTCCGAAGTCAGGTCCAAATAAACAAGAACGCAATAATCTACATGCGGGAGGATGAGTGTTTAAACCAACTGCTTTCTTAATGATACAGGCAAGATTTCTTTATGGTACTTCAGTTAAAACAAAGCTTTGTTCATTCTATTGACAACATCACCCACATGATTATGCCAAATTGAAGGTAACCCCCAAAAACTTAGCAGAATCCAGGTAGAACAATATTACCAATTTTGATCCTAGAAATATTGTTAAAATTGATGCCATTAACAAACCTAGAGCTACCAACCACCATCGCCTTCATTTTACCGGCATTAAAAGATAAATTTTTATCTTTTGCCCAACTAAAAACAGAAGCGGCATCATCATTTACACATCTGATTTCATTCTCCAATTGATCAAAAGAGTGAGAGAGAGAAAGAGTTCGCAGGTTTCCAAACATCAAATTGCAACATACTTTTGTTAGTCATTTGCATTTATGAAATTAAATTAATAGTTAATCACAAGTATTTGTTATATATTAATTAAAACTCTACTATTTTGAAATGTAATAATAATAAGTAGTTTTAGTTAAAGGGAAGAGGAATATCAAGTACTCCTCTCTCAGTGTAAATGTAGAGTGAAAGAATTTTATTAGTGTGAATTTATTTCTTAGCGTGTATGTATTCATTAGCATGTTTGTATTTATTTGCGTGAATGTATTCATTAGCGTGAAGGCATTACTCAGAAGGAATGATTATATGAGTAATTGTACTGTATTTAGTCCTAGATGTGGCTATTGAAGGGGGTGTAGGAATATTTGTTTATAGAGTACTACACCCAGTTAAATTTAAGGACTATTAACAGGGGAAGGAATATTTATAATAGTACTTCCCCTCAAAAGAAAACAACCTTTTAACCAAGAAAGGAAAACAAAATCTACATTACGTGATATATTACAGTTATATGCTTAAAAAATTCATTATCTAACTGATAAAGGTTACACCGACGGGCAATGATTCAAGATGGGATTTATGGAACCATTGTTCGATACCTGGAGCTCCACTCATCCGTGCTGGGCCAAGGTTCAGCATCAGATGCACATAGTTACTTGGAACATCTGACATCCCAAGTAAAGTGGTAATATGTTCGAGAAGGAACGAAATTAGAGGCAATAATGGCCTTGGCTGTCCGATGCGTCAAAAAATAATCATTATTATTATATTTTGTAAAATCTATCTATATCTATATAAATAAAAATGAAAATGTTAGTGTGTTAATCTTAACTCTTCGAAACTTCTTCACCGATTGCTTTGAAATTTTGACACAACATTCCATTTGAATATGCGCATACTTATGTACATACATTTAACATCTACACATCCTAAACCAGTTACCACATGGGCATTACTCTCCATTTCTTTATAACCTCAAGGTGCAGTACTCAATATTCTTGCCTTCGTCCCTTCTGGTTGCACCAATTCAAAAACACTTGTATTTATTGCTGAAGTCTATTGTGAACTTTAGTACATAAATGTTGCTGGAGAAGATATCTTCATATCGAAAAGGTGCCTTTAAATACTTGTACATATGCATTTTATAATTATATCTGTAATACCATTGAAAACAAAAACAAAAAAGGTATTTTAAATAAATCAACTCATAACCAACCTTTTGTACCCTATCTCGCATCTCGCGCGATCACTGCTTAATATATTTACTTTTTTTTTCGTCTTTTACACATTTATAATGGATGACAGAAGTACTGCCTGACTCTTTTATATCGAAATGGATTTTTTTTTATCAGTTTTTAATTTTGATTCAAGAAATTTTCTTCGCACTTGGCAAGAATTTCGATCTAATAACATACTTACCCTGCCTCCCACAGTAGTATTCTCTCCTTCAGTTTTTTGTAATATCGCTCTTACAAGTAAATAACCGGTAGATGTAATTTTTAGTGGTAATTGGTCCAGTTGGGTCCTGATGCCACTTTCACCGTATTCCGTCCACGCTTATTAATCGACACATACTTAGGAAAGTAAGTCATTACCTACGTATTGCAAATAGGTTCGTACAACTATGTGGAACAATGATCTGTAGATGCCATTCAGAGTTGTTACTGCTCCTACCTTCAGTATTGGAGATTCTTATATATATATATTAATTTTTTTAACGAGATAGGCCTTCAAACCAATGATCAACAACCAACCTGGAAGAGCGTGTGATCGGAGTTCCCGTCTTCTAGAAGAGTTGCCTTACTAAATAGCGAATCCCTACTATCCGTTCGCAGTAAATTGTTTCAATTGATCTACGAGTGCCGTCGTTGGCCTTCATTTGAACGCCCTACAGCCGGTAACCCTGTCATGTGTCCAATTTACGGTCTCTACATCTAGTAGGCCTAAGGCCTGCTTAGTGGTGGTAGCCCCACCTGTCGATAGCCTTCCGATTTATTCTGCCGGTCCAGTTTACCACGCATATGTGAGAACAGAAGTTGAAGAAAAGCAGCTGAATGGCCAGCTCTCATACCCATTTAAGGCCTAGAATAAAGGTCATTATTAGGAAAGAGTACTTAAGTGCTAGAAAATTAATTGATTTGCAATTTTCGAAAACGATTGAGATGATAAACAAGGAGACTATTTTGAAAAATAACTAGGTGTTTAGTTAAAAATGCGCAAATAAATAATTTTAAAAGCTTTAACCCAGGTGTAATGGTTGAAGGCAAAAGTAACCAAAACATTGTGAACTGATAAAATATAACCAAAACAGGAAGTACCAAAAAATTCAAGGTCCAGTAAGGGTTAAAGATAATATTGCAAAGCTAAGGAACGCTTTCAAATTGCATTAAAATCACCCATTTAGTTCACTTGGTAAATAGAAACTTGGTTGGAAACTGGTTAGGATTTATGAAGCCCTCCCCAATGGTTCTGATTTTCTCATTCAGCAGCGACCATCATTACTTCACTTTAATCGTGACGATACCTAATTAGAAGAGCATCAAAAGTGTGTACCCGCTTTCGAGTGCGAAACTATTATGAAGAGATTAATGTGTTTCCATTGTTACTTCAATGATTGAAGTCACTAAAATACAATATTTTTTCGCTATTCTAAATAAAATTCTCTCCTTAAGTTTAGCCTGCTATTTCAAACTTTGTTGACTACTCTTACTATTGCAAATTTTAATAGAGGAATCATTTTTTTTTATTAACTGTTTATTTATTTAAATTCAAAACGGAAAAGTATTCGTTACAATAGCACACAGATGATACACTAACCTTCCTCCAAGCGGTTGTCATGCACCGTAGTATAAACTTCTCTCTGATTAGTAAACCCTAATGATGCATTTGTTTATATCGTACAATTTGACAGAAGTATTAAGTTTTCTTGAGTCTTTTTCAAGTGAAACAGTTAACTAAAAACTAAAGAAAAAATGATTTTTTTTTGTGATTTGTTAATAATTTTTGAATCAAATTGTTTAAAAATTTCATAAATCCAATAGTTGTTAAAAAAAAAATTGTATTTTTTGGTAAGTGTTTACATGGAAGTGTGGATATTGGGTACTAATATAATATTTCTATTCTTTCTTTATATTTATAGTGTTTTATTTGTGAAAAAGAATACTAATCTGTGCAATGGAAATCTGTTAGGATTCTTATTAATATTTAGAAATAAGTTGGTAAGTACGAGGAATATAAACAGTACTTAATTTATATTGTAGAACTAGAGCTATTTACACCAAGAAGTGTTAGTAAATTATTTAAAACGATACCGACAAAATAGTTTTCTTGATAAAAGAAGGTATTAACTTCCAACTGTAAAGGTTATCAGAATAACCTGGAAAGTTATTAAGTTGCAATAATACAATCTCTTGGATTTTTTAAACAATTTTAGTATTACTTTATGAAATGAACTATTTTTCAATATCCCTTACATAAGATCATAGTTGGTAGAACACTAAATTTCTTTTAATATTGTACCAACGTACCAATCAATGTTGATCACATCAATTTATTTTTGTATTTTTAAACTCGTATTATTAAAAATAATTAAGTATTCACTTCTACTTTCTTGCTTATTTAGCTCTATTATTTTAAATTTGGCTAAAATGGTTAAATTTCAAGTCAGAGCTAGACAGATCTATGAAATAAATCCTGAATTTTCCTAAATTCTTTATGAATAAAGTATATATAATTAATAAACAATAACTGGACTATCAACAATAAAAATTAAGTGAACTTTTCATAAAAATAAAGGTAGGGTTTCATGAAGATCAGTTTAATTAAATCCTTAATCTTATTAATTTCATTTTAAGAAGTTTTCATGCAGAGTTTCTATAAAGTAGCCTAATATTTAATTGAAGTCAGATAGTGTCTCATATCTTCTGATTGGTTTGTCCTAAATTTCGATAGTACATAAATATGTATGTATTTGTTCTGTCCCCTATTACTTTTGACTTCTTAGTAATTTCTTTATTATCCACGATTTAAATGCCATTAAGGTATAGAAAAAATAGTTCATCTCATTAAAAGAATTTAAGCTACATTAACTATCAATAATTCTCTTACATAATAATTACTATCTGTATCATTCTGTTTGTTTAAGACCCAACATTGTAAAATGCCTATACTGCTAACCATTAAATCGTCACAATTAAAAATAAAAACTTTGTTATTTAGATGAAGTGTACAAACCATCTGAACATCAAAGTACCTGTTTAAATAGTCCTCCTTCAATGAACTGAAAATCAGACACTTTATTGTAGAGTGAAGGAATTCAGTTTTGCAGCTTTGAATTTTTAAGGCATCATATTTAACCCATTTAGTCCAATTCTTGGAAAACACAAACCACCAGTTCGCAACTGGGCTACGATTCCTATTCTAGACAACGGAACCTAAATACGGAAATATTTTTACCGAGATCAAATTTGCTCAGATGTCCATAGAGGGGACATCATGTAGTGTAACAGTTCATTTTATAAGAAGAATTGAATTGGAAGGTAGTAGTTCTAGACCCATAATGGTGGGGTTTATCTCTTTGCGTACAATGAGATTAGTTCTCTGAAACACGAATATTTGAAATTATTTTCTTCCGGGAGTTGCCTAGTACCGGTTTACAGATTAGATTTTTCACTTTTTTTATTTTTCTCGAAAATCGCTCCTACGATTTGTTTTATTATCGAAGACATATTGTTTAACACAAGGTGTTCTAAAACAATATTTTTCAAGGAAAAGTGTATTTTCGGTGAAAGTGAGGGGTAGGCTTCCCTCTAATGTACAATTTTAGCATAATGTACGTTCTTGCGCCTTATGTCTAATAAAGGAACTGTTAAAATTCAGAGTTAAAAGGAAATTCCACTTTAGGAAGTGCCATTTTACTAAATACATGTTACACTAGTTGGGCTTTTCAAAAACTGCTCTAACGATATTCTTTTAACTTAATAATCAGTGTATGTACGGGTAGATTGTTCTACAATTTTCATTTGGAACATTTACCAAAAAAATTATTGAAAATACTTTTAAAAGAGAGTGAGGAATAGGTTCTTTTTAACATATAGTACCATTTTAATATTTAGTAGCTTATTTTAATACGTATATAGTACGGTTTTGTTTCTTATATATTATAGTGGAGCGCTCAATGTGCTGCTAATATAAGTAATTTGAAGAAAATTCCGCAACCGGAAGTACAGATTTTTCATTTTTCTGGTCTTCGAAAAATGGCTTTTTCAGAAATGTTTCCTACGATTTTCTGTATACTACAATACTTTATGTGCTACATACTCGTGTATTTAATTCAATAATTTTTCTGGGACTATCGTTTTAATGAAAACTGGGAATGTTCGGGTTAAAAAGTCATTTCATTATAATATGCAGTTTTACAATCTAGTTAATGTCAGTAAGAATTAAATTTTATTGAATTTGTAATTTAAAAACTAGTACTTGGAACCTTGAGAATTATAGTAAGAGAAAGTCTGTAAGTGTTCCCATCAGATTTGTTCTACTTTTTCTTACTACCAGTAAGAGGAAGTGTTGGGGTCTTGCGAACACAAAAATACGCTATTATTCAATGTAGTATGAAAGAGAATGAAAGCAGAGAAACAAAAAATTATATAATTGCATCTGCTCAAATTTAGCATTTTGTTTTGATAATTGCTTGTAGTAGAGGTTTCGACTAATAGAAAAACATTATGGCACTGGTGAAATCAATTATAAGGAAATAGGAAAAGTCAGGTATCAAGCAAATGGAAAGAGACGAAAATGAGAACCACTAAATTTAGAAATGACAAAATACCTGTAGGTCTGAATGAATATGGCCTGCATCAGACTGACGGTACACGATTTTCTGTAAAAGCGTATCTGCCGAATTGGCGTTATTAAAAGCTCAGTTAAATAAAAAAAAAAAAGGAATAAGAAAGCAAACCTCGCACTGTTATAAGAAACTAAAATTAGTAAAAAGTCTATGTTTAAATGAAAAATTAGGAGAGGTAAGAAAAAGACATGAGTATCAAGATTGTTTAATTTCTTTCTTTGTTCAGAGGGCATATGCAGTGAAATGTCAATTTGAAAATTTGACACGACTTTCATAAGTCCTGTTAATAGGGGTAAAAAATTCATTACCCACAATATAAGAGAATTATTTGAGTTAGTACATTGTTTTTGTTAAATTGTTAGAAGAATTCAGTAGATAAATAACGACTATAATAATGTTCTACTATCTTAGTTTTTATCTGTCTTAGCTCGCTTATCATATTATTATATTCGGGTTTCGAACTTTCATCCACCTCCAAATTAAGTAGATAATCAGTTTGGTGTAGAGATTTCGCCTTCACTTAACTTACCGACTCGTTCTAAACTTACTGACTAGTCAAGCTCATTAAGTCAGCAAGTATATGCGAGGCGGAAACATAAGTGAAGTCTAAATCTCTACACCAAACGGGATTAATCTACATCTGATGATGGATGAAAGTTGAAACCGGTCAGGGTTGCGACCAAAATGCGTGCTATGATGGATGAAAACCAAAACATATTATCCAGGCCTACGGACCTAACCACATTTTTAATGTTCTACTAATTTGTTATTTCTTTCAGAATGATTCATAACGGATGTTCAAGGATGCCGAGGAAGATTTACTCACTATACCACAATATTGAAGATTTCACGTTCAGCATGCCAGGCGGTTGGGATGACTATACGATCAGTGTATTTTTAGAAGCCTGTCACAAATATGTTGACGACTTAAGAGTTTTTAATGGTAATTTCATGCAGCAGTGGTCAAGAATAGTCGGTTATGGTTTAGCTAAGACCTCTAACCTAAATTGTTTTAATATTACTGTAACTATGGAACTAGCAAAAGTTTTAAAGGCATATTTACTTAAAAACGAGAACACCCAACAATATGTGACTAATGAAACATTCAGAAATTTATTAGACGATACGAAAGATTTACTAGAATATTTTCCGAATGCTAACGAAAGTCAAATCGAAACAGTTAACCACTCTAAAAAATGCAATTGTTCACCCCCAACAGAAACCAGTAAACCAATGTCCGTGCTTAATGTTATAAAAAGTGTTACCAAACAGTACAGGCATTTGTTTGGAGCAAAAGGTATACCAGCTAGTATTTTGTGGTCAGAAATAAGTCAAAAAGTTACTGAGAAAACCGGGGCGAAAATAGATGTGAAACAATTTTTAGAGCCAATTAAAATTGAAATTGCTCTTAAAGTGAGAAAAGAAAATGACATAGAAATGAAAAGTAAAAAGTTTCTAGCGCTAGCTAAAGATTATCTAACTTATTTTGACTATATCCCACCGCGCAGTATAAAGAAAACCGACTTCCTACCCACTGAATTGATGGATGAAATCGTAGAAGATGATTGTGAAGTGTATAAAAATGACTCAGGGACAACTGAGGAAACTAAGCACATTACAGCAAACATCAACGAAGATTTTGTGGACATGGACGTGGATTTTGTCGGCGCATATTGTGAGGTGCCATATAATGAAGAGGCAAAATCCAATCATAGTAGATCACCCAAATGCGATGAGCCAAACCACAGTCCAAGCTGTTCTGAAGAAAATATGGATGATGTATTCTTGGGGCTTGTTCCAAGTCCAAACATGGGTTTTGAATCTGTCCGAGTAGAGAAATGTGAAACTGAGCTTTGTAAAAATAGTAATATATTAGTTAACGAGGTTCCACCCACAAATAGTAATCCTGAAGATGGACGGTCACAATTAATGAAATCGTTTAATAATTTCGATGATTCTTTTGATTTAGAGAGAAATGATAGACGTGGTATCTTATCCAAAAATTTTCACAATTCTGACCATTTTATCCATTCTGGTAGTTATTATAGACTAACAGAGGATGATCCAATGTTTGGAGGCGGTTCAATTAATCAAGAATCTTATAGTCCCTCAACTGTGATCAACAAATATCCAACTACTGAGAGCGATTATGTATGCTGCAGTATCAAACATAATGGGACAACAAATGACACAAACAAATCTAATCGTCTTAGTAAATATGTTAATGGTTGTTTGGAACAATCGGGCAAACATAACGCTACCTCTCACATTGGTGAGGTAAGTTCGGAACAATCACTATCACTTGACAACACATGGGATGGAAACATTAGAATTAATAATAATTCCTGTAAGGAAATTAAAGGAAGTTTAATTGAACGAATTGCTGAAAATTTTAATTTACAATATGACCAAGCCCAAAATAAGTCAAAAAACAACGAACTTCTTTTGCGAAAAACAATTTGTAATCAAATAGACGTGAATACGTCATCTTGTACAGAATTAGAAAAATCAAATGATCTCTGTAATCTGTATGAGTCTAGTAATAAATTCAATGAAAACCTATTAAGAGATACTACTGAAGTTTTCGATCTAAACAGTGCGGTTACAGATGTGTATAGCAGCCCAACTAGTGCTGACAAAATGGGTTACTCCTTAGAGAGCTTGATAGCTACATCAAGAAATTCTTCACCTTTGTCAGTCTCCGAATCAGTTGAAAATTTAATGCTAGATGATATAAGTAGCACGGGCATTTGTGATGAAGGTTTATTCAAGAGGACAATGCCAGATATTAGAGAAACTTGTATTAGCGTTGAAGTACATCAAGTTGTACCAATAGAGAATTATTTAAGTATAAAAAATATGGAAACTATTAATACAGAAAAATATCAAAATAATAAATCACCAACGACAAATAATAGCCATTCATATGTGCATAAACATAGATTAAAAAGGTCTAAATCTATGGATAACGTTTTACGTGAATCTAGAACAGATTCAGCTAATGAAAATGCAAATAATAAGTGGATAGCTTTTTTGAAAGAACTACGAGAAATGTTACTGGATAAAAAACTTAACGAAAATGTCAGATCACCAGATGAAAATAGTGAAGTTTTTGAGAAAAACTGTGAAAATGTGGATAAAGCAAAAGAATACGATGAAACAAAATCTGAAATAAATGAACTGAATAGTACGGAACAGACTTCACCACCAAAATTAAGTGATAAGAATGGTGATTCTAATCCTGAAGTGACTGATGAGTTTACTGGTAATACTACACGTATATCAGATTTTAGTAATAAAGAAAAAAAATCAGATAAATTGAACTCACTTCAACCTGAAACATCACTTGAGCAAAACTCTTCAGAAATTGAACCTCAACATTCATTAGGTACAAATATCGAGTTATCAGTTGAACTAAGTACTTCAGAAAATAAGTCACAAAATACCGAAGAAATTCCTGAAGAGAAACTGGTGCAACATAGTGATTCAGAAAATGAAGCTGAAAATTTAAATAAATTTTCTTATACCAATAAAAAAATGGTTAACTCATCTAAGAGAAAGCACATGTTAAGAAAACAAGAAAAAATGACAAGATCTTTGTTATTAAGAAAAAAAGTATCATTGCATAAAAAAAAAATTAAGTTAATGAATAGAAGAATATTACAAAGGCAACGTTGTAACAAAGGGCAACCATTAACTATAGAACTAGATAATGTAAAAGGTATTAACAATTTACGTGATAGTTTCGCTAGCGATAAAGAATCAACTGAAAATAGCACGGATTCATTAATTAGTCAGAAAAGCTGCCAAGAAAATCAATTTAGCAATAAAGTTTTAGAGAAACCAAATGAAATTGGCTTAAACAATTTTAATGAAAATCTAATATTAAATCAAAAAAGAATTTGGCAAGAAGATAGTTCAAATAGCGATGATTCAGATACACCATTCTATGGCTTTAGGAGTTGTAATCCTACAAGAAGATTTAAAAAACGTAGGAAAGTTAAACCACTAGACTTCAGTAGGAGTGACAATTTTGGTCCTGTATTAGTTAATAATAAGGTTGTGTTACTGAAAAAAGCTGTTGTTTTAGTCAAAGATTTTATAAAAGATGTTACGTTATCTTTAGAAACCGATCCAAAACTGCATGTTTGTCTCTGTAATTGTGCAAAAGTTAAAGAACAAGTCTACCAAAAGTATTTAAAATCAAGTAACAGTACTGCTATAACATCTAGTTTTGAACGTAAATCTTCTACAATGCAAGTTAATGAAGAAAGACTTAGAGAAAGTAATGAAACGAATGAAAATAAAACTGCAGTGCCCAATCAAACTGAAACCACCAATTCTGTAGAAATAAATTATAATAGTCCTAATCAATCATCAAATAGCTCTAAAGAAAGTCAATTAAGGAATTCCTTATGTAATCCATTAGAGGAATGTATGAAACAATTACGACTTTACATAATGGATGAATTATCATCCAGTAAGATTATTAGAGAAGTTATGGAAAATGAAAAATTATCAGAAATAAGTTTTGATAGTGTATTTGATTCAATTGAATTTATTTTTAGTTCACAGCCAAAATCATTCAGTTGGATCAATAAGTTTGTTACGGAATATCGTAATCATTTGACTTGGAAAACACAAATAAAATGGAAAATGGAAAAGGAAGTTCAAGCAGTTGAGAAGAACAAAGCACTAATTTTAGAAAAACTTTTAAAACTATTACCAAAGTTGAGCGTTGAATAATTTATGTTTATTTTTCTATTATTTATTTGAGTTTATTGTATATAATGCCAATTTATAAATAGTCTGGGCCTCATTTTGACAAATATAAACAAAGCCATTTGTTTTTTCATTTATTTAATTTATAAAATGAAATGTTTAATGAAGAAACACATTTCTAACATAAAAATAGATGTAAGGATTGCATTTATCGACGAAACCATTTCATAAACATGTCGTAGTCAAGGTTTTATTTTAGGAAAGTAGCTTTCGCTTAGCGCCTGATGAAAATTGATTTGAGGTTACGTGTCGTTCTATCGTGACCAAAGTGTACATTTGCAACAAATATATCGTACCTTCGGCTCATTGAAAAATCGCTCCTTTAGAAGGAATTTTGGATAAATTCAATGATTGTTTATGGACCATAAGTGTAAGTTCTGATTTAGTTGAATAACATCTGTCTGTTTAGTCAATCAGCAATGAAATATAACAAAGCATCTTATTTCGCGTACCTATTAGGCAAATGTATCAGCCTAAACACTTTGAATAGTGATTGATTTAACGGCAATTTTAAATATCTTGATTATTTTTTTATATTTATTTTCCTTTTTTAATTTTATATTCTTTGCTGAGGTTGGTCTGTTAAAAAATACATTAGTTTTATAAGAAAGTTTAGTTGATGAATATTATAGTCTTAGAACCTTTTTTTTCTAGGATTCAATATTACTTTATAGTACGAAAAAGAAAAGATAATTTGAAAAATAAGAAATCATAAAGTGTTCTACTGTTCCTATATTAATTTGGTAAAAGCTTACAGACTCATCTTCTGATAATTATTTCAAAAATAAATAAGATAAATATTTTAATTCAGAAAATTAACAAATAATAGCATTAACCCTAACCCTAGTATAATGAAAAGAAATTCATCAATACTAAACAACGAAACAGAGTACTCTTTTGAATATATTTATAATAGCAAAAATGTTAAAATACAATGTATGCATCGCTGGAGATAATTTACTTACAATACATACAAGAAACACCGAAAGTAAAATTTTTTGTTATTGAGTTGCGTAGATTAGAAATACTGGAAAAAATGCAATAAACACCCTGTATAAAAATAAATGCAATAAATCTGTAAATAACCAATTGAACAATGTGAGAATCTAATTCACAAAATAATTTTAAAACTAATTTTAAGAGGTACGAATCTGCCTCGTGATTTTACAATTGCTGCAAAGTAGGCTTAAGTTTAAGTAAGTGGGAAAAGATCTTCTTAATAGATTTGACAATAAAATGGACTGCATTTAGAAGTAGTATTCAACTTTTTTTATTAAATCATTTTATATTTCCATAATATGAAATTAGTATTTTTATATTTTATTTTATTTCTGTTACATCCCTTATGTCACCATAAATCTTAAAAATCAGTAATAATCAAATATTGTTTAGAGATTGACTCCAGTTATATTTTGGATCTGGATTTATTACATTGCTTCTGTTCAAACAACCTATTATAACATCTTGGAGGTAGCCTACTATTGTCATTGAATTAAAAGAGGCCTGCGGTCATTCATTAATATGTCTTGATTTAAAATAAACCTATTTTTTGCCTCTAATTCATTAAGAATATCACCATTTTTGTTGCAAACTTTGTCTAGATAATCATGAAAACAAAAAACAAAAAAATATGTACCCTGGTTAAATACATACTTGAAAAGTCATTAAATAACTCAACTTTTGAATTATACCTTCACTAGATTTATTCAACATCATGGAGATGACATTCTTTCTAGTAAGCATGAAGAGAGAGACTCCGCTTGCCTTGCCTGTAGATCTCTCTCCATGAATATTTTTAAAAAAAGCGATAAAAGTTATTGCTGAGGTTTCTAAGATTTTTTTAAACCAGGAAAAATCTGTGTTAAAAATTAAACATTATTTAGTTTGTTATCTTGCACTTGAAGAGTTTATTTTTATTCATTGCACCCCTTACAATCCCGATCGATTGCTATCCTGAGGAGGTTGGTAGTTAGATAATTATACATTTTATTTTTTTTTTAACTTTGCCTTTAATTTGTTGACAAGAGTCCAATATCATTCTACAGAAGTACCAGATGGACTGACATTGTAAACCTGGATGATTCTCTGATCACCCTATCATTGCTTCTTCTTCTAACTGGTCTTGAGAACGTTTATTAAGCAGCAGTACTTACTTTCTACGAATTATTTGATACCCTCAAAATATTAATAACTGAGTATGTCGTATCTTATTTTCCTATTTGACTTTACCACTAATCTAAAAAATTACACAATATTACAAAGGTGCTGTTTTCCTATGAAAAATAGCATTAAAACATGTAGAAACATTAAGGCAGCATTTTGCTTATTTTCCTAAAATAACCATTTATCTACGACACTTAAAAAAGAAGCTTGATAAAGTGTTAAATGTCTTCAAATTTTTCTTTTAAAATAATTATTGTATTGTTTGTGATATAGCATATAAAAAAAGAATATGTTTTGTATAGAAAATCTTAAAAATAGTTTAAATAAAAAATATATCTAGAGTTTATGTATATATATATAATCATATATAAATAATGTAAAATGTACTCTTTTTTTGCAGGAAATAAAACCATTTTCTAACGAATATAATTTTATTTTGTTAAAAATTGAAAAGAGAATTGTATTTGTATGTAAAGTTCTCAGTTCTCTGAAAGTTTGAATTCTTTTTTTTATTGTAAATTTTGTATAAATGTTGCAGTTAATATATAAAAAATGTTGACCTTATGTTTTGTTAATTCTGTTTTATTTTTTTATTCCTGTTAATTATTCTCCTTATATTTGTTTATAACCGTTAAGGGATAGGCTGTAGAGAATTTTAGGTGCGAAATTCACTGCATCTAAAAGGTTTCTATGACTCTCGTAGGTACCAATAATTGTCCTTAGAGCCCTCACGCGCGGTCTAGTAAGTGGCTAACACACTAACTTATTCACTTTCACGCGATAAAGTTTTATTAATATCAACAAAGCAAGATAGCCAAAGTAGTAGAATTCATATCCAAGATTAATTGAATCATAAAAAAGTACACAAAAAAGCGAAATGTACAGTCATAACTGATCACAGCTTACAAGAAGTTTGTTTTGCTTCTTTTTTTTTTTTTGTAAAAATTTGTATCTTCTTATCTGATGCAAATATGTTCAGCACTTCGGGCAGGATTGCTTCAGTTTCTGCGACTCCTGCCTACAATTGTTTCCTTCCCTGAACGTGGGCTTGGGAAATGAGAGATATAAACATTGGGACGCGTTAATGTGACAGGCAGGACATGTAATCTCACGCTAGGCGGCACAATCAACCTATCATTTAGAATTTGAAACCAAACGCAGATCATACTCAAGGGAAAGAAATCAAATTCACCTTGCCGTCATTGCACTCTTTTGTACATTTGCGGACAGTCTATCCGCTTTATACGGATCTCAAATAATGAAAGCGAACCCAAGTTAAGACCTGAAAGGCAGTAATATATGGATTTCAGTGCTTTGGAATTCTAAATATCCTTGAAATGTTTAATGCTTAGGTATGAACCCCATAGATTTATCTGTCTTCTTAAACACACATGCCTAGAAAAAATCAATGTAGATCTACCAGCAACTTTTCTTCAAACTCCAACAGAATTTAGTCTGTGCAGCAAACCAGCATAGTCTCTGTTGAACGACAAATTAGGAATCTTTCTAATTCAGCTGCACTTCACAGAAAAAATTAATCTAAGTGGCAGATGTTAGAAAACGTGTCTTTCTACAAGGTTGCTGCAAGCGCACAATGTAATACCGAGATTGAGCGAAAGTTAATGCTTTAGTGTGAATACCTATTTTTAGAGATTGAGGTTACATATGCTTCTTTTCAGCTATCAGAAAAAAAATCCTGTTCTTAAAGACAGTTGAACCTTAAAACTGCCCGGTAGGTTTTAAGGATAGATTTTTACTTGAAAGATGGCATGAATATGATCGATACTTATAGATGGAAAAGGAATATATATCATCAGGTCCAGGTCCAGGACAAGCCTAATATCATACGGCTAATTTCAACTTCTTCAGCTTATCATCATAAAACGTAAAAGACTATTGTAATAGTGGAGTTAATCTGCTTGATAGAACCGTCTGCAGAAAGTGTATAAACTGACGACCATTGACGCAAACTTATTTTCTGTTATAGCAGGATCTGTATTAGCGATACCATCTTGAAAACAACGTAGTTCGTTTGTTTTAAATTGATTCGATTGTTCGTAGTTCGATTGTTTTAAAAATGAAATATAAACTAAAATGAATTTCATAAGTCTATAAATAATTTAGAGGGTTGGGCCGCTATCACTATTACATTTACTGAACAATTAGCTACTTGGGCAAATATAGAAAATACATACATAGCTTTCTCCTAAATATTATAATTATTTTTAAAATTATATTTTTTACTAAACAACGTTTTCTAGCTCAAAATGGAAAACGATGATATTCAAAAAAATTTAAGGTGAACATTGTTTAAAAGCGTATTGAAATGTGCATTACAGTGTTTGTTGTTGGGAAGGGTTTTTATTGTTATAGAATAGTTCAGACGACTTCATTGTGTTACTTACAATTTTCAAAAATCGTTAGGTAAATATATTTCTTTTCACATTCGTTGAACAGATTGACCTATTCTTGATTTTTTATTAACAGATTTGTTGGGACGGACGTACTTTTATTGCTTCGTAAGAATGGAATTTGCTAGGCTTTATATGATTATATATCCTTATATTTATGTACAAATTCGACGAAAAATGAATACTTACTGATCTACAAGAATTTAGTAAGATGCTAGTTTGATACGTTAAAGCTTCATTACCAATTGGAAAAAATATTGAATCACAATAAATCGAAACTTAATAATAAAACGTTAGGATTGCGTTATAGAATTATTGAACTAACGTCCACTTTCACCTAATAGACACTTTGTTGGCCTACTAGTCATCTTTAGATTTTAATGATTGCCTGGGCTTTACTGGGCAGTTCTGTAAGAAACCTAGGTGAATTATCTGTAAGAAATAGAATTTTTTGTCGTCCTTACTTAGGAAATGAGGTGTTCAAAGTACTCACGAAGTCTTCAATTTAGTCTATCTAATCTTAGTGAATATGTAAATTAATTTTTGTGTTTCAGAGAGTGTCAAACATGTCCTACACAAATATAATTAGAACAGAGGATTTGGCTGTAGGTATGCAGCTGTGAAGTGGTAAATTCAAAAGCTTAATTTAGGAGGAACAAATTATTAGTGGTAAGTAAAGAATATTTGAGTATTTTTTTACTGTTCAAGATCAAAAGAGAGTTTTCATATCATTCTTATTATATCTTCGCTGGCGTAAGGAATATGCTCCTCACATTATCCTCTTCAGGAAATAGGTTTTGTTAATTTTTAACTTTATTATGCTGTTCATAAGAAGAGATTGTCCGATGTTTTTTCTTAATTCAGTTTTTGTCGGGAAATCCAACTTCTGATATTCTCAGGGCGTAGAAAGCTCGTACTTGTATATATTTAGGCAGTATTTCGTTTTGGTTTTGTAGCTTCCGATTAGAAAGTTTCAGCTGAAGTCCATTAACTGGAAGTGCAACAATACAGAATGGAATTTTTCATTTTTTTCTTAGATTAAAAAAAAAGATTCTCAATGATTTGAAACTCGTATTTAGCTGCCTAAGTGCCATTTTTTCTAGTAAAAAATCGGTGGTGTTGAAAGGTGGCGGAATTTACCTATATGTATATTGCGCATTGGTTACTATTCAGTCGAAGTACAACGCTTGAGAGAGACCAAGGAGTGATCCCAATCAGGCAAAATGGAAAATAACGAACTATAGAGATGGTGGATTCTTCGAGACAATTTGAAACTACTGTATGATCATCCAAACTTCGCGAATTTCATTGAGGTGTGAAAATAGACCCGTACGGATAAAGTTTGGATAAAGCTGGTTTGACTTACTAGGTTTACTGAACTCGTACAGTATCAGATAAGCACAATCCGAGTTTGCTTAATAAGAGACAGCGAATACGAAAGAGTTTGGGAGAAGGCCAGCCAGGCGAGATTAGAGCATTACTTTTGGTTTTCAAAAAAAATTTCGAGACAGGAAGGCAGTGGCAAAATTTGAAACAAATAGGGTGTATTTTTATTGTTTTTTACTTGAGCGTATATTTTGGGCATTATGATAAATTGTGTAACTACTACATCCTTATTTATGTAATTTGTACCTCGGAAAATAAAGTAGTTATAAAGGTTGTTATTAAATTGTTTTAAACATTATAAAATTCATCCTGGGACGCAGTGGGCACAATATAAAAATTGCGCCAAAAAAGTGGGGTTAGCATACATTCTAATGGCGGTGTAGTAGTTCATATTTATATTATAGGTGTAATTCTAGCTTAACTTGTGTACGTTTCTTTGTGCTGAATTTTTAAATATATATTCTTTTATTTTAGCAAAATGTCTTACAACTTGACTAAATCAATTAAGGAACACAGTTCTGATGTGCGTGCAGTTTGTTTATTAAATAATAATCAATTTTTAACTACATCTCGTGACACGACTTCAATAGTGTGGGATTTTGAAGGGTAAGTTTTTCATCTTTCTCACTAAATAAGTTACGTCTAGCTTTTCAGACGGAGCTCAACATCCAATTTATAAATTACGGGTATCGTCGACAAGGAGTGCAACCTTAACACTATTAGTAATTTTCCAACAAATAAACATTTGTTCACGCGGAACGCGAATTATGGATTTCCTACTTACTAGTCTGCGCTGATAACCACTTTTATATATAAGTTAAGGATTCTAAATTGGCGAGGTATCGGTCAAATAAAAACAACAGAAACAGAAAACTGTAAAATGTTTTCTATAACTCAACCAACCCGCATAGCCACGCCCTGAAGAAGGCAATATATTTGTCGAAAAGTTGGCAAAAAAGACGAGTTGTTGTTTTTACTTGACCGATTCCTCGCCAGTTTTGAATCCTTAATTTAATAATTTACGGTCACGAAACCAATATATAAGTTATATTTTTAAATTAAACAGCTGTGTTTTTAAACACCTTATTTTTAAAATTTACTCAGCTATGTAATTTAACAGAGGAATACAAAATTAATATAGTTAATATTCTCTTAATTTATAACAGTTATGGAAATCTATTGTCCTTGCACTGTGAAGGTACAAATTAATTATAATTGTGATCTGTGGATAATATTAAGTACATACAGACATGACAAGAGGGGGTATCTCGGTAATGTACACATGTACTTATGTTTGCATTGCAAAAATTATATGCAGCTGCTTAATCAATGAAATAAATGTAACATTTAAATATAACAAACTGTAACTTGTAAAATACTTTTATTTTATATAGTTTAGAAGTTATCAGCGCAAAATTGTAATATATCTTAGATATTTATTTTTGTATCTTCTTGTTTTGCTAATAATGTAATATAAGCATGAAATTTTGATTTTTGTTAGATAGAAAATTAATTTTTTGCATTCACTTTTACAATATATAGACTGTTAACAATTCTGACGGCTGGAATAAACCAATATTTTTTTCTACATTAATTGTCTATCTGGAGCTCCAATATGACTTCTTCAATGGATTGAGCCTAGTATGACTATCCAAAAATATTCTCCATCTTTATAATCTGCCTGCCATTGCTTAAACAGGCAGCAGCATTCAGTAATGCTGACAGCTTGAAAAACTGTGTCTGTACTTCTCCGTTGTACAAACCCTGTTTTAAAGCTTCAACTCCAGTTAGGTCACATTCTCCTGCCCGAAACTTACAGTGTGACAGTATGTATATAGTAAGTTAAAATTATTGTTTGTAATTAAAATACATTTTTATTTCAGATTCAATCCTCGGCCAGTGAGAATATTAGTGGGACATACCAATTATGTGTGTACCTGTTGTTTTATCCCTCCATCACCAGAACATCCTGAAGGGCTAATTGTTACTGGCGGCAATGACAACGTTATTTGCGTTTACGACCCAAGCATTATTGAGCCTCTTTTTACGCTCACCGGACATACAAAAACCGGTATTTTTACAATTTTTCGTTTTAACAATTTATTTGATGCTTTGAGATTGGAATAATTCGTAATCTGCAGTCTGCCGGAAGTTAAATGAGTGTCTTACAGATTGATCTAAATAGCGTTTTATTTTTATTATATTAATATTTAAAAAAATGAATGCTTGTTTATAATGATTGTATGCTTAAAATGCTCGAAGTCAGCCTTTTGCGATTTCACATTATATTATTCCAATTCTGTTTACCCCTGACATATTATTATTTATTAAATCGGAAACTGTGAGGTTAATGCATAAGTTCGTGCAGTTCTATTTTGTTTCTGTGTGGGTGAGCGGTATTCTGGCTGACAGTTGGTACAAGAAACGGCTGTGTTGTTCCCGATAACGGGTGAACAACAACCTACGCTGAATCTCGTGGTCTCCTGTGAGGGTGCGTGCTTCCAAAGGTCACAATTTCAAATGCAAAAACCTTGTAAGCAAGTACGTTCCTTACAAGAGTCCAACCAAGCGCTTGACACTCTTCACTGTAGCTAATTTGCAAGTGTTTTGACGAAAATCCATGTGAGTCAATTCTTCAAAGGCTCCTTTTTATAGTGTGATGAACGACTAGAGATGGGAAATTTTCGATGTCGAATTTACAATACACTTCAGAATAAGTCAACCATTTTCATCGAACCGTCTGAGAGTAAGACCATCCTTGCCATTCAAAGCACAAATTTGATGAGAAGCCTTTGCGACTGAAGTTCTTTGTTAAACTCAGGCAGGAAAGATGCCTGATCTGAAACTTCATGACTGCTCGACGTTCCACAGTTCAGGTCGTCCATAAAGGCCAACCCTGCAAACTTTTAGCCATTGTCACTTGTCAGGTTACGATTTAGTTTAACAATAATGCTACTATTTTCATATGCAATTGTTCATATGCACCGTCAATATTAAAAAAAACAAAACAAAAAAAAAAACAAAAATAACCTTGAAGTAGAACGATGAGAATTTATGTATCAATTCAGCTTTTGATCGACGATATCTTAGGATTTACTTTACTGAGAATTAGCTTAATTTTTGTAATGAATTTAGGGTAAAAGGATAATTTAAGGAAAATAGAATAGAGAAGGTATCAGGCTGATTATGCAACCTATACTATAGTTTTTATTTTCAAGGTGTAGCTCCCATACGATTTATGGAGGTTATTGATTACAATGAACCGATCAACCGTAAACGTATAGGCATTGTAATTAAACCATCACAGTTTATTTAATTTATAAATTCTTAGAACCCTTTTTAAATTTTTTAGTTAGGAATGATCTATTTGACTTTATTACAAATTGAAAGGGTATGTGGACAGGATTAATTAATTACTAATGGAGTTGTCAGGAACGAGTAGTAGGTCAATACTTAAGTCGCATAAATACTTAGTTTTATTAAGGTGTGTCAACATCTATAGTACTGTATGTGAGTTTTAATGGGGAAAAAAATCTAAGATAACTAGCGCTTGGGCTTCTCAGTACCTGCTGTCATCCAGAGAGTCTTCACTTGTTACGGACTTCATTACCATTCACCGAATAATAATAATTATAATTAATGTTATCATTTTATTATTACACTTTAAATTTATATTTGTTCGTTTTTGTTTCAGTCTGCACTCTTACTGAGCTTTCTCAGAATTTATTTGCATCTGGAGCGTGGGATTCAAAAATTATGATCTGGGATGTTGGTAAACGGAAGTGCACTTCAGTCATTCATCGTCATGAGGGTTCAGTTTTTGCCCTAATTTTGTTAAGTTCTGGTAAAATGCTGTTGTCGGCGTCTGCTGATAAAACTATAAACGTGTATGCTTGGCCAGAACTCGATGTTGTTCGAATTCTAACGGGTAAGTCTGTCTCTCTCTCTCTCTCTCTCTCTCTCTCTCTCACTCTCACTCTCTCTTTCTCTCTCTCTCTCTCTCTCTCTCTCTCTCTTTCTCTCTCTCTCTCTCTCTCTCTCTCTCTCTCTCTCTCTCTCTCTCTCTCTCTCTCTCTCTCTGAAGATATATATATCATTTGCTTGTGGGACCAAACCTGCCTCCATTGAAGTTGCCTCTTGCATAGTGACTATCCATCCAAGAAAGGATGATATCCTTCGAGATATATACCTTGAAGAATGGCAGGTAATTTCAAGAGACCCTAATCTAGTTTCCTCACAGTGGAGGTCTTTTTCCTGATCTCTCCTTTCTCATCCATTTATTTATATATAGTTTGGATTCACATCCTTATCCATATACATACTTCTATGTATTACAGTTTTTTTTTTTTTTTAATTTAAGGCGCGTCAACATCTAAGGTTATTGGCGGCCGGAGCTTTTTTCAGTGCACTGCCGGCCTCCGGACAGTGTTCTCTCGTTACAGACAACACTGTCCATCACCGGACAGTGAGCTGTAAGAAGCTCCTAGGAAGAGAAAATCTAAGGGTCAGCATCTGGATTCGAACCCGGGACCTCCGCGTGGGAGTCCAGTATGCTAACCTCATAGCTAATCCCTTCCCTTTATTACAGTTTTTGTTGGACGGTATGTTTCATCACTAGCGAAAATTAATTTCTTTAGATTACTTTCGTTACCATTTTCCCATTTAATTAATTATAAAAGGAAATTATATTTTTATTTTCTCATCTAATTGTAATAAAAATTGCAATATTTTAAATAAACCAAGAAACTCCTTATCTGCATTTAAAATCTCTATCAATGCGTATAATCTCTAATGGACCGTACTTTTTAAATCTGAAATATTATGTAGGAAGAGGATATTTGTCTATCCGACATAGTAAAATTTCAGTTTTAATAATTTTTATTCATTTATTTTTTATACATACAGTTTATATAATGAAGTAATTTAATATACAGGGCACGATGATTGCGTACGAGATTTGGCTGAATTAAGTGCTGATGAGTTTTTGTCCTGTTCGAACGACGGAACCATCCGCAAGTGGAATGCTAAAACTGGAGCAATGCTGGCCATTCTCTTCACATCCGATGACTTTTTATACAGGTATCCAAGATTTTAAAAAGAAAGCGGAAGTAAAGGTAGATAGTTTGAATTTTAGCGTTTGTAATGCGCAAGAAAATATAAATATATTAACAAATATCATAAGAGATTCAGCGTGTTTAGGTCATTTTAAACAGAATAGTGCATGTTCCGTTAGTAAACCAAAACAGATATGGTATGATTCAGAGTGTAAAAATAAAAGAGTACAATCATTTGCCCTGTTGAACCTTTATAGAAAATATAATGTAGACTTATTTAGACGTATGTATGTTCAGTGTAATAGACAGTATAATCAGTTGATTAGGAAAAAGAAACAACATTTCTATTTATCATTATATGAATAGTTCAAAGAAATAAAATATGGAAACAATTTTTGGCATGTAATTAAATTTTTTAAAAAATCTAAATTTTTGTGTGGAACTCAAATTCATAGCGAAGATTGGGTTAAACACTTCAATAATTTATTAAATCCGCATCATGATATTTGTTCTATTAGTTATGTTTCGCCTTTTATCACCTTACCCTCTCTTGATAAAAATTTTACACTTTGTGAGCTAACAGACGTAATAAATTCCGCAAAATCTGGAAAGGCACCCGGAAATGATAGAATTCCGTATGAATTCTTTAAAAATTGCCCAACTAATTTTATTGAAGTGTTACTAAACGTATTTAACAATATGTATGACACTGCCAGTATTCCGGAAACGTTTTCTCACTCAATAATATTCCCACTGTATAAAAAAGGTGATGTAAATGATGTTAGAAACTATAGGGGTATTTCATTTTCTGATTGTGTTTCGAAGCTATTTACAGGTTTACTGTTGAAAAGAGCACAAGCGTGGGAAAATGAAAATAATATTCTTAGTGAGTCGCAGGCGGGTTTCAGAAAAGGATATTCTACAGTAGATAACATCTTCAATTTAACTAATATTATAAAGCTTAAAGTGGGCAGGAAGGGCCACAAACTGTATTGTTTTTTCATTGATTATAAGTCTGCGTTTGATACTATAGACCGAAATTCTTTACACTGTAAACTATATTCACTAGGGCTGTCTACTAAATTTATTGAAACATTAAAGGGTTTGTATAGTGATACTAGATCATCGGTATGGACCCCTAACGGATTAACTAGTACGTTTAAAACTCTAAATGGGCTTAAACAAGGATGTTTATTATCGCCGTTATTATTTTCATTGTACTTAAACGATATCGAACATTGTTTGGGAGGTGGTATACGTGTGGCCGGTGTAACTGTAAAATGTTTGTTATACGCCGATGATGTCGTGATTGTGGCTAGTGATCCAATAGTCCTTCAGAGTATGATAAATAGATTGTCCGCTTATTGCGAAACTTGGAATTTGTCGGTTAATCTTGATAAGTCGAAGGTTATGGTTTTCAGACGAGGAGGGAAATTAGCCAGGAATGAGAAGTGGTATTTTAACAGAACGGAAATAGAAGTAGTCAAACAATATAAATATTTGGGTGTTTGGTTAACTCCACAATTAGCTTTCCGACACCACTTTGAAGATCGACTTCGTGCGGCTAAAGCAAGTATTATGGCGAATTACAGTAATGTATTCAATAAAAATGGTGTACCGATTTCAGTTAAATTTGAAATGTTTAATGCAGTAGCTAGAGCCATAGTTAGTTACGCCGCGCAGACTTGGGGGTTCCTGTGGAGTGATAAAATAGAAAGTTTAAATACTTTTTTCATTAAAAGATTGTTTCTGTTACCAAAGAACACGCCCAGTTATGTTATATATTTGGAGTCGGGTTTGACACCTATATTCGTTTTTACACTGAGCTTACATTATCGCTACATCCGGAAAGTGCTTACTTTACCAAATACACGATTACCAAAGATTTTAGCGGAACAAATTATAAGAGAAAAAATATTTTGGTTTAAAGAATTTAATGATATTTGTGAAAGGCAGGATATGGAATTAATAAAATATGACAGTGGAGGAGAGCATCAATTTGAGCTTTTAGTTGAGAAAATAAAACAGTCATTTAAAAGAAATTTGATGGCTAAAGCTGCGGATTCAACTTTTCATTGTTTGTATAAGGAGTTAATTATAGATTTCGGTGAAAATCATTACATTAAAGATACTAACAAGTTACACTTTATGCAAACTATGATGAGGTTGAGAGGGCAGCTAATAAATTTAAACTACAGAGTGGGTCGTACAAGCGAGAGTCACCTCTGTTCAATGTGCAATCTCAGTGTAGTTGAGGATTTATTGCATTATGTAGCTGAATGTCCAGTTCTTAAAGAATTTAGAATCCGGTGGTTCAATAAGAAAACGCTGACAAAAACAGAAATAATTAGTTATCTGAATGGGCAGAATAATAGTTTTAAGCGTCTTTATTAGTACCACATGGAAGCAGCTAATTACAGACAGTTTTTGATTTCTAATTATAATTTTTAATTTTATTTTTTTATGAGAAGGTTTTTAATAGAATTTTGCGGATTTCATTAATCAATTTAAATTTGTTTATATTATTTTTGCGATTATTTTAATTTTCTGTTACAAAGAATCTTTTTTGTTTATGTAGTAGTTTATGAAAAATATCTATATTAATGTATAATTTTTGTAAGTGAGGTCAACCTCTGCAGACGGACATAATGTCCATGCATTGTGTGGTTTTCTTAGTTTTCTGTTCTTTATTATTTTGTATCGTTATTTAATATTAAATAAACACACATTATTATTATTACAGGTATCCAAGTATTTGCTTTCAAAATTTCCATTGGTTTAAAACTTTTCGCGAGAGGAAGTATTGCGATGAGGTCAAATTTTCGTATTCACTAGAAGTACGTGTTTGGAGGTCCTTCTGAGTCCTGAAATTGACTTTTAGCAATTTTAGTCCTGAAAATATATGTAGCAGAAAATAAGAATTTTATATTTCGTTTTTGGTAGCTATCACATGATCAGACATTAAGATTTGTTTCGAAATTAAATCACTAGAGAAACTATACAATGGATTTTACTATTTTTTTTCATTTTCTTCAAAATGACTCCAAAATTTTATTTTAAATTTTGCATACATGTACATGACAACTTTTATTTTTAATATTTTCTGTTTAAAATTTTCTGGAACGTGCGGCTTTCTTCTAAAGTGCAATTTTATGTACTATACAATTCGAGTATATGTAATATTAAAATTAATTTTTTGGAAGAAATTCTGAATTGAAGGAATACTATTTTTTTTTTTTTTTTAATCCTTTATTTAACTATCGTGATTTCTACAATTTAAACATCAACGGATTAGAAAATGTTATGAGTCTCATAGTTGGATAAAATCATTGATTTCATCCTTTGGATAATGTACATCGATAAAGTTATTCGCCTTTAACGTTTACAGCTGTGGTTCTTTGGTACAAACTTCTTTTATAAATCTCTTTTGTAAATATGTTTTAAAAATTCATGCTCATGATGGTTGAAAGCTCGAAACAGGTCAGAAGTGAGGAGAACAAGTTTGGTCTGGTGGATGAAAGCAAATTTATGTCTTTGTAATTTATAACTTATATATATATTGACAAACATTGTTCTAGCATTGATTCGACGAAAGACGGCTCGATAATAGTTAGCGGCGGAGAGAACAATACCCTTGTTGTGATGGATGGTAACAGTGGGCAAGTTCAGATTATGAAGCTGCCGTCACTCACTGTTTGGTCAGTACGAATATTTCAAAACGCTGACTTAATAGCGTGTTGCAGGTGACTATCCGAAATTAATTAAAAAAACAAACAAACAAAAAAACAAATCATTGAAGATTTATTTCGTTTGTTTTTCTTAATTATTACTTTAGATTTGTTTACATTATGAATGATCAGCTGCAAAATTTAAACAATTGTAAAGTAATACAGTCATCTGACTATGTAATTAGATTAGAATGGTAATTGCTTGCAGTGCTGGTTCAGAGAAAGATCTTTCTGTCTCTTTGTTTAATTTCGCAGGGTTTCTTAGTTTCAGTGAATTGTATTTTTTTCCCATGTTCTTAGCCTCATAAACGATCTGTGCTTTGCTAAAGTTCACTGCACGCACATTGAACAAGCACTTGTTACGCCACCCTCAGCTCTCGAGGAGGCCAGCTCAGTGGTGGCAGGGGGATAAGGAGGAGAGGGAGAATAAAGGAAAAAAGAGGAATGGGAAGATGTAACAGCTTATCAGTTAGCAAATCTGCGTGGTGCGACCCTGCAGGCCTATACTCAAACCAGATAGCTACACTAATACTTCATTAAATAATTAAATTTATTGTCCATGTGATGTGTTGCTAGGGGTTCAAATAAAGATTCAGGGTTATGAAAATATTATTATTGATCACAAAAAAAATACAGTAACACTAACCCTAATGCTAATTTTAAGGGAAAAGTACAGAATAAAACTTGATTAATAAAGGTAATGAAATAATTATCATCAATATAACCAGAAAACTAGTCCCATTCTTAACTACATTTTCTACACTTACAGACCTGGTTTTGTTGTTAACTGCACAGTCTTCTCAGGAGGATGCTCACACAACTCAGGTGCTGTTCCCTCTGCTGCCCTTCGAGAAGTAGAGATTCCTCACTCAGTTTCCTCTCACCCGGAATTGTGCAGACAAATTCCGCTTGGGTGTTTTCTTTTCTTTCCAACTTTTTTTTTTGGATCCAAACACAAGGTGCACCAAATTCATTCTCACGAGATGGCGTCAATCTCTCCCTCTCATCTGATGCTCGCGTCGCTTGATTTTTTCTTCCGCTGCCCTCTTCACACAACCCTGTGCTCTTCAAGTATAATTTTATCCGATATGCATTCTTCATTTCTTTTAATTTAATTTCCTAGATTTATTTCCTTAATCCCCGATTTTACCTAACTCTAACTAACTAAACTGGACAAAATCTGGAGAGAAATATAAACATATGCCAAACTGTTTTTATGTTGAAGAAGCTGTTACATCGTAACTTAATTTTCCAAAAATAATAAAGAAAAAGTAGTGAAACAGTAATCTTGTTATCAGTGCCTACTGCACCATACTCTTAGTGAAGAGATAGGTAGGTTGTTTGGAGGTGGAGATTCTATTTGTGTTAATGAACATAGTCACAGGTAATTTAATAAAAAAACTTTACCCTCTCAGTTATTATCTGGAAAACCTTAAGTTGTTAAATTTTATATGCCCGAGCGCACACCACTCATAAGATTTATAGAAATGGGATGGCCATTTCTTTCAAAGTTGGCCCTAAAACTATTAAATCTGAACTCGTACCCTCGGGAATCAAATCTCAAAATATTATTTCTTCAATAACTTCTTTAAAAATTAAGGTTAAACATTTGTTAATTCACTTAAACTTAGTGTTTTAAATGTAAAGATAAAAATATCGATAATTCAAAAAGGATTAAAAATCTCCTAGATACAACTAATAAATTTAAGAATTTTAACTATTTGAAAGTAAGATTTTCTTCATCAGGGTATTTTGTTTAAAGTCGGAGGGCAAGTTTGGCTTCTTTTAAGGTGAGATAAATTTTGAATTCTCGGAATGCATGAGACATAAATTTCGAGTTGTTTAGATCACTGATGAGCTCAGTCCGGTTGTTTTCATCGGAGGTCTATGATGTAACAAGATATTGTCAGTGACTCTACAGTTTAGAGAGCCAATTTAACCTATCTCTTTAAACTGTGCGTCTGGTACCGTGGGTTTTGTATAATGAATTAATGTTTATCTTTTAGAAAGAATGCTAGGTTAGGAAAGAATAAAAAATAGAGTTATAATTGATTAGATAGGAAGGTAAACATATCAAAAAATGATCTAAATACTATTGGTATTCGCAATTTAAAAATCAATAATTTGTAATTGGTACTGAACGTTTTTGGACGTAGATACGTGACACATGAAGGGAGGTCCCAAATTTTGTTGATAAGATGAAGAACTGCAAAGAAGCACTGGATATTTGCTCGGCGCTTAATTTCAGTTGTCTCTTAATCAATCCTTCACGGGAAGGTTTTGAGAATGTTGGATCAGTATGCTTTGGTATAAGGTTATTGCTGGTTTGAGATTGTCGAATATGTTGCCGAATATTCTTTAAAGAGCAAGAGCTTGTATTGGATGTTCGTCCTGATGAGTTTCTGAAAAGCAGAAATAGTCAATAATCACAGAATGTACTTATGTAAATATTTATTTACTGATTTTGGTACCTTTGATATTATATGAAACCACTGAAAAATTCTGGTCAGGCAGCTTTACAACTTGGGAGATTAATCTATAATCTCTAAATCAATGTAAGTTAATGTAACCTAATGATTAATTAATGTAATTATTTATCATGTTAAAATTTTAAAGGTTTTGTTAAACGTAATTATCATTCTGCGATAAATGTAATTCTGTAATTATTGCTGAGGAACGTGGGAGCGGTAAGTTCCCAAATGGTCTGAAGATACTCTCTGCTTTCGTTCACCTTCTTGGCCATTTGCGATTAACGTCGCTCTAGGCCACGTCGAGGACGGCCCTGTTGGACTTGGTTGAAGTTCAACAGCGAAAGTGTTACTACCTCTGGAAACATAAGAAACCTTCTCTCGTTGATAATTCTCTTGAAGCCATTTGGTCCCTATTCATTAACTAGAAAACGACTAAGAATCTATTCGTCCGTACTGATATTGAAAACAAAAGCTCAGTTTGTGACATTTTCCTAAAATAAATCAGGAAATGCCCTCTGTCTATGCCATAATTATTTACTATTAATAATAATAATTATTCCAACGACATATACATGCTGGGGCGTTTGTATTGTGAATATTCTCAACACTCTCTTATATCACACTCTTGTTTTCCGAGGTCTTCCCTGAAGATTGGAGTACGGCTGAAAATCTGATCAATATAAAAAAAAAAAGTTGATTATAATCTGTAGCTATGTTCCATCTGTATTTTGCTTACCATATGTATACTTGTAATGTTGAAGCATAAGCAAATCTTGAAACTATTTCTACAACTGTTTGTTTAGCGATGGATACATTCGAATATATACTCACGATACGACAAGACATTTATGTTCTCAAGAGTTAGGCGAGTATGAGGTGGAGGTTTCTGACAATGATAAAGAAGACGAGAAAAGTCTACATTTGGCACAGTAAGAAAACCATACTGATATTTCGAGCTTTGTTTTTTTATTAAAATAAAGTTTTTTTCTTAAGAGTATTATGAGTAAAAGAATGCGAATGTATGAGTGTTTGAAAAGATCGAAACTCAAGAACAAAAATCAAACTTAAAATTTTCAAATTCACTCTAGCTTAATCCTTGGGATCCGTTCGGCACCCATCAAAATCCATCATTCGGAGGTACCATTTTACTCATGAGATTCTTTCATTCTAATTCTAAGAGGAAAAAAGTATTGTGCCTATCAAATTTTACTTTGGAGTTTTCATCAGAAATTCACTTTTTGGAATTCGCTGAATCAAAAATTGCTCTTAGAAATTAAACTTTAGTAAATTTGGAACCAAATTACCAATTTTGTTAGGTGCCTCTAGGGGCATTTTTTTAAGGCCAATAAAGTAACTTCTGTATAATACTAACAAGGCTTCTGTAAACCATGCAGGATGCTATCATGTGAGAGTTCATGGTTCCAGTGAGCCATACCTAATTCACTTGAATGTTTTCCATGCTGATGTTGATAACGTGACAGTTGGAATATTGCTGAACAGGGAGTCCTGGGCGAAGCTTTTTTTTTTAGGCTCATCTACTTTGTGGGCTTAGTCTGAGTAACCCCTTTAAAAACATTAATTTATTTAATTAATTAATTTCTTTCTTACTTAACTAATTTTTAAATTAATTTCGGAATTGGTGTTAGGTTTTGAAGCAAAATCGCCTGAATTCAGGATTCAACTACGCCACTTGTAAAACGCATAAATTTGTTCATTAACTGATAGAAGCAGAATCAGAGAATAAAATGTGTACCTGTTTTAAGAAATCTTTGTAAACATAGTTTCTATACAACGCAATAAAGGTTGAGCATTAAAAACAATAAAAATAAAGTGAAATAGTTCACCGAATCCTAATAACTTTGAAAATGAACTACTACCTCTATAAGCCGTGTGCGAATTGTGTTAATGTGTTGTACGTGTAATTGGTGTTCATTGTTTAGCTGGGATGCTGGCAAAGAACAGTTAAAAACTCTCTACAAAGCAATTTTCTTATTTGTTTGATTGTTTTTTGTTTTAGATTACCTGGACCTGAAGCTCTTATTAAACCTGGTGTAAGAGACGCCCAAATACTATTGATTCGAGAACATGGAAAGGCCGTTTGCTATCAGTGGTCTGAAGAATTTTTTAATTGGGTTTTCATTGGCGATGTGACAGGTTCTGATGGAAGTAACAACGCGACGGCCTCTCAGATTCCAAAACTTACTTATGAAGGAAAGGTTAACACACAAAAATGTATATATATTTCGACATAATTAGTCCTATTATGGTCGGCGCGCAGATCTGGGTTCCAAGATCTTCTGTTACTGCCTGCTTCATTTTTTTAGTTACTGAGTTAAACAAAACATCCTGTAGATGGGCCTTTCGTCCCAAGCCTTTAATAAGTGTTTTGAAATCGCGTCTAATTTTTCTCAGGCATTGATTTCAGAAACACTGAATCAGGCAAATCCAGTATAAACCATCATCACCCTGACTTACTGCAATTAGAAGAGGAAGAATAATTTATTTACTAACAAAAATTTGCAAATAAATGTGAGGTGCTTCTTAGGCGCGTCTAATTTAATTAAAAAATATGTATCACATATCGATCATTCAAACAAATATTTATTTTTAGAAAATTAATCAACTTTGAGAAAAAGAAATGAAAAATATAACATCTACATACAGGGTGTCCCAAGGTACGAGTATATGGATAACGACTTTTTCTTGGAAACTAAGATAGCTAGAAAAAAAACACTAAAAAATATGTGTCCCTCAGTTTTTTTGTTAGAAATCCAAATTTAGTTTGTAAATTTTTTTCGGTGCTTCCAGAAGCGAGATACAGGCACCAACTTCATTTTTTCAAATGGGGAGGTGTGGTTTTTATTTAAGAAATAGATTCCTCTTTTTTTTTAAGAAAAATTTACTTGAACGGTTTTTTTTTTCTGTGAGCGATATTTTACAAGTTATGAATGAAAACACGATTCTTATGAGAAATTTCAAAATGATAATATTATAACGGTCTTTTGAATGAATAAAAAGAAAAGTACTATTTTATTATAAATTTTACTCCTCATTAATATTACAGATCATGCTCGAAATGGCCTCCACCATTAGAGATGCATAGACATGCTCTTTCCTGCCTGTTGTCCCTTACTGCCAAACAAGTAGATTCGGCTTTAACCGAGTTACAGGCATCTATTATTCTCTGCTTTAGCTCATCTACAGATGCAATCCTGGCTTGATTCACCTAGATTTAGAAATGCTTTTAGATAAGCAGAAATAAGAAAAGAAAGAAAAAAATTATGAATAATCACCTTGTTTTTCAGGTATCCCCAAAGGAAATAGTCCATAGGTGTCAAATCCGTTTAACGAGGTGGCCACTGAATCGCCCTCCCTGTCGATATAACACGCCCATCAAATTGCCTATCGAGATATCTCCTTACATGCCTGATGGTGTTATATCGATATTTGTGTATATATTTGTTATATATGAAATTTGTTTTTAAATTACCATAACTTTTGAAAAACCTAAGCGATTTAAAAAAAAATTATTTGTTTTTTTATGAGCTCAAGTACTATAAAAATTTGCAACAAAAATATGTTCCATTTGAAAAAAAAGTTGGATGCTGTATCTCGGGATATTGGGGTTTAAAAAAGTGGGTCAATCACTGAAAATAAACTAGACTAAAAATGATTAAATACATACGTGTTTTCTATTTTTTCGAAATTTCCAGCCGTTCAAAAAAAAGTGGGTGGAGCATATAACTCTAGTCACCCTGTGTTTATATTTATATATTTTGTCGAATCAACTACTGGGTTATTAGTGCCCAATACATACATCTTATTAATTAAAACATTATTTTTCTTCTACTTGCTATTAAAACTTTTTTTCACAATATTGTAACGAAGTTGACTTGGGCAGAAACGAAAGGCCTAGATTGTTCTAGGGGTTGAGCGATCAAAGTCGGTAACAGGCCACCACTGTGTAAACAAAAGGGCCGTCTCTGCCTGAGAAGAAAAGAAAGGCCTAGATTGTTCTAGGGGTTAAGCGACCAAAGTCGGTAACAGGCCACCACTGTGTTGAAAAAGGGCCGGTCTCTACCTGAACTGAAAAGGAAAGGGCTAGATTGTTCAAGGAGTTTAGTGACCGTAGCCTGTAACGGTCCACCCCTGTGTAAAAGCCAGCTAAGAGGGAGGCCGCAGTTGGGGTGGTGGCATATGTGTTTTCCCAGCCAGTGATTGACAGGTAGGAGTGAGACAAACAATTGGAGGAGGCGGCTCCAGTTGGGGTGGTGGCAGTATGTGTTCTCCAGCCAATGAGCGGCAGGTGGGAGCAAGACAGACGGAGTTGGAGTAAGACAGAAGGTTAGAGGAGGGCGGCCCCAGTTGGGGTGGTGGCAGCATGTGTTTTCCTCAGCCAGTGACCGGCCGGTGGGCGTGACACAGACGGAGTGGGGCAGTCGCAGTTAAAAGGAGGCAGACACAGCTGGAGAAGTCAGTTTTTAGACAGAGTTTTTAGTCAAGTTTTGAGAAGTTAGTCTTTGAGTTAGTTTGGAGAGACACTTTGGAAGTGACAGTTCGAGAGAGTCAGTGCTTCGGAGTTAGCCAGTTAGGCGGTTAGTCAGCTAGTGAGTAGAGCTGTGTTAGTGCAGCTGAGACTAGTGCAATTCGGTGCAGTGCGGACCAGTGGTCAGTCATGGAACAGTTTTGTGGCGTTACATAGTGAGTAAGTAACAGTAAACTGTTGGGACTGTTGTAAATGGTAACTGTAATGAATAGCGTTAGTTGTTAGTAAATGTTAATGTGAGTAATGTTAATGTGCTAATAAATCAGGTTATTACTTACAAATTTAGCGAGTTTTATTATTTATCAAACCCACATATTATTTAAAGTAACTAGTGGCAGGCACTAGTTGTAACTGTGAAGTTTTTAGTAAAAGTTTTTTAGTAAAAATTGAAAATCAATTAGTGTGTGTGAATGAGAGCGTATGTGATAATATGAGCTATAGTTCCCTCGTACGTTCACTAAACGCAAGTAGTCGCACATATCTCATCAGGCCCTGCGTGCATTGTGAGAGTGTTGAAGTTGATACTAACGAGTGTTGTTTGCGTTGATTGTTGCAGGGACACCAAAATCCCCCTATTCCACTTCCTCCAAAGGGATATTTAGGTTAAACTAAATTTAGAACTTGTTTACAGGAGTATGACTATGTGTTTGATGTGGATCTGGGTGATGGTGGACCTATTCTGAAATTGCCTTTCTCCGAAGGAAATGATCCTGTCGAAGCGGCATTAGATTTCTTGAGGAAACATAACTTACCATTAGGTTATTTAGGAAACGTAATTGATTTCATTAGGAAGAGTACTTCATCTAACCATGCTCCAGTAAATACATCAGATCTATTTTCCTCGGAAAAGAAAAAGCAAGGTACGTATATTTTAGATTCTGCTTTACGATGTTTAATATTACTTCAATTAAAACTGGTAAAAGGAAGTTTTTTTCTCACTCTTGCAACTGGATATAAGTTTATGCAAGTTATGTTATATCAAGCAAGAAAAAAATAATAAAACAAGTTATTTACCCAAAATAAACGGCTTTTTACATTAATAGGAACAGACTGGATGGGAATGCCAGCTTTTTGAGCACTGCTTTTGGGAATACACCTTTATTCGAAGTAACTGCATATTACTTCTAAATCCTCGATTTGCTACTACATTCTAATCCTTTCTTCAGCAAAAACTGTGTACTAATTGTGCTTGAACCTTTTGTGTAACCAATTATTAATTGGGGTAATCGCAATGGAAGTCCAGGATGATCTTAACTTTTCATTTTCTATTTCAGATATTTCTAAGCAACTGTTCCCAACAGAACAGTACGTGGTGTTCAGTTTTGCAGATGTTAATAAAATTAAAGGTAACATAACTAATTTTTAACAAAGAAATATTTTCAAACTGTCTAATATTTTATAGTGCCAATTACTTTAGATTAACTTAAATAAATTATTAATGAACTTTAATAAATTTGAAATATTAAATTAAACATATATTTGTAGGTAAACTTGTTGAATTTGCTTGCTTGATAAATGGCTCAAAGGACTGTGACGAAGTTTCATTGGAAATTGATAAAATTATAAATATGGCTATGTCGGCACAAGACCCTGCGGATGATATTCTTGATTTATTGGGCAAATGCTTAGAATGGCCGCAAGGTATGTTTTAGGCTGAGGTTCTGTTCAAAGGCGACCATCCAAGCCACACGGAATGGACTCATATTCTTATATTTTTTTACTTAGAATAATTATTTTCGAAATGATTCTTAAGACTGACATACCTTATAATGGAAATTATGTTTTATATTTATGATTTTTTGCATTGACCCTTTTGTTGTAAATCCTCGTCTTATTACTTGATGTTGGAACTATATTGGCTATTAATGTTTGTTCCTTAGTTGTTGGAAGTTGTAAATATTTATCAGTGCGTGCAAAGAAACGTAAGATAGAAAATAGAAAAACAGTGAATCTCACAAATTCACTTAGGTTGAAATGTTTTTCCTTTCTTTTGTTGCTGGCTGATATTGAAATGTACTCCGGAAGTGCAAATTTTCTGTATTCCTTTTCAATAATGATTGATAAAACCTTGTGTATGATTTTTTTGAAGAAGTCTGTGTGTTTGTGTGCATGCATATTGTCTGTATAATAACAAAAAAAGTTCAGACCAGATATTTTGAATAAGTGTTACCAATTTTTGCAAGATCTATCAAAAATTTTACCAATGATTTTTGTCTAACTTCTACGTTAACTATTTGTATGCAGTTCTATCTGAAACACTTTTCTAACGAAGTTCATTTTTAGTTGAAATTAAGATCTGCTGCGATACCCAGTGTCGTTTCAATATTAGTTCGCTTCTAACACCTATAGAATATTACTAAGAATACAGTTAGTTGTAATTCAAATATGAAGAACCAATGACCGGAAATGCGACTTGATTTAATTTCTTAGAAAGTGGCTTGAACAATTTGTTTTGAACTTAGGTATCCAGTAATACTTTTAGATCTATCAATTTTAATTGAACCTTGTTTCTCTAAAGTGATTTTAGAAGATCTCGAGGAGCAAGGCTTTTATCTAAATGATATTTCAACATTAACATACAATATTAACATTATGTTGATAGTGACATCAATTTATTGTATCCTAAAATTCCGATGTTGAGGAAAACATCTTAAGTGAGATATGATTTTTTTTTCACGTTAAAATCATCATTGGATTTCGTAGACTCAGTATCTTAACTTCACTTCAGTATTTGGGTCTTAGTACTAGTACCTTTTGTTTTTACATAATAATGAAGCAGTAATTTTGGGAGGGATGAAGACTTCACGCTTTTTTCACTTATTTATGTTATTATAAAGAACTCCTACATAATATTGTAGCCGATGAACATTTTATAAAAATATAAGATGAGTTAAAAAAAATTGTGAATTAGAATTTTAATAATTTATGGAAAGTCGTGTGTTAATGTTAATACTTTTTTTTCAGCATACATATACCCAGTGCTTGATCTAATAAGAATAGCAATGACCCATGAAGCATCTAACTCTAGGATCTGCCAGTACTTAAAAACACAATTTATTAATACTATAACCACATATATACAACCATCGAATAGCCTGACAAATAATATGTTAACGTTAAAAATTTTAAGCAATATGATTGTGTTTAAGAACGGGCAAGAATTTATGCTACAACATATTGAATCAATACTAAAAGTAGTAAAAATACTCCCGTCGAGGGTAGAAAAAACTGCATCATTTGAAGTGAGTCAATTGCATTAAATTTTTACTTTGGCTTAGTTCGTAAGTAAGAACTGTGATCGCAATATTTTCCGAAATAAAATTTTTTAACAGGGAAACCCAACCTCTCTTCTCTCTAAGAAGTGTTCTTAATTGAATTTACGGAGACAATTTTTCCTGTTAAATCTCAAAATAGAAAATTTGCACGATTACTATTTCTTCTTTTTCTAGCAGGGTTATCAAAGCAAAAAGTTGTGTGTTATATTTTCTTAAGAAAAATAGGTTTTTCGATGAGGAAGAGGGTTTCCCCTAGTTGTTGCAAACTTACACATTCCTTTAAAGTGCCTAGTCAATTGATTGCTTAGATCAGCTACTTACTTAATGTTTAAGGGTCTACAATATTCTTAGCATTTTAAGTAAGGTGAAAGTTAGTTTACAACAAACGCAACTTCTTTCAAATTAAGTTGAGTTTTTTCTGCTTATATTGAAAACGAATCATTTTATTTAAACCGAAACAAGACTAATACTTTTCTTTTCTGAACAAGACTAAATAAGAGCTGAGCGTGTTGCCAGATAATATTTTTATGACCATTTAAAAGTAAATCCCTTTCCACCATTTAAAAAGATTGTCGCTAAAACCAACTTAACTTTTAAATAGTTAGCAATTAATATAGTAATAATTGCTTAAGAGAAATCCTTTTGAAACATTCACCCTCAAGAATTTTTATACGTGTAAATGTTTATTTCCCAACTTTTAAAATGTTTGAGGAATTTAATTTTCAAATAAAAATAAAATCTATTTCAGCTTGCAGTTAGCTCGTTTATTCTTAATGTAATAATTTTATTGACTCAAAAAGATTACGAAATGCATTTAAAAGAAGCTCTGGGAGTAGCATTAGCCAGTTTAAGCTATATCAAACAAAAAGATGCACCTCTTAGACTCTTGATCGCCATTAGAGCTGCCTGTAACAGGTAATATTTTTTTAGATAATTGTTTTTCAACTATAACAGTAATTGCTAGTTGTTATGTAAGTTTGTTACTTTAGTATGAGGTGACTGAGGGATCACTTACTTTCTTCCAGTCCTGATAACTTTAAACTTTAGCTGATTAAAACTTAACTGTGTTACAAGTTTTTTTTCCGGCGCATCGACGTCTGTGGTCATTAGCGCCTTAAATTTAATAATTATTGGCAGATTTGTGTAATGAAATTCTATTTCCTGCTTGAATTAGAAATTTTTAAGTAGTTTATTGAAATTAAAATTGTGATAAATAAAGACATCTGAATTTATGTGGCTATGCCTCAGAGGAGAATGAATTCATATGTCTACATTTGTTCGAGTACTATTCACTAACCTAGATTAAAATCAAATCAAGCAAAAACAATATAAGTTATTGTATAAATAATAAGCATTCAAAAAGTTATTATCTTGACTGCAAAGGTCTCAGCATTATTTTCAAGGAAAAATATTTGGTGACCATTTAACAATTTTCTTCTTCATGCAGGGTGGACAAAGTTTACATGACTCCTAGTACTAAGAACTACATGGAAACTTTAGCCCGATCAACTGAAAACGATGAACTTTCTTTAAAAATTAAAAATACTGCGTTGAAGATATTGGAAGACATCCAGTCGAAGCTGATTGTTTCCAAAGGGAGTAAAGCTAATTAGCTTCAAGGTAATAACTCAGATAACTGTGAATAATACGTTGAATTGGCCACATGAACTAAGGCGCAAATATTTTCTTTAATAAATAGTGTAGTGGTTTCTATTTATTTATATTTTTTTTTTTACTATAAAGAAAAAAATATAAATAATAAGTATTTCCTTTAAGTATTATTTATAAAAAATACTAATATTTTACCATCAATACAGAGTCCGCAAAGAAAAAAAACGGAATAAACTGTTGTACATTTATTTTCTCTCTCTCACTTTCTTTCTCTTAGCAATGAACCTTGCGGTTATTACTCTCTAGAAGTACATATGATATTTACGATCCCATTCAAGATTATATTTTTACAGGGTGTTCATTTTAAGACGGCTCAAATGCATTTCATGCTTAAACGGTTAATCTGAGAAAAAAAATGCAGAGAAAAAATTTGTTGCCTGTCACCTCTAGTTTCAGAATATGCGACTTGATTTTAGATTCCTGCCCGCATACGCGGCTGACGCGCGACCAAAAGTGATTGTTTGCAGTTGACCCCCATTTTCTTATAAACCGTTTTAAAGAGTTATGAAAGAAACCGGAAACCGCAATTCGATATCTTCAAAATTAAAGGTGCTAGGCCATTTCAAAATCTGGTATTTATTAATCATATTTAAATTTTTTAACTTGTTATCGAAGAGGAAGAAGAGCAGGTGATAGGTCATTTTTATGTATTTTTTCATCCCCTCTCTACTAAAAATATTGCGAAGGCAGTAAAGCTAGTATTTTTCTTAATATCGGAAAATAAGTAGTTTTCCGAGTGATTTTTCTAAGAAAAATCAAATGTTAAGAGCTTTAGATGTTCTCAAGCATACTCAAAATGGGCAAAAAATAATTTTACATCTGTTACAAACAAGAAGGTTTGATAATTATTTGGTAATTTTGGGAGAGTTGCGTTTAATTACCGAAAAAATTGGAAACCTCCTGCCACATATTCAAGTGATCAATATCTTTCATGTAAAGAATCAAACTTATTCCTTAATTTATCAAATAATGCACTTTACTCAACTTGTGAAGCATGTACTGTGCCTTCAAAGGTGCCTCCTCAGATACAGAGAGCAGTTGATAACCTCCTGACTAACCTGGTTTTCGAGTCAGAGGAGGCACCTTTGAAGGCATAGTAAATGCTTTTTAGAATTTATTGGATGTCACAGACCCTTATGCTGGCCAGTTCATTCATTTTTTATTTTATTTTTTTTTTGTTACATATATGATAAAATGTATATTATGTCTTCAAATTAAATAGGTACTTTATTTTAACTTTATTCCAAATTATTCTTCGGATTTATCTTTATTGTGCCCTTTGTTCTGAGTAGTCACATATACATGCACGTTAAAGTAGAAAAAGACGAAGTTAGAGTCGGCTACTGTTTAAATTTGAATCACGGATTTAAAACAATATTTCATTCTTGAATTCGTCTTACCGAAATATTCGTGAGCACAAATAACGCACAGTTAATAGCAAGTAAATTATTAAAAATAATTATTATTTATCAATTGTAATTTAATGTTGTCCCTCTAATTTTACTTACAGTAAAATACTGGAATAATTAGCTGTCCTAAAAATATGCATATCTTATTTATTTTATATTACATATACTTATATAACATAGTGGGAAGAACACCTAGATTGAGAATGTAATTGAAGAAAACTATATTATTTACTATAAAGCCAGAATAATTATTACCTATTATTATAAACGCTTGACTACTACATAAAGTAAGAATCAATTTAATCGAAGAATGAACTTAATCCGACGATTTTTATTTAAAAATAAAAATAAATAAATAAAATAAACAATATCATTGGTGTAAGCATTTTTTTAAAAAAGTTTATGAATTTTTTAGGCTCATAATTTTTTTATTTTATTTTTTTTAACATTTTTCTTTTTAACCTGTGATTAATAGTTTATTAGATATTACAGTCAATCTAAGTTAAATAATGTGCTACTTGAACAAATATTTTTTAGATGAAAATGGCCAGCATAAGCATTTATTGGATGTCACAGACCCTTCTGCTGGCCAGTTCATTCATTTTTTTTTTTTGTGACATCTAATAAATTCTAAAAAATATTAATGAAAATTAATGCAGTAAAATTACTCAAATGATATCAATGAAGTATTAATGAAATGTTGGGTTGTGTACCTTTTGGCGCTTAATCAACCATAATACTTAACTTTTTAAACTGTAAGTGTTTGTTAAGGAGATATATACAATATACAGGATGTCCGGGCTAAGTTGTCCACCCCCTTTTCCACAGTAATTATTGATGATGGAAAAAAAAGTTCAAATCGTAACTTCCTTTATTTTTTGAGTAATATCTAATGATATTATAAAAAACGAAATTCTGCTGCTGATAAGCAGGTTAGAGAAACAAACTTTATTTTTATCAAATGGGAAGCACTATTTTTTATTATGAATTCTAAACTTTTTTTGTGAGAAAAACTGTTTTTGCAAAATAAAAATTGCTTTTGTAGTTCCAAAGTTATGCATTTTTGAACAAAAAAAACAAAAACAAAAAAAATTATTTTTACCGCTGTCTGCTGGCATTTTATTAAAAAACAAAATGGCTTCCTGTGTTGCCAATAACGTAAAAAAAAATCTCAACTGAAAAAATCTTTGTGCTTAAAGTAAAAAATAAAAGTTGATAACAAATAATTAGACTGAATGAAATTACAACTGGTCAAAATGACCCCCTGCTTGTGAAATGCAATCTTCGGCCTTCCTCACAAACGACTCATGAACTCCTCAACGCTTCTTATTGGCTCTAAATTAGAAAACACCATGTCTTTTAAAGCGCCCCAACGAAAATTAATCAAGCGGGGAAAGGTCCGGGGATCTTAGGGGCCAGCTAACCTCCTCACTTGCACGACCGATCCATTTGTTTCTAAAGTGTCGATTTAGGTATTATCTCACAAGGTGGCTGTTATGAGCTAGACAACCATCCGTTTGGAACCACATTCTCAGCCGTGTAAAAAGTGGTAGTAAATCTTCAAGAAGCTCAGGAAGCTCTAGCCGCATTTCGAACTGAAGTATTAGGATTCTCTTGCACATAGAGTAATACATCAAGCTCAGTATCGAAATTACGAATATTCCTAACCCTATTTCTTGGCCCTTGGCGAATGACACTACTAAAGAAACGGAAAGCGGAACGTTGCAGCAATGCGAGCAATCGTTTTCCGGCTTAGGTGTCTTCGTTGTGGAAATCTCTCCTAGTAAGCCCTTGCAGCTGTTTGAGCTTGACGACGGCATTCAACAAAAATGTCGTACATATCAGTTTTTTCGTTTTTAGAATATGGACGGTTCAACTTGCCGGAACGAATGGAAGTTTAAGGTAGACTAAATTGTAAAAACAAGGCATTGTTTACAAACTTATGGGTTTAAAACAGTAAACAAGAGAGCATTTGTGTAAACATTCATCTTGCATTTTTGTTTTTGCTCTTTGGACAGACCCTTTTGCTTTATCCCGGACACCCGTATACAGGGGAACCAGTAACTAATGTCTATAGGCCTACTGTGAGTAGTACATCTAAAGTTGAGTTCAATGACGTATTGTCCAACTTCATATTTTCCACTGTTCTTGAGTGCCGTCACTTAAATTTTTTTTTTTTAATCATTACTTTTTTGCAATAAAAATGTTATTACTCAGAAAGTTTTAATCCGAATTCGATTCTGATGACACGGTTAGAAAGACAGATAAATTTTCTAAAAATTGACATCATTTCGAAGCATAAGTCAATCTCCAAACAGCCTCAATCTTTCTCTGAATACTGGAAAAATAAAAGTTATCGACACGTTTAAGAAAACTTATTAGGTCCTTATGTGATCATTATCAGACCTAGGTGCTGGCAATTTTTATAAAAGGTTCTTTGTCTAATGGGCTTACAAACAATAAATCATTTTCCAGGATTCCTTTTATCTTCGTACGAGAAATTACGTTTGTTTTGCAAGAAAACGTGTTCACGAGCACTCAACAGTGTTAGTTTATCAAGTTGATTAATTCATTGAAAACTCATTTAGATGGGCCAGTAGTCAATTTTTAAAGTAGATTTTTATAAAATAAGGAAGTCAAACGTTACAAATTGTCCTTTAAACATTTATTTCTGATCTTACTGAAATATTTGAGAAAATGTTAGGAAATATTTCAAACAAGTGCTATTTTTATAATCGAAGGTTAATTTGCTTAGTTTCTAATAGGGTACAATAGAAAATTTTGAAAAACCAAGTCTAACAGATTAGGGAAGTTTATTTATAAGATACCTAGTTGTACTGGTTAATTCCAGATTCCAATTTAAGAATTATCTGTTGGTGAGTTCAAAGGGTTGTTAAGGCTTATTCACATTCTTATCTTTTTCAACTTTTTGCAGTTATGTGTGAAATTGTAATTTGGAGTAATACAAACTATATGAATTTTTGTTTAAGTACTTGTTTAAAATATATATATATTATATGTATATATATATATATATATATATATATATTTAAGAATATATATATATATATATATATATATATATATATATATATGTAGGGTGACCAGAGTTATATGCTTCAACCACTTTCTTTTTTTTTTTTTTTGAATGGCTGGAAATTTCGAAAAAATAGAAAACACGTATGTATTTAATCATTTTTAGTCTAGTTTATTTTCAGTGATTGACCCATTTTTTTAAACCCCAATATCCCGAGATACAGCATCCAACTTTTTTTTCAAATGGAACATTATATTTTTTGTTGCATACTTTTATAGTACTTGAGCTCATAAAAAAACAAATTATTTTTTTTTAAACCGCTTAGGTTTTTCAAAAGTTATGGTAATTTAAAAAATGAAAAACAAATTTCATATATAACAAATGCCGATATAACACCATCAGGCATGTAAAGAGATATCTCGATAGGCAATTTGATGGGCGTGTTATATCGACACGGGGGGCGATTTAGTGGCCACCTCGTTCACCGGATTTGACACCTATGGACTATTTCCTTTGGGGATACCTGAAAAACAAGGTGATTATTCATAATTTTTTTCTTTCTTTTCTTATTTCTGCTTATCTAAAAGCATTTCTAAATCTAGGTGAATCAAGCCGGGATTGCATCTGTAGATGAACTAAAGCAGAGAATAATAGATGCCTGTAACTCGGTTAAAGCCGAATCTACTTCTTTGGCAGTAAGGGACAACTGGCAGGAAAGAGCATGTCTATGCATCTCTAATGGTGGAGACCATTTCGAGCATGATCTGTAATATTAATGAGGAGTAAAATGTATAATAAAATAGTACTTTTCTTTTTATTCAATCAAAAGACCGTTATAATATTATCATTTTGAAATTTCTCAAAGAATCATGTTTTCATTCATAACTTGTAAAATATCGCTTACAGAAAAAAAAACCGTTCAAGTAAATTTTTCTTTAAAAAAATAGAGGAATCTATTTCTTAAATAAAAACCACACCTCCCCATTTGAAAAAATGAAGTTAGTGCCTGTATCTCGCTTCTGGAAGCACCGAAAAAAATTTACAAATTAAATTTGGATTTCTAACAAAAAAACTAAGGGGACACATATTTTTTAGTGTTTTTTTTTCTAGCTATCTTAGTTTCCGAGAAATAGTCGTTATCCATGTACCTTGGGACACCCTGTATATATATTTATATATATTTACAAATTAAATATTAGGCAGCTCACTAAGAGCTTTACACATACTGATGCATATTCCAAATAGGGGTTCAATTCAAATACCATGATTATTTTTATTATTGTTTTCAGTTAGCATCATCATTGATAATAATTGGCTCATAACTCTAGAAAAGAAACTTCAAAAAATGAAGAACCAAGTTCATTCATATGTGATATAGTTGTTAAATTAAAAAGGAAAAAAAAAGTGTTACAGCGTAAATATTTGAAACCGAAAACAGAATTGCAACTTCGTTTTTTAAAATTACAAGTTCAGACTGAATCTTATAATAAACTTGCATTTAAGAAAATATAGTTTTTGCATTTTAATAGTTTGTTTTTTTAAAAAAACTTACCTTTTCCTTTTGTAAGATTTAAATTTACGACTGCTGTACATTCAACTTAAAATTAATTAATTAAAAGATTAGTATTGTAATCCCGGGATCGTAAAAAAATTAGCATATTGTCTAATCTGCATATGTGAACAGGATATTTCTGAAAAACTAATAATCGCAGGTAATCTAAATTAACATATCGATGGCACTGGTCAAATATATCAAATTAGTAGCTTTCCCTTAAAAATTAAAAAAAAGAAAACATCTTCAAAGATACAGTAGATAAAAGATTCATTTAATGTGACCATTCCAGCAATGTAAGTTATTGTAACTTAATTCCATTAAAATGTATATCAATAACATACCAGGTAACCTTAATATTTCGTAAATTAATAAAAGTTGAAGATTCATATGGAGAAAATAAAAAAACAGTTCAAAAACTATCATTAAAAATATAAAGTCCTGGATGCAAAATGAACAATAAAAACTGCCATCAGATAGCTGGAATACAAACTATTGTTTTCTTATAAACATGTTATAATTGCAATATTTAGTTTTTATTTTTCTTTGAGTACATATACACTAATTTTTAAATTGCTGTTGGCAAACATTTGAAGACATTTAAATCTAATATTATTTATTAAAATATGTAGTATGCATGTTTAGCAGGCCAAAAAAAAAAACGTCTTTCCATTTTATCTGGCGGCCAGTCAACAATTTTTAAATAGTTCCTATGAGTACCACTAGATAGCATAGGCTTGCTCTTTTCCATTTTATTTTTCCAACATCGGACATTTTATCACTAGCAGTTTTCTTTTATTCTTTAATTTAAAAGGTTCTGTGACATTTAAAAAAATCTCATTAATAACAATAATGAAGTTTTATTCTCAAGATAGCTCTCACTAGTGGTTAATGTAGTTTTTCTGTTTTGTGTTCCAGCTTAGAAAAACTGACCATATTAAGTAGATAGCTTTAGCAAGCTTTTAAAATTGCTAAACATACATATGTGAAGTCCAAATCTCTAAACCTAACTAAATCTACCTTTGTTGACGGGTGAATATCCGAAACCGGTCTGGGACACAATGAATAAGCCTGCAGATTACCACACTTTTAATCTACCTTACCCTACAAATAACACCATGTAATGTGAGCATCATTCAGCATTCCATTTTTGTAAAACCTATCAGCTGAAATGTTCGTTGTCCCACCTCTTACCTCTGGACAGTGTTCTCTCGTTACATACACTGTCCATCATTGGACAATAAGTTGTAAGAAGCTCCTAGGAAGAGAAAATCTAAGAGTTAACAGATGGATTCGAGCCCGCGACCACGGTTGTTAATATCCATACGATTACAGGTATTTTTTTTATAGGTAGGTAGGTAGTCTTTTATTCAGATTCAAAACTCAAATACATTTTCAAAAATAATAAAAAATAAAAATACACCAACTAATCAATTTAGAAAAACTAAAAATACATCTTTTATAATTTTATTACAAATCCGAATAGAAGACATACGCAAGGTCAAGGACCATCAGCGGAGGTTATGTTGTGAGTTATACATATTTCTTGCTAGAATCTATTAAAATAAATAAACATGGACTTAAATACATAGAACAAAATAAACTGTAAAAACAGCTGTTAGTTCAACTTTTCCACATTAAATAAAAATTATTCAAAATTTATGAATTAGCAATTTTTACGCTTCTAAAGTACCACGCTGCTTTACAATATTTCAGTAGAACATCCCAGCATTTTCCATTTAAATACGTTATTAAATCATCTTCTGAAATACAATTTTTTTTTAAATGCTTTACTCTAATTTTCTTGTATGCTGGGCAGCGCGCAATAAAATGTATAACATTTTCTACTTCTATCATATCGCATAAAGTACTCAGCTGTGCAGTTAAATCATTATTATACCTTTTGTAATTTAAATTAATTAAATCACCTCTTAGCTTAATAATCCAACTAATATTATCTGTTTTAAAGTTGTCGTTAACAAATGTTACATTCGAATCTAAATTATAATTTAGCTTTTTATATATAACTGAAAATTGCGAATTTTGGGCTCTAGTTATGCATTGAACATTGTGTTTATTACTTATTTGGGCTCTGAGTATAGTTAGTTCACTTTTCCAATTGGCAAAATTGTCGTAATTAACATTAATTATTGCACCGTGTTCGTTATTGATATTACATAATTCTTTATACCAGTAAGCTTTTCTCTTAATAGCTTCCATTGCTAGTATCTTTGGGTATCTAGTGTCCGGCATTTCAAGAACTTTAATCAAATAATTGTGGTGCAACTGTAAGGTGTACGTAAACATTGGGGCCACTTTCGTTTCCAAGCTAATAATATAGTTCGGGGTATTTCGCGGCAATCTCAATAGTTTCTTAATAAAGAAAGTTAGCAATTGCTCCACTTGTTTATACGATTTACCCCCCCAAACTTGTGCCCCGTAGCACATAATGGCTCGAATGACCGCATAAAACATTTCCATTTTTGCCGTAAAAAGAACTTCATGATTAGCTATAAAAAACTTCCAGACAGAATTTAACCCCGTTTTCGCATTTAGTAATCTACCATCTAAAAATTTATCTACACTTAGTTGCGGAGTCAGATTAACGCCGAGATATTAATACGAATTCACTACATCTATCTTTTCATCGCCAAATAGCCATTTTTCTCTCCTGGACGGTTTACCGCCATTTCTACACACCATTATTTTGGATTTTGTTAAGTTAATTTTAAGGTTCCAATTCTGACAGTATTTTTTAAGAACACTAATGTTATATTGTAACTCAGTCGGATCTGAACTAATCAGTGCCAAGTCATCCGCAAAAGCCAGTAACTTAATTCTTGTTCCATTTATATTAATTCCACCTAATAAATCTTCATCAATATCGTTTATAAAAAGAGTAAATTATAATGGACTTAATAACGCACCCTGTTTTACACCCATAGTTGTTTGAAATACATCAGAATAAGCATTTTTACACCACACTGTCGCTTCAGTATTTTCATGCAGCTCCCTTATTAACTGTATTATCTTAGTTGAGATTCCAATTTCATGTAATTTATAGATCAAAGCGTGCCTGTCTATCCGATCAAATGCCATGGACAAATCTACAAAAAAGATATAAACTTTCTGTCTTTTCTGCATCAGCTTTATATTAATTATACTAGAAAGGGTAAAAATGTGGTCTAAAGTAAAATATCCATGCCGGAAACCTGCTTGAAATTCCTTCAAAATCTTATTTTGCTCTATCCAGCATGACAGCCGTTGTAAAAGCAAGCCTGAAAAAAATTTTCCCACAGTATTTTCAAATGCAAATTTGAGACAGCGTTTATATCTCCGCTTTTGTGTAGGGGGAATATAATTGATTTTTTTGAAATCAACCGGCACATAACCAACTTCGAAAATATCGTTATAAACCTCCAAAAGAATTTCATAGAAATTCTCTGAAGCAAATTTGTAAAATTCGAAAGGGATTTTATCAGTACCCGGCGCTTTATTATTTTTTGAATTATTCAACACTTAAGAGCAAAAGGTTTATCCAAAAGTTCATTTTTAATAAATGGTGGCGCATAAGACAAACGAGCAGAGAGTAAAGGTGGGTTATATAGATTACTGAAATGGTCAATCCACTCAGCCATCTATTTATATATATATATATATATATTGTAGCGGCACTTTTCAGAACTACTAAAACAGCATAGCCTCTCATTTCCGAACATCACACAATTAGAATTTTTTTTTTTGTTAAATGCCTTTTTTTTTGTTAAAAACAAAATAATTTAGTTCTGCTAACGAAATTTTAACACTAGTAAACATTCATTCTCAGAAATGTTTTCCATGACACTACCTCATCTTGAGATTGAATTAAAAGATTTGTTCTTTAAAAAATAACCCTTTTTTTTAGAGAGTGAGTGTTTCACACCCGCCTTTCAACTAATGGCATGCTCTTTTGATGCCGTTTTTTTTCTGATTTAACACATTTTGGTTGGTATCCAACTTAAACACTATTCAAGTAGCTGAGTGTCAGTTATATTTATTCAGGCATAGCAATTCTTCCGCCAACAATGAATAAGGGTAAAATTTCTGCGATAGGTAAAATAACAAAACACAAAAACAAAACGAATAAAAAAAGCAAAACATTTTTTTATTTCTTAAGAAAAGTTACTTAAGAATAAGATATATTTTGTATTTAAAGTTCGTTAATTTTCTTTTTAACCAACATATTTAAAATTAAAATGGCCACAAACTTTTTCCCTCCAAATGCACGCTACTCAGATAAAAAAAATAATAAAAATTTAAAAAAAATAAAGAAAAGAAAAACATATCAGCCTTTGAATTGGCCCCAAAATTTTTTAAATTTTCTCTTGGTATAGTAACCGAGAAACAAAAGTTCTTAAAAAAATAGGGTTTGTTCTGAGATCATGAATAATTAAATCACAGTATAGAGTATAATAGAATAACTTAAAAGAATCAATAAACAAAACAAAACTTCGAATACAAGGCCCATCTCTTTGAAGCAACATTTTATGTGATGGTTTTTTCGTGATGTTTTCTTTAAATTTTTGTACAAATTTGTTTTTTCGGGCTGTTCAAAAACAGTACAGGCTTGTAATTCTCCTAAAACTGTGAGAGAAGAGAAACCATTGAGACTAATGTTAGCGATTATATTTTTAAAAAACTCCAATCTAATTATAAGGTAACAATGCACTTTAAGCCCGTTGTTCAAACTTGATTCACAACAGTCTACTAACACACTTTAATTCAGAATCAGAAATAATATGCAAGTATTTCCACCAAAAAAGCTAAATTAAGTAAGTAAAATAAATGGAGATCCTAAAGAAAATAAGCACGTGAGAACACTTAAAGATATATATTAAAAATAGGGAGCCTGAGAATTAAACATCCACCAGCAAGGGATGTGTGTACATTGCAATGGGAACCTACGGAGGAGAAAATATGTGAAGGGAACTTTGTCCGGAAAGAATTAGAATGATTCGATCTGGAGATATAAAATCCTTTTCAGCTAATGTGACTCATGTAAACAATATCTGAGAAAATAACAAACAAAAATAAATGAAGGCATTAACTAATTAAAAATTAGGGGATAAAATAAAGGTATGGGAAAAACATTTGGGAGAAAATACAAAAAAGTAAGCTGAGATAGTATGGCTACGTAAAAAGATGCTCGCACACGAAAACAATGAATGAGAGTTCATCAGAAGCACAGGAGCCCGAATACCTTGGACAAAAAAAGGAAGTGTGAACAGGCTGCAGACTATCGGACGGTCGCAGTGTAGTGGTTAGATCTTAGTGGTTCTAATATAATTTCGTTACCTAGCTTGCAAGTTTCTTGAGTTTCACGGAAAGCACGGAGTCACTAACATAGCCTCGTTGGCGCCTTAATCAAGCCTAGAAACGTTCATTGATCAGACCTCATTTATTTACTGAACAAACCAATATCACTTTGGTGAGAAGTAAATTAATAAAAGTAATAATAATAAAAAAATACTCTTTGGAAATGTGATATGAGATCTCAATTCTTAATTTACAAAATAAAATTAAAAAAAAATCAAAATACATACAGTTGCATGTATAACAAATATAGTTAATAGAATAATTCAATTAGTACATAACAATTAAAATAAACCTCGATGTAAGTAAAAACATTGATTTGCCAAGGAACTGTTTTTTAAACTCTGTTTTATAATAAATACTTTTTATTATATTTATATATATAATATATATATTATATATATATATATATAATGAAAAATAAACAGGCTAATACTGTTAAAAAGTCATTATTTCTCTTTTAAAACATTTATTTTTTATTTTATTTAATTTTTTTAATAGAGAAGGAAAACGGCATTATTTTTAATTAAAATAAAATGAAACATTAAAAAGATATTTTATCAAAAATACTGAACTTTTTACATTATGGGCAATTTTATATATGGGCAAAGTTTTAAATCTTTATAAAATAGAATATTCACAAGTCAAATTGCTTAAGTATCTCTTTTTACATTATACTTAATTAAAAAAATAATAAATTTTTTGTCTTTAAAAAAAGATTTAAAATTTGACTGAAAAATCTTACTTAGCCGAATTTTACACAGGAATGACAATATTCCAAAATTGGGCAACCACTTTTTCTTAAAAAAGTACTCCATCAGTGTAAATTTTACTTTAAATAACGACCTCAACATTTAAAGCTGCGGGGGTAAAGAAGTTGCGCAACCTTTCGCTAATTAAAATAAATTGTTTTTTGTCTCAACGAGAAGAGCCAAAAAAAAAACCTCACAGGGCCGTGGAAAGAAAATAAAACAGATTTGGACCACAAGTAGCAAAGAATTTTTCAGAATATTGAACGGTTTCTTTTTTTATCCATTAAATACCAACTTTCTGGTACAATTTGAAAAATGAAGTTTTAGTAGAAAAGGATCATTATTTTTCATTTTTATTGCACTTGTACCACTCAAAAAAAGTAGTTGAAAAAATTGTCACCCCTGTATAAAATTAAAATATATTTTCGGTACAGACTACCGACATTAAAAAAAAAAAAAAAAAAATCTTTCAGTTACTTTAAGCTAAAAAAGTTACATCAAGTGGACTGTATATACAATAACATATAAAGCTCTTGATATTGTTTTTATTGTTGTATACATATGATTTTGTTTTATTTGAAGTAAAAACATAAATTATTGCAAAATAAATCCGCAACAAAATATAGTAGAAGTACGATTTGCCCCTATAAAGCTACGAAATTTAAGGCTCTTTATTAAACAATTCACTCTTCAAATCTTCTTAAACTTGATTACTCTTTTATTTAGGTATTAACACCTGAGGCAGTACTCCAAGCGATAATCTAGGCTGCTTAGCTTTTCTGCCAATTGAAGTATTCGCCTTGCGCTTTCCAATAAAAAAATCTGTAACAATAAAATCAAAATTTGGATTATGATTTTGTTCTTGTAAAAATATTTACTTTCTCTCATCCTTCGTTAGAGCAAGTATTTCGAAATTATCTAAGTTCGCAAAAGTTTTTTTTAATAGCGTTAACTCGAAATCAGGTTCCGGCAACATACGAAGTTAAGTGGTAAGGGAGAAGAAGCATGACCAATCCGTTTAGATCAGGTATAAAAGGACTATCACATCTGAACTTTATTCGCGGTACAATTGTATCGTCTTCATGCCGTCGATGAAGTCCCAAACAAACCCTCTTACGAGGGTCGTTTGAAAAGTCCGTGCAAAGTCAGAGAGATAGCACTACTGGCGCGTATCGAGGTTATGTTTAGTTAGTAGCATCTCTTGGAAGAACACACACCAAATTTCGGCCAGATCGGTCTATTTCTTTGTGTTTGGCATTCGTTTGAATCGAGGAAGTCGAGTGATTTTCAAAAAATGGACGAAAAAGAATTTCGTGTGTTGATTACTTTATGAAAGGCAAAACGCCTCAGGAGACTAAAGAGAAGTTTGATAAACATTATGGTGACTCTGCACCTTCGATTAGAACAGTTTATAAGTGGTTTCAAAATTTTCGGAGTGGCCATATGGGCACAACTGACGCTGAACGTTCTGGACGCCCTGTTGAGGTTACTACTCCAGAAATCATTGATAAAATCCATGATATGGTGATGGATGAGTGAAGGTGCGTGAGATTGCTAGTAGTGTGGGCATCTCGAATGAACGGGTACATAATATTTTGCATCAACATTTGGACATGACAAAGCTATCCGCAAGATGGGTGCCGCGATTGCTCACGCTTGACCAAAAACGAAATCGTGTGAAGTGTTGCAAGGACGGTTTGCAGCTGTTCCAGAAGAATCCGCAGGACTTTAAGCGTCGTTTCGTCACTGTGGATGAAACATGGATACATCACTACACTCCTGAGACCAAAGAACAATCTAAACAATGGGTTACCAAGGGGGAATCTGCGCCAAAAAAGGCGAAGACCGGAAAGATTATGGCGACTGTCTTTTGGGATTCGCAAGGAATAATCCTCATCGACTATCTGGAAAAGGGTAAAACTATTACAGGTGCATATTATTCATCGTTATTGGACCGTTTGAAAACCGAGCTGCAAGAAAAACGCCCACGATTGGCCCACTAAAAAGTCCTTTTCCATCACGACAACGTACCAGCTCACACCTCAGCAGTTGTGGTCGCAAAATTAATGGAAATAGGGTTCCAACTCGTTTCACATCCCCCCTATTCTCCAGACTTGGCTCCCTCGGACTACTATTTGTTCCCCAATATGAAGAAATGGCTGGCGGGAAAAAGATTTTATTCAAACGAGGAGGTGATTGCAGAAACGAATGGCTATTTTTCAGACTTGGACAAATCCTATTATTCGGAAGGGATCAACAAACTAGAGCAGCGTTGGACGAAGTGTATAAGCCTAAAAGGAGACTATGTTGAAAAATAAAAAAGGTTTACCCCCAAAAATTAAGTAGTTTTTATTTTTGCACGGACTTTTCAAACGACCCTCGTATTTAATGGAAAAAATAATGGTCTACCATTGTTGTTTGACAAAATCTCTTAGAAAAACTTGATGAAGGACACTACTCAAAAAGGGGAGAGGTTGACCTTTCCTCCATAAAACCATGTTAAATATGTTATAATGATCGCTTTAAAATATTTATATAGGCGCTGCGGTATCCGAGCGGTTTGAGGCGAGACCCGCAAAAGGTAATATGTGTTGTGGTTCTGGGTCCTACTCCCAGCCTAGGCTTTAGATTTTGTTTGATGGTTAATAAAAGAAATTCATGGTGAAGTATGTTTGTTATCTCTCTCGGTCCGCGACACCTGATCTGTAGTTGGACGTAAAGCCCGCCTGAAATAATTGGCATTACTTTACAATAGTAACAGTTAATATATATTCTAAAATGTGTGTGCTACATATTAGAGAAGAGTTAACTGTTTTATTAAAATTACAAATTTCATGAAAATTGCACCACCGGAACTACTTCTTTATTGAAAGAATTATTTACTTTCTCAAAGGTACATTTAACTATTTTCTTTCTCTATTTTTTATTTTCACTATACTAGAATTGGTTTAAAAATTAGTTTTTGATAAATTTTGCAATCGAATAAAGGGACTCTAGGGAAATGGGGTTATTCTCCCTTGTAAATGGATACCATTTCTGTATAATGGACGACTTTTCGTGTTTTATATTATGAATGGTGGTAAAGTTCTTGATTCTTAAGTTTGCTGAAAATTACTATGATAAAAGCAATTATTGCTTTTAACAGCGAAAGAATTACTCTAGAAGTAGAAATAAGATAGCAGTGCCGTGTGTTGCGGATAATATACTTGAAGTATGCCGGATTTTACCAGCACTTTATAAAATAAAAAAGGTTTTTCTTAGACGGGCTTGAAGCCCAACTAGCAAATTAGGTGTTTCGGACGGAGGCGATAAGCAAGAGTTCTTCATTAATTAAGTAAAGCAAAGCAATCGCCTATTTTTCCAGGCAGGGATTAACGTCCAACTACCAATTAGGTGTCGTGGCGGGAGCGGAAGCTCATACTTTATTATTAACTATTTTTTCTAACAAATAAAAAGCAGTCATACGCGGGATTCGAACTGGGGAACTCCCAATTACAAAGCCACGCTCAGGACCACTAGACAAAAGTTCTTTATTATCCATGTTTTTTACTAATTTTTAAATAAAATTCGAGGGCCAGATCGAGAATTGAACCTAGGGGGCCACAGATAAACTTTACAAGCCTCGCCTCTAACCGCTCGTAAACATACGAGCATACTACATACGATACATACTATATGTATACGAGCATACGAAACATAGTAATCGATGGTATAGTGAAGCAAATAAGTATTTATACGGCCCTGCAGTTGGCTACAAAAGATGCAAAAATTAGAGCGATTGAAACAGTTTCCACAGACATTTTAAAATTCAGTTCGTTAAATCTTTTTATAAGAAAATAAATATATATACGTAGCTTTAGTTCTGATCTGACTATAAAGCGCTTCCAATCAATCCTAACGGATCCTACTAGTAAAAAAAATCAAACGTGAAATTTAATGAAAGTGAAAAAAGCTTATAATATATATAGAATATACATATATATATATATATATATAGAATCGTTCAGTTTAGACTGGTAAATTGCCTAAAATGGGTAGGCCACTCTTAAACCAAATAAGTGGTCTGGGAATATTTATTTTTTAAATTATTTACAAATTGGGTTAACTAAAATAGGAAAAAGGAATAAACATACATATATTAGTACAATAATTACATTTCCTAAGAGTTAACTTACGATTTATTTATCCTAGTTCAGTGTAGATGGAAGAAGGTACATTTATCGTAATAGAGACGAAATTGAAGTTTCCAACATTTTCACGTCGATAAAATAAGATAGACAGGGAGGGTAAGATTTCAATATTTTGCTTTGAAGGAGTACGTCTTAATTTGAGTAAATAAAATGGTTTGGAACCATCAAGTTAAAACCTTGAAAATTGTACGAGTTATGTAAAAGTACATACCGACCATAATTTTTGGGCTAATACAAGTATTTCTGTCAAAAAATCGAAGTAAACAATACACAGAAAATTATGATAAGTAGGAAAAATAACACATATACGTAAACATTGCGACCAAAGGTGTTTACGTGACATAATAACGGCAGCCATTTTGAAATTAATAGACAATTGTCCACTTTCAGTGAAGATCTAATTTATAACAACGTATTGTAACAATTCTCTGACGGTGTTCAGGGAAAATTTTCTTCTCATTACTAAATAATAACTGCAATGGATACTACTCAACTTAATGTATCAGTAAATAAGGAATTGTTAAAATTTCCATGAAGTACTTATTCAAAAAAATGTTTAGCAATGTTTAACCATGGTAAAAATGATGGGGATCATGAAGTTACAAATAGTTGTTAACTGCGACAAGTAATTAATCTCTATTTCTGGATAACTTAAATAATACATGCTTACTATAAAGAAAAATAAATAAAACCCACCAGTAATTTTAGTCTGACGTAATTGGGCTTCCTTCGTTTCATATGAAAATTTCCAATCAAACTGAGCATCCGTATAAATAGGTTTTTCCTTATTGAAGTCAAAATTCCATCTTTTTATATCATGTTGAGCAATCACAGCCATCTCATGTTGAATTTGATTTTTATTTTCACCAGCACGCGTGCCAAATAAATTTCTTTTAACACTGGCAATCATGGCCGCATCGCTGTTCCTTGAGCGAGCTTTCTCTTTGTGATACTTGAGGCGGCGCTCAATTTCAATCATTGTAAACTTATTGAATACGTTAGCACCCATTTATTATTATCAATTAAAAAAACTGTTAAGTTTTATCGAGTTTAATAAAGTAATTCTAACTCATCGACCACACTTCAACGGCACAGTAACACAGACCACGCTAAGGTAGTATGAGCATCGCGAGACGCAATTCCCCCACTTAAGTATATTGCCGCTCACGTAACAGTAGGCAAAATTATCGTATTTATATTTATATTTTTAACGATAAAATGTCCTTTTTAATTTTTGTTCTGCAATAAACCTTGCACAAACTAATCCATTTTCGCAATTTGAAAGGAAGGTTGGTATTAACGGCGATTATAAATAATGATTAATCCTGTTTTGAAAATGGATCATTAATTGAAACATTAACCCTTCAAAGCCGGAGTTTTTTTTTTTTTGAATTATTCAAAACTTTTTTATTTTATCTATCAAATAGGTTGCTAATAATATAGAAAACGTAAATTAATTAAGATATTATTCGCCAATCTCTGTTAATGGCCTGTGACCATATGGTTGCATCAGGTCAATAGGGTACTGGTATACGCCATCTTTTTTTTCAACAAAAATGCCTCATTTACTTGATTATAAATACTGAAAAAACTTTCCTTATTTAAAAAAATGTTTAACATAAAAATTGCACCTATTTGTTCGGTGTGTTTCAAAACAAGGTATTCACAAGCGTACTTCGTTTTTTCTACATTGTGCCCACAGATGAACATCCTCCATTTATACATCTTCTTTTATCATTTGGCACCAGAATCACAAAGTGTCCCAGATCATCAGATCATATCTCAGATCTTCATCTAATGTGTATATTGAAGGAAGTCCTGTTTTTTTGAAGCCGTTTTATAATTTGTTAGGTAACTCATCACAACCGTCCTCGGAATTCTATTGGTACATTACATTGATAATTTGGTACATTACATGAAGTGATTTTTATAAAACACCCAAGCATTGTGAAGCACTGCACCCACTCGCCACGTGAATATGGGCCACCACCATTTCTTACCACGTATATTTATTCAGTAAGCCATTATATCTTCATCCATCAGTTCCGCCCATGTTACTGTAACATTCGGGCGAGAAATGCATATATTTTTGTTTCACATGGCAATACCTATTGACTGTTCCAAGTGGAAATATCCTTGCTAAAGTAATTGCGGAATGGTCATTCCAACGGACTACCTCAATTCCGCGTTTCCAATCTAATGTGCTTCCCCCCACCCATTTCGTCATCACTGTAATTACAGCCGCTTCAGGTGGAACAATAAAAAATTCCGGCTCACCAACAAATTCATCATCGGATTCGTTGTTATTGTAGTAAGTTTAAGACCTCCTCGAATATTAGCCCATCTTTGACTTTGAAATGTGCATTATTGGAAAAACAAAAAAAATGAAATAGTAGTCCAAAGACCTGATGTGACCAAATGGTAACACAGCCTTTGTAAGTGATTTTATAAGTATAAATTTAAGCCTTGAAATTTGTTATTGATACATAATTTATAACAACTATTGGTTATTGTGTTTCATATAAAAAACAAAAATTATGACATAGTTAATAAACTAAAAAATTGCTAACAATAAACTAGTGTCCAAGCTGATTGGAACAGGTTTTTTCAAAAAAGCGTAACTAACTGAAAACACTAGTTATTATGATTTTCCGTCCCTTATTACGAATAGCATACACTAACGTACACAATAGAAAAGAGAAAATCTAAATTGATTGTCTAGAATGAACAGAATTCTATTAAATGTGGCAAAATTCAACTTAGGCTTTGATGGGTTAAATGCAGTTCAGTGATGTAAAGTTTTCAGCAAGTTAGACTTATCACAAGCATATCAGAACTGGAAGTTGATCAGAGCTCACAGAATTAGTTACAATTGCCGTTTACAAAGGTCATTTAACGCAATACCCAGCTTTCTTATGGTGTTGCGTGTACCCCAGCTAACTTTCAAAATATTAGGTTTCTTTACTGGAGGGATTGGAAAATTGGGATTGTTTTTAGACTAAGTATTAATTGGTTGAAATGATGAAAAATAATTTTACTTCCATTTGGAAAGTTTTTTTTTTTGCGTTTTCAATAAGTTGATTTCCTCATTGGGTGAATTTTGAACACAAGTGAGATTTTTTTCAAATGTCCTGAAGCAAATTGGTTTTCAAATTGATAGTCAATGTCAGCATGCTACTCACGAGAAAATTGTTGCAGATTTAGAAACTACTACGCCTTGAAATGCTTCAACGCTCGTTTAACTTCAATCCATTTTAGATTTTGTAAATTATTTATGACAATTTATACTTCGGGTTTCTCCAGTATAACATACCTTGTGTACATTTTCAATATTAATAATCAATATTTTGAAAAGTTGAGGAACTCTGTTTCCATTATTTAGGAGATTTGTTTTGTGTTCTTTCCTTTTTTGTGCAATATGCGAAATTTTTAGAGCTAAATTTTAATTTATTTTTCTATCATGTACCTTATTATTTTGTAAGTACATTATTTAATTATTTTTTATTTTGCAAAAGTTATTATTTTAATTGAAATACTGAGAATGTCAACTCCAGGCTAACAGTTAAATGGGCAATTTTTCCGTCAATACTTTATCATTTATATATTTTTCTCGAGTGAGACGCCTGACGCTAATAGGTGTGAAAGGTGATACGAGTTCCGATATAATTTCATTGTCCTCTAAATCCGTATCAATATCTCTGATCACTCCAGTGCTTTGCACGCGAAAATTAGGAATGTACGCCACAATTTCGCGTTCTCTGAGGATATGCAAATTTAATAGAGCATTCGCCGCCTCAGCACTACTTGCGATAATTTTCATCCTGTTCAACCCTGACACTGATATTTCAACAATAGCGTCCTTTTGAGCACTAGAGGACTTTATGAGCCACTTTCCCAGAGTCATTCTATGGATCTTACCTAGATTACCCCGATTACCCTCTAGGTTAACGACGAAAGGACCCTTATCCGAGTTGCGATAGCGATTTTTTGTTGCTTTGCTAATATACTCAGACTTATTAGGAGGTAGATACTTTTTAGCCTCGGGTTTAACCTCATGTACTTGAACTTTATTTATGGTATTTGGGATAATCTCACTAGATCTTTTATGACCTCGAGATGTTTCATGCGAAATAGAATTAGCTGGGTTTGATTTAGCAGATGTAGAAATCGATTGCTCCGCCACTATATTACTCACATTAATATCTTTGTTTACGTCTATGTTATTTAAAATCATAGGATTAACGCTAGACTTATCTGGTTCTTTAGTTGTTGGCGGGGGCTCGAAGCCCCCGCTGTTGGCTGACATCTTAACCAGGCTTAAATCTTCAGTAATTTCACTCCTCACTAATTTACAGCTATTTTATGTAGCAAAAGCACTTGCAACACTTCTTAACACGATTTTAAATGTTCAAAGATCAAAAAACTGGATTTGATTTTTCTTCCCTTTTCGGGGGTCGTTCCGTCGACAAATGCCTTATTTTTCGCCTTTAAATAGTTATTAAATCACTTAAATAGAACTGATTATTTAAGAGAGCCAAATCAAACAATTTCACTATTCAAACGATCATATGTTCTCGTGGGGTGTATTCTTATAGCAATAAATATATTCTTCTTCTAGTAAACTGTGTTGAAGAAAATTGGTCAACTAAAAGGGCAACTTCACAGAATAGGGTTCTCGAATTTTTCCGTTTTTCTTTTCACTGAAAACACCTATTTTTTTAAATATTTCAATGAAAAATCATTTTGGAGGAGTTGTGGAGAATCTGTGTGATCAGATTAAGTTGTTATTGCCATATATGAAAACGTGTTTCCCATTTTTAAATTTATTTGTGAACGTTAAGTACAAAAAAAAAGATACACGGGGAAAATCATAAAGTCTATATAATTTCCACAAATCAGAATAATTAAAATTTCAATTATAAATAAAGTGATAACTTTCAATTATTACGTACATCTTTAAAATCAACTTGTAACACAAATGTAAAAACTACTCAACACTTATGAACGTAATAATAAATAATATAAATAAATATTTGTTTTATTACACTCTCATTTTTTTAGTTCAATTGAATCTTACAACAGAGTTCACTTTAATTAACCCTTTCTTTAAGTAGAGGTCTCCTAAACAATATAAACAATGACACACATATCAGTTTATAGTACAACCGTTGCAGAAAATATTATGCATACAGTCTCTTAATATGTAAATTAAAGCGTGAAAACAATAATAGATAATAATGATAAACAAAATAACAGTCAAAAAATAATATAAAACCTATTAACTAGTATTCAAAAGATCAAGTTTTTTTTTTTTTTACCAAGATGACTCTTTTACTAAGGTAAATTATCTATTTTACCTATTCTAAAACTGTTATTTTAATAATCTACAAAATTGAATCCAAGTTAGCCCAGATTTGGTAAAAATAAATCAAATATCAATCACTTCCTCCTCGGTAATTTTATTTTATGAAATGTTCAGCAGTGGTTTGTTTGATTAAATTCACTATATTTGAACTTTCCATTTTCAGATTATTTTTTAAAACAGACTTTCATCAAGTAAACAAAAACAAAAAAAATCAGTGATATGATGCAATATTTTTTTCTAATCCATGTGCAATCACCTGCATTTGAAAGCATTTTACTCTTTTTTTTGCTAATATTTTAAAGGAATTTTTTAAAAGCAAATGGTGAGCGAAAACATAAAAATTGAATTATTAATTCATAAGATATCAAATTTTAAAATTTATGAGCTTTCTTGAATTAAAACGTGACTCCTGACCTCAAGACTTCGAATTTTCTCGATCCGGTCAGTGGAATATGCAAAACAGTAACTTGGATGTGTATGGCTGGTAGGTAATTTTTTAAGGTTTTTTATAAATTCAAATCCTAAGATTTTTACACTTGAAAATTGTATTACTCACTCACTTCAGCACTTACTTACTTCTTATCGTACTTTAAAAATAAAATCCCCAAACAAAATGCTACTAAACGTGAGGAATCAAAAATTTCATAATCTTTTTTTTTCGTATTATTTGAATTTAGAAAAGAAATACGCGTGTAAAACAAACCACACATAACCATTTGTAATAATATATTTTAAAGTTATATTCAGATGTTGGGTGGACATCACAAGTGACAAGGTATCCAATAAAAGTTTCACAGTGATAAAATGTTTAATACGAGCCACCCAACTTATCTGACAAAGATACTGACACATCACTTTCTCTTCTGTATTTTGGACACTATTAAAATTTTTTTCCAATGTATAGCATCAATTATACGGAATTCTTGGAAGAAAAATAATTTTTTCTTATTAAACCAGAACTGTCTGAAAACATATTTATTACAAACCTAGAAATAAAAACTATTTTCTTAAAATGAAATTCTTAAAAAGTATAATTCAAATAATGTTACAGAAGTTGGATATTGTGCTGGTAAGAGAGAACATTTTGGGGGCCCAGAATCAGAAAAAGCAGTTTTTTGGGAATTGTTCTCTGTCCGTTTGTGTCCGACAAAATGAGCGTATGGAAAATTGTGGAAATTTCAAAGTAGAAATTTCATTTAGCGAAAGGCCTTTTTTATCTTTTGAGATTTTGGATCTTATGATTTTTTTATTAAACCTAAAATACAAATTTCACAAAAATACGAATTTGAGAACGACAATGGTCACGTTTAGAAAGTGAATATTCTGAGAGTTTATTCAGATAAACTTCACATGATGTACAACATGATGAGGCACAATAAGAAAAAAAAAATTATAAACTGATAACAATGAGGAGAAAGGAACAAATTGCCATCCGCGAAGAACGTGGAAACTGTGTAACCGGTTTCTAAAAGTTTTAGATTTCACATAATATTCTAAAATAACTGGCAATTCATCAACAAAGCAGAGTTGACACAATACTATTTATGATGTGACACTTTTTATGAGTTGCCACAATTCTATCCTATTGTGACACTTTTTGAAAAGTATTTTTCCGTGCATTTCAAATTATAAGTTAAATTACAGGATAAAATGCGAAAGAACCGAACAGAATTAAAGAAAAATGAGTATGCTATGTTGAACAAACCGATGATAACTTCTGTTATTTTCTTTGCTTACTTCTTTATTTTCTGTTAACTTTTTTTTTATAATTACAACAAGAAATAACAAATTAGACATCACCTGGTTATTTACTTCATCTAAATATTTGTATTTTTAATAGTCATTAAGTGCTGAGACAACCAATGATCAATTTTTATGAAAATATAACTGAAAACAAAAATCCACTTTGACCACATTATTTTCATTGTTTACAAGACAACAAAAAAAAACTTCAATTAACAATGTCTAAGTTGGCTAGTAGAATTAAAAACCCTTGTACATGTTCATAGATTACCTGTTGAATTGACGAAGATTAGGATTTAATGGATAATTTTGTTCTATTCTTTAGATTCCAACTAAGTAATGGTTTCATTGTAATGTGTCAAGGGCATTGGTAAACATATATTTAAAACACAAAAAAACAACTGACAGATAGAAAATAGGCAATCTCTGCCATTTAGAAATACAAATATTGTAGAGGTTCTGTTTATTCCTGTACTCCTGCAAAATAAGTAACAATAAAACAATAATATTTTCTTAGGAATTAATAAATTATTAATTAGGAGTGAAGAGTAAAAACAAAACGAATTGCTTTACCTTGAGGGTTGAGATTGTCATTAACTAAAGATCGGGATGAAGAAAAATATGGACGAAGCGATGGTTTTGGTGTGGACGAAATGCTCATGGTGTCTACTTCAGGGCCAGAGTCACTTAAGTCAAGTTCTTCAAATAAATCTTCAATTTCAGTTGGATCCATTTCACCACCTGATACAAAAGAAATAGTTTTCAAACACAGAATATTGACAACACATTATTTCTTATTAATTTTATGGGATATTAATAAGTTTAACCGGAAGGAAACAGTAATTAATACAAACCAGAACCTTTTATTAAACACTTTCTATCAGAGTTTAAAAAACCTTTAATCTATGAGAAATAAGGATAAATTTTTAAATATAGATTTAAGTTATTTGGAGATAATTTTGTCCATAGAGACGAAGAAACAAATCAACAGTCTAAGGAAAGTAAGTAAAATTATCGCTTATTTTTTTAAAATTTAACGCCCAACTACCTAACAATTAGGTGCTGTCATGGACGAGAGCGGAAGCCCATACATTACTATTATTTTACACTACATTTTTTGTTTAACAAATTAAAAGTAGCTACACGCAGAATTCGACCTGAGAATCTCCCACTGGCAAATCCACGCTCTATATCCACTGCACAACACCCTTAAGAATCGTTGAGTCGTTTGTTAAAAAAAAATCGCAACAGATAAAACAGAGAAAATCAATCTGTAAAATGGAACTTCCGGTTGGTAGGTTTGACCAAAACCTTTCTTTTCAGACTATAAAATTTTGTAGACCATTACACTTGGTAAATACGTACTTTCGGTTAACCGATTTTCTTCTAATTTGGTGTACTTACTGCAGAGATATGTTGTTTAAGTTGTAATCACTTAGAAAATCTCAAAAAGTTAGCTGAAGATATTTTCGAAATAAAATTATAGATATTCGTAAATTTATTGCACGAAGTTCAAGTAATGCAAAATTTAATGGATACTCTACTCACGAACACAATTACTACTCTCTTACTGTCCATAATTTTTTTATCAAAGAACCTCAAAACGTAAATTTCCAGTGGAAAGCTAATTTTTGTAAAATTTGCTACAAACGTAATACTTTCGGAATGAGAAAGTTTGATTTGAACAACTGAATATCAGATTAGGGATTTTTTTGTTTTGATGAGATTAAGGTTGGTGTTAACATAAGTAAGTGCATATGCACCTGCAAGCTTGCTGCTTATCACTTCTCTGTCTGTATCCAAGCCGTGTAAATCTTCATTTACTCTAAATCGTTTCAGTAAAGATATAAACTTTTGTTTTAGGTTTCTTTGCTGAAAATTTGAAGTAACACAAAAATTATTAACGGAACTTTAAAATTCTGAAACTACTTCATCTATTATCAGAAGACTCACTCTGACAGTACTAGGCTGTATACTATCTTTCCTAACTCTCCTATCTTCCAGCATCGGCTCTGAGTCTGAGCCTTCATCATTGCTACTAAATTCTTCTTCATCATCAGAGAATTCACCTATTCTAGCTGCAAAAAAAAAAATCCGATAAGCACTCACACGACTTTCCCTGCACTGAAATTATTATTGATACCATTTTCTCCGTTTTATTCTAAATATAAATGTATTGAGGATAAGATTGCTTGACTCACAGGTGTAGAAAGGTCAAAAGTGATAACTCTTAGTTTGGCAGTCACATCACGACATGAAAGCACATCAAATCAACGTCGAAGATTCCCTACGGCTTGGACAATAATATATAATGCCAGTTTTAAATTGTTTTTCTGAACTTAACTTCTGAGCATAACTTTAGTAGTACTATCGGGGAAAGGCTTCCCCAAGAGGGTTGCCGAGGCTATCATGGATAATCTGTTGACCAGATTGAACTGATTGGGGTTCTATTTTCAAATGTATGGCAATGATAGTGTAATTCTGTAATCGATATATGTAGCATCACAAGCACAGCGAATAGAGAAGTAGTGGGGGCACGTGCGTATGGTGAGAGAGTGTGGTCAACCAGGTGGCTAGTCAGAGAGGCCTAGGCCAGAGAGTGGTGCACTACATGTAGTATGTGTCCGTAGAGACCAAAAAGAGATAAAGATTAGAGAAAGAGGTTGAGTGAAAGTCCCGCACTGACATCCTACTTGAGGAGGCGTTCTCGGCCGCGGTGGGTGAGTTTTGTATGGGGGTGTAGGATTGGCGGGAGAGACTTGCATTTCAAGAAGTTTCGCCTATTATTGTACTGTACTAGTAGTAGTTATTGTAGCCTAATATTTTAAGAGATAGTTTTTCAGTTATTATTAAATGTATGGTTATTAAATATTTCAATTATGATTAACACGTAGGAATTAAGTAGTTTAGTTAGTTAGGGTCCGTGGTGTGAACGAGAGTGTGTCTGTCGGTTAAGGCAGTATAAGTGTTTGTAGCTGGTTAACCCAGTATGTATGAAGCTGTATGTAGTATTGTAATTTGTAAATAAACCAACTGAGATATAAGAATCAAAGTTTTGTTAAAATCCTTCTGCCCCGTAACCGCTAGAGTCGGTTACAATTCTATTGTTAGAACGATGCCCGAATACTCATTCAGACTTAATGTGATGCAATGTGCATTCAATGTGATTATAAATTGTAAACTGAACAAGGGCTTTTCGATTAATCCACGGTAAGACCCAGGTTTTATTGTTTACTCACTGGAGGGAGATCGTATGATTGATTCTTCCTAGGTTGGTAGGATCTTCCATCCGGATTTTGTAAGTTATAGTTAATAGGTTAGGGATGAGAGAGAGTGTGTGAGAAAGTAAAAAAGGAAGATATTCAGTACAGGAGGGGTAGCTAAGGCAGTATTAGAGTTCGATCGGTTCGGATAGTTAGTTAAAGGCGCTGAATTCATGTAGTACGCAAGCTTAGTCTAACGAAAATCAGTGAGTCTTCCTTGTAAGCTTAGATAAGAAACAGTATACAAAAATAGTCGAATCTGTACAACGCCATCTATTTAAGCCTACACAAGATAGAGTTAAATACATCCAAGAGTGAGGCTACTTTTTTGCACAAAGCGCAAACCAGTGCTTCAGTTTCAGGGGTCAGTGCTGACTTGGTCAGTAGCTGTCAAGTTTCTGCGAGTGACTCTAGCCCAGAAACATAATGTTTACTTCCTTTGTAGAGGGAATCGACAAGCCAATCCCTTTTTTTTTAAACGTGATCATCAACATTTTTTCCGAAACCCAGGAAACTCTATGTACATATAAACTATCATTCTCTTTTTTTTCTCCTTTCCTTTCAATGGCGCGTCAATATCCGAGGTCACTGACCTTTTTTCAGTGCACTGCCGGCCTCTCGTTAGGCAACACTATTAATCACAAACAATAAGCTGTAGGAAGCTACTAGAAAAAGAAAATCTAAGCACTGGGGATATGCTAACCACTGAACTATCCCTTCCCTACTATCATTCTTAATAGTAATAACAAAATATGGCATCAACATATATCAGATGTTGACGAGCCTTAATCAAATACTAATAATAATAATGATAAACTATTTTTTTTTTTGAGAAACACTATAAAATTACGTGAATGCTGAATAGTTTTAGTGGAGCCTTCATAATCAACAGGTTGGCTGTTGAGAGCACATACTGAAACCCTCGCTGCAACGCCATTGTTACCTTTAGCTTCTTTTATGTCGTTCACTAGATCCAATTCTAACTCCATCTGCTTTTGTAATACCTGTAATTTTATATTTTTACTTTTTATGAATTGCGTAGCATCTAATTGTACTACATGAAATGTCCGCTTTTAGCGAGAAAACATCAATTTTATCTTAAAATTGTTTCCGAAACTATCAAAAGTTAATTCAATGCGAAATAACCCATTAGATCCAAGATTTGTAACAATTTCCGGTAAGAAGATAACAACAAATCAACTTCACTTTCAGGATTCTCACTCTAAACCTACCAACACGCTGCTCTAACCTCTTTTCTTCGCTCTGCGCAATACTCTCTTAGGCCATCTCTTTGAGCTTATCCTTTACACGAGAGCGTACTAACTTAACTAACTAACCTTATTGAACTGCTCTCTTGAACCCACATCTCTTTTCTTATATCGTCAATTCTTACTCCATTCATCCATCCTAAGATTACCTCTTGGAATTCACCAGGACTCCATTACTTAACTGAAACTTGATTTATTAGCTGGAAGTTCGTCCAGATCTGGACGACGTTGTGAATTTGCTAGGTAGTGTATATTACACATTTATCAGATCTCCTGAAGATAGGCGAACGCCCAAAAACAAATGTTTAAAAAAGTTAAACAACTTCTTTTGAGAAAATAAGTCTGCTTTTCCAACACTGCGCATACAATCACAATGATGTTTTATTTCATACGGTACAAAAATAAGTAAAACGGACATCTCGTAACCTAAAAGAAGTAGGAAAAAAATCTTACTTGCGCCATATTAATGACACCATGGGCCAGTGTTTTATAGCCAAGGATCGTCCTATTTTTGTAGCGTTTACGTCTCTGGAGCATCACATGCAGCTTGTTACCATCCCTCTTCAAGAAATGAGGGTACTGAAACACAAAGTGACTTTTAAACAGGCAAGTGTTTTCCACCTTTAGTGTCAATATTTCAGAATAGTTCAAAAACATTGTGAAGAGAACATCTATATTTAGAATGTAATTGAAGGAAACTAAATTAAAATTTAACATTAACAAAGTAGATTAATTATTAATTAGATATTATTATGATTGCCTAACTACTATTTAAGTAAAGTACCAATCAGTTTAATTGAACAATGATCTTAAATCGACGATTTTTACTTCCTTCTGCTGCGCTAAATTTGCACTTAAATCAGATGACAAAAAATAAAATTAAATCGGTATGTACGTTGGTATATGCATTTGTAATTTTTAACGTCAAAATAATAATACGAGTATTTTCATTAACATTTTTTTCAAACCAGTGCATGAATAGTTTAATACCTTCTATTACAATCAATCTAAAGTAAATGGGTGCTAAATTAACTGAATAAATATTTTATGCACAAAAATGGCCAGCATAAGGGTCTGTAACATCTAATATATTCTAAAAAAATATGATACTAGAAATATGAATGAAATGTTGGGCATTTGCTGATTTGTGTACCATTTGGCGTTTCACAGGTTAAAAAGAAAAACGTTATAAAAAATCAAGAAAATTATGAGGCTAAAAATCAAAAACTTTTTAAAAAAATGCTTACATCAATGATTTTGTTTCTTTTATTTTTAAATAAAAATAGTCAGTTTAAGTTCATTCGCCGGCGGAGAATCTCTTCAAGAAACATAAAGGTTTGAAATTTGGATTGAAATGAAATCCTTCAAATTGTAACCTCGTATATCACAATAAGTATAATCAAGAAAACAATTTAATTTATATCAGTTATAGAGTTAACTATTCTTAAACATTTGGTAAAGTATTCATTGAAATCGAATGAATAGGAAAAGACCTAAAGGTTTGATATTCGATGGAAAAGAAATCATTCAAAATGTAATCTCCTTTATCTCAATAACTATATTCAAAAAAACAATGCAAAGTACATTAGTTATAGAACTAGCTATTCTCGAAATGTTAGTACAGAATTCATTGAAATCGAATGATATGTAGATGAAATATAAAGGTTTGAAATTTCGATGGAAGTGAAATCCTTCAACTTGTAACCTCTTTAATCTCAACAACTATAATATAGAAAACAATGGAATCAATATCAGTGATAGAGTTCACTTTACTTAACATTTTGGTAAAGGTTTCATTTAAATGGAATGAATAGGAGAAGAGATATAAAAGTTTGAAATTTCGATGGAAATGAAATCCTTCTAATTTCAACCTCTTATATCCCAATAAATATAATCAAGAATACAAAGCAATTTATCTCATTTATAGAGTTAACTATTCTTAACCATTTGGTAAAGGTTTCATTGAAATCGAATGAATAGGAGAATAGATATAAAAGTTTGAAATTTCGATGGAAATGAAATCCTTCCAAGTTTAACCTCTTATATCTCAATAACTATAATCTGGAAAACAAAGCAATTTATACTGGTTATAGAGTTAACAATTCTTAACATTTTGGTAAAGGTTTCATTTAAATCGAATGAATAGGAGAAAAAATATGAAGGATTTAAATTTCGATAGAAATGAAACCTTTCAAATTTCTACCCCTTCTATCTCAATAACTATTATCTAGAAAACAATGCAATTAATATCAGTAATAGAGTTCACTTTACTTAAATTTTGGTAAAGGTTTCATTGAATTCGAATGAATAGGAGCAGAGATATATATGATTAAAATTTCGATAGAAATGAAATCCTTAAAATTTTAATCTCTCAGTAACTATAATTTAGAAAACAAAGCAATTTATACCGATTATAGAGTTAAAAATTCTTAACATTTTGGTAAAGGTTTTATTGAAATGGAATAAATAGGTGAAAAATTTTCAAATAGGTCAAAAATTTCGATGTAAATGAAACCCTTCTAATTTTAACCTCTTATATCTTAATAACTATAATCAAGATAACCAAGCAATTTATACCGGTTATAGAGTTAACAATTCTTAACATTTTGGTAAAGGTTACATTGCATTCTAATGAATACGAGAAGAGATGTAAAGGTTTAAAATTTTGATGGAAATGAAATCCTTCTAATTTTAACCTCTTATATCTCAATAACTGTAATCTAGAAAACAATGCAATTTATCTCAGAAATAGAATTATTTATTCTTAACATTTTGGTAAAGGATTCATTGAAATCAAATGAATAGGAGAAGAGATATAAAGGTGTGAAATTTCGATGGAAATGAAATCCTTCCAATTTTTACCTCTTCTATCTGAAAAACTACACTGAAAAAAAATGCAATTTATTTCAGTTATAGAGTTATCTATTCTTAACCATTTGGTAAAGGTTTCATTGAAATCGAATGAATAGGAGAAGAGATATAAATTTCGATAGAAATGAAATCCTTCTGATTTTAACCTCTTATATCCCAATAAATATAATCAAGAATACAAAGCAATTCATATCAGTTATAGAGTTATCTATTCTTAACATTTTGGTAAAGGTTTCATTTAAATCGAATGAATAGGAGAAGAGATATAAAGATTTAAAATTTAGATGGAAATGAAATCCTTCAAAATTTAACCTATGTCTCAAAAACTGTTATCAAGGAAACAATGCAATTTATGTCAGTGATAGAGTTATCTTCTTTATAGAATTGAGATTTAAGGTCTCAAAGATTCTAATAAGAGGCTCTATGCACACGCATTCGCCTTTCCGGAAATCCACCACTGGTTATACTTCTGTTCTACATTGTTAATTGAAAATTTAATTTTTAAAAAACCTTGTCAGTCTAAGTCAGTGGTTCCCAACGTTTTTATGACCAGGGACCATTTTAATATTTTTTGGTTATCAGGGACTACAGGTTCAATATCACAATAAACTACTTTTAGATTTTAAATATAAACTTTAATTAACGTTGTGATTATGTTTTCAGTTATATTAATGTGCTTTTTGAGCTTGCATTTTCTCAACAAGATGGGTAATCCTGGGATTGATGAGATTACTCAAAGCGACGCGCACACCATCATTTGCTTTTAGTCGACTCCTGGACTTGTTTTTAGGCTCTCTAAGCTCGCCCGACGTCCCACTCACCGCGCCGTCGCTGCACACGTGGCCGCATGTCAAATAAATATATTATTATTTTAAAAATGTTAAGTGTTTCACGGACCATACTTTAGTTCTTGAGGACCACAGGTTGGGAACCACTGTTCTAAATGAATGTATAAAAATAAAAAAAAAGTAAAGTAATCGCCTATTTTTTCAGGTGGGGCTTAACGTTCAACTACCAATTAAGTGTCGTAGACGGAGGCGACTAATAAACATACTTTACTGTAAATTTCTTTTATTAACCACTAAATAAAATTCAAGGCCTAAAACCGGGAATCGAACCCAGTACCACTATACATATTAGTTTTACTGGTCTCGCCTCTAACCGCTCGGCTACCGTGGCGCCTAAATGAATGTAAGTATATATTCAGTATATATATATACAGGGTGTCCGGGCTAAGTTGTCCACCCCCTTTTTCACGGTAATTATTGATGATGGAAAAAAAATTTCAAATCGTAACTCCCTTTATTTTTTGAGTAGTATCTATCTAATGATATTATAAAAAACGAAATTCTGCTGCTGATATGCAGGTTAGAGAAACAAACTTTTTTTTTTAAATGGGAACCCCTATTTTTTATTATAAATTCTAAAAGTACTTTTTTTTGTTCCAGATCTTCGACTGAAGCGACGAGATTAAGGTAACTATACACTTAATTTTTTAGATATACCCACAAAAAAATAGTCCATTGGGGTTAAGTCCGGAGATCGAGGTGGCCATTGAATCGGATAATGAGTTCCTGAGCACTTTTCATGGAAATTTCTGTCCAGGTAATGTCGAACAACTCTCGCATTATGTGCCGGGCAACCATCTTGTCGAAAATACAAATCTAGCCGACTTTGTAGAGGAACATCTTCAAGCAGAACTGGCAAAATGTCTCTTAAAACAATTTGATACCTTTCACCAGTTAAGTTTTCTCTATAGAAGTATGGAAGTATCAGCTAATCGATTTCCTAAAACTCTACATCAACCGTTTATAGAAAAAACAACCTGAACGTCGAATAACTCTAGCCTGCCTAGATGTTACTTTACCACCATAAGTGCTGCTACAAGCAGAGCGTGGGAGTCCAGTGCTTTGGCTTGCCTATCCGTTCATGGTGCCCAGTTTGAACAGCTTCTTTAAAAAAAAATAAGGTAATTTTGACATTAAACTGAAATTTGTTTTTCATATTTTAAATTACCATAACTTTTGTAAAACCTAACCGATTTAATTTTTTTTTTTTTTTAGGAGCTCAAATACTATAAAATCCCGCGTATGCAGTCATTCATAATACTTAATACATCATAATACTTTTTTTAATAAAATGTAGTCACACGCAGGATGCGAACTGTGGGGATCTCCCACTTACAAAACCACGCTCTTGACCACTAGACCAACACCCTAACAAGATATTCTTTCCGTAATCATAGATCAAGAAGACTTGCATACTGGGTGCATTAAAATGATGTGATGATTGCTTTTAATTGATTTGAAATGATTTGATGATAAAACAAATTTATCCTGATTCACCCACAACCATTACATTACACTACATGATTTAAAATCTTAAATTATTATTATTTTTTTACTTTGCGTCACCAATAACATTTTTTGCAGTCAGAGGACCTCCCAAAACGTGTATTCGTGGTGGAAAATTAATATTGAAAACCGTTCACGAATAGATAAAACTGTTACTTTGATCTTAAATGTCTCAACTAATATTAGGGATATCGAAACGGAGTCAACGTCATTTTTCACAGTTTTTTTTATGTAGTTTTCATAATCACTGTCAAAACCAGTGGTCCTTATGAAACTCCAATCAGGTTTTTGGCCGTAACTCCGCCAAAAATTAAGATACAGGATCGGGAGTGAAAAATTTGAAAACTAGACAAAAAAAAATAGTTTATTTAGGGGTTTTTTTCGAAATTCCGCTTTACTAAAAAGTTATTAGTGATTGGTGCGTTTTAAATGGATCACCCAGTATATACCCTGAGCATGATCAATAGATTGATCAACACCCAAGAAAGCAATAAAGTAATTTTAAGAATGGTTACTACTGCAACACAATGAAGGACAATTGACAATACACTGGGCTACATGGTTCAGATTACTTAAAGAGTGATGTTTAGAAGTTGAATATACGCCATAGTTTAAATAAATAAAATTTAAAAGTCATCTATAACTGAGCTATAAGTCAACAATAAGATAATTAACAGATAGGTAAGATTCTTTTTCCAAATCAAATTCACTAAAATATCTGTACAACAAATTTTACGATCAGAATCAGTAAAAGTATGCTGGAATTGATAAAAACGAAATATTAAAACGGTTAATATTAGAACTGTGAGTGTTACAGAACTTCTTCACCAACTGCTATAATATGTTGTTAGTAAAATATAAAATGGCTTGTAATTGGTATTGTGTTGTATGTAATTCTTTCTATTGGGATTTCTGCAACGATAATAATTACCTGTAATGAAAAATTGAGTTGTAGTTCTGTTTCAAGAAGACCATTGGAAGGTAGCACCATTTCATTTGAGCGAAGAGTTCTTTTGGAGCCCTGAAATCAACATGACAATATTGTGAAAACATCAAGTTAGAGACAGAGTGAAAGTCATTCTAGTATAAACAATTACAATAAAATGGGATGTTGCCTAAATATATTAGGTTGCTACAACACAGCAGCATTATAACTATGCGCCCAACCCTGCATGTGATATCCCACAGTCCAGAAGATTGACGAATCTATCAAGACCAGCTGGTCAAAAATTAGGTAAACATTGAAAAAAATCTCTTCAAAAACTATACTCCAAACAATATATCTACTAGCCAAGCACTTTTACACACTGTATGGAGGACAACCGAAAATTTCGTTAGACCGTAATCCAAACTTTGCCCATCCTCTCTCAGAATTTAGCCTGTAAATTCAGTCTTTTCATTATTCTTTTATTGGAACAAATGTTGGATGGGTTTTTTAAAAGAAGTTAGTAAGTATCCATTTCGCTGGTGGCTAGTTGCTGTGTAAGTCGGCACTATGCTTATAACTCCTTTTACTTGGCCGTGGCAGCTATAGGTGTAACACTGCCAATTCTACAAAACGAGCACACTGACTGGATTTGACTAGTCACATAAGTGACATTGAAGTTTCGAAACCAACATTGACCAAGCAAATTTTCCCCTTCGATCACAAGGAGCAAGTACGAGGGTCGTTTGAAAAGTCCGTGCAAAGTCAGAGAGATAGCACTACTGGCGCGTATCAAGGTTATGTTTAGTTAGTAGCATCTCTTGGAAGAACACACACCAAGTTTCAGCCAGATCGGTCTATTTCTTTGTGTTTGGCATTCGTTTGAATCGAGGAAGTCAAGTGATTTTCAAAAAATGGACGAAAAAGAATTTCGTGTGTTGATTAAACACTACTTTATGAAAGGCAAAACGCCTCAGGAGACTAAAGAGAAGCTTGATAAACATTATGGTGACTCTGCACCTTCGATTAGAACAGTTTATAAGTGGTTTCAAAATTTTCGGAGTGGCCATATGGGCACAAGTGACGCTGAACGTTCTGGACGCCCTGTTGAGGTTACTACTCCAGAAATCATTGATAAAATCCATGATATAGTGATGGATGACAGAAGAGTGAAGGTGCGTGAGATTGCTAGTGCTGTGGGCATCTCGAATGAACGGGTACATAATATTTTGCATCAAGATTTGGACATGACAAAGCTATTCGCAAGATGGGTGCCGCGATTGCTCACGCTTGACCAAAAACGAAATCGTGTGAAGTGCTGCAAGGACGGTTTGCAGCTGTTCCAGAAGAATCCGCAGGACTTTAAGCGTCGTTTCGTCACTGTGGATGAAACATGGATACATCACTACACTCCTGAGACCAAAGAACAATCTAAACAATGGGTTACCAAGGGGGAATCTGCGCCAAAAAAGGCGAAGACCGTTCCTTCGGCCGGAAAGATTATGGCGACTGTCTTTTGGGATTCGCAAGGAATAATCCTCATCGACTATCTGGAAAAGGGTAAAACTATTACAGGTGCATATTATTCATCGTTATTGGACCGTTTGAAAACCGAGCTGCAAGAAAAACGCCCACGATTGGCCCACAAAAAAAGTCCTTTTCCATCACGACAACGCACCAGCTCACACCTCAGCAGTTGTGGTCGCAAAATTAATGGAAATAGGGTTCCAACTCGTTTCACATCCCCCCTATTCTCCAGACTTGGCTCCCTCGGACTACTATTTGTTCCCCAATATGAAGAAATGGCTGGCGGGAAAAAGATTTTATTCAAACGAGGAGGTGATTGCAGGAACGAATGGCTATTTTTCAGACTTGGACAAATCCTATTATTCGGAAGGGATCAACAAACTAGAGCAGCGTTGGACGAAGTGTATAAGCCTAAAAGGAGACTATGTTGAAAAATAAAAAAGGTTTACCCCAAAAAATTAAGTAGTTTTTATTTTTGCACGGACTTTTCAAACGACCCTCGTATAGCTGCAGCGATTTTTACAGTAGTATTTTTGTTTATATTAAATGTAAAATAATTAATACACCTGTAAATACAATCAGGGAGTGACTGAAACTGGTTTCCCATAACAGCTCACTAATAATGTTATTATTTGAAACGGACATATGTAAAGAAACACTCTATGCGGTCTTAAAATTAAAATATCGTGATTTTATAAGATATGAAAGATAATATAAGATATAAAAGTCCATACAATTATTTAAAAAAAGTAATTTTTTGTGTTTAAAATCTCATAAGCGCATTGCAAATATTAATAAGTAATATATTAATTTATCATGAAGAGCCTCAGAAAAGCGCAGCAATAAATGAGTTTACCTGCATTTTCACCGCTAACGATATTGAAGAAATATCAGAGCCATACGTTTTTAAGAGTACCAGCCTAGTTAAAGTCAGAGAACAAAGTCTGTAAAATAAAGAATTTTCAATAAACTAAAAAATCAATGTATTCCTATAGTAAATATTATTTACTGGAAAATAAAGTTATAAAATAAAAATGAATACGTTCAACCAAAATCTACTACATACTTTTTTTATCGTAATAAAATTGCCATCATTATGACACTAATTTTATATTGTAATGTAGAATATTTATTCAGGCGGGTTTTACGTCCCACGGGAATTGGGGGTCGTGGACGGAGACTATTTGTAAACATACTTTCCTATCAATGTTTTTTATTAATCATTAAACAAAATCCAAGGGTTAGACCAGGAATCGAACCCATTGCAACATTACATCTTGGCTTTGCGGGCCTCGCCTCTAACCGCTCGCTACTGGGCGCCTAAGTAAATTTACAAAGCAGCACGCTCAAGGAATCAATGAATACTGCAAACGTCGGTTAATTTGAAATCAAAATACGGTACAATGCAACAACAGATCCAAGAGACTTTCGTCTCTTTTTTCATTGATTCCTATCGTAACACGATACCAGTAGTTGCTGAGGGGATGGGTTGTAATGTTTTCCCCTTTCCGTTGAGTACCAGCCCTGATACATGTTTTAATCAAACAGGTTTTAGTTTGAACACTGATCATTAATTTAATACAATATTAATCGAAAACTAAATCATAAATAGCATAAGAGCAAGCAAAACGCTCTTGACTTTAAAGGATTTTTAATTAATTCCCAAGAGCAATCTGCCAGGATCACTATTTCCACCTCTTTAATGTGAAAGAGAAGATGTAGAAATAAAACTCAATTTTCTGAGATTAGTTCCAAACGCATACCATCAAAGGGGAGTAAGATTATTGCCAATTTTAGTCATATGTATACCTTTATCTTTTCTCCTATATATCTTTAGCATTGAGCACTTTTAGAATTATTCCTCTATTTGTCTACTTATAAAAAATGCAATTTTTTTTAATAAACTATAAGTAAACTTTATCACCTTGGAATACAATTCGGAGGGGTTCTGTCAACTTCCCATGTAGCGAACAACTTCATAGGCACAGGTTTTATGCCAATAATTGGCGTTGTTTTCGATTTGTCTGCCATTCTAGCGGGCAGATAAAAGTCTGATAAATTAATTTTATTAATCACCTATCACATTCTGAAGAAAAGAAATAACTTCAACAATTTGGAATTTAACATTGGACCATGTAACCGTAAAATAGTCTTCCTCAGAGAGGTAAATTTAGAACGCAGGTTAACCAATTCAACAGTATATTTAAAATTGTAAATAAAACATAATTTCAGAATGGTTACGCAAAAATTATAATTTCCCACAACTAAAAACAACTATACAATGCATATTCATAAAACATAACTTTAATATAGAATTAATTCTAATGACATTTTATAAAGTCCAGTGCCTTAGCTTTAATATAATTTCAGTTACAATTTTGTTAATTTTTGCATGCATTTTTTATCATTTTATATTTACTTTTATTTTCTTCTGTTCTCGTATTTTTCATCATTACCCTTTGATTACTGTCCTTTATCGTTATCCTATATTTAATATTAAAAGTTTAAAACTGCTTTAATAGGATGAAAAATAACTGCCAATTTCAGCTATTCATCAACTCTCCTATTCTCCAGTTAGTCACCTCCAACCTCTTCAGATCCTCCTAACGTAAGGTTTTCTATCCATCTTTTATCTGGCGACTTTTTCTTCTTTACCGGATAAATATGATATCACCACTTTTTTGAGCATTTTGTTTTTAAGTCGTCTTATATGCAAAACTAGCTAGTCCTATTGATTCGGAGGCTATTTTATAAAATATTTGGTTTTTCCTTCAATAATAGTAAGACTAGATCGAAGGCTTATTTGAAGACTATATCAGCAGATAATTATCAGTATTGACCTAAAAGAACTTGCCTTAATCTGGTCTGTAGCGCTCCGTTAGGAAACCACATCAGTAATTCACCTCTGAAGATGGATGAAAATCCGAAACTGGTCGGAATGTAAGTAAAGAGAACTCTATGACGGTTGAAATAATTGCTTACTTCCATTAAATTAGAGGGTTCATTTAGAGGTGCACTCATCAATTACTAGAATATATATGCATATAAATCTTCTTATACGAACGTACAAAGAATCCGAGGGAGCGGTAGACATTCTTTTCAAATACTACTATATGTATGTTACATTAAGAATTACTTTTTAAAAAACAAACCTGATATTTCAGCCTCCATAAATGGCCTCTATTTATTTATGATCTTCATACTTGTAAATGGATATTTATGGCCTCATATTTATGGAGTAGAAGAAACAGCTCCGCCAATTGGCATTAGACAATGCTTCTGAAATTAACTATTTTTAGGCAAAAAATTATGGCAGTGAATATTTTTAAATGGCTTGATAAAATATAATTTGCTGTCTTAATAACTGAGTGGTTTAAATGCTTCGTGGAGAACAGTGCTTTGCATCCTTTAAGTTCTTTTAATTAATACATTTTTATGGCACAGGACTGTTATAAGAGATTCAAGAATGTGTCTTACAAATTATTGTACTAATAATTATGAATGAAACATTTAGACAAATACCCCTTCCATATTTTGTGATTAATAAAATCAGGTTTAAATTAATAAAATGCTTTGGAAATAATTAAAAATGGAATATTATATTAAAATTAGAAATTGGGACTTTGGTTTACTTGGTTTGGTAAACAATGCAACAACACTGATGAAGTGGAAGTTCACGGTTGCATTTGTATCTTAAGAGCTGATGGTTAGAGCGTATGTTAATGTATTAAATTGGGTTCAAAAGTTTAGATTCTGACAATTTAATATTACAAATTAATTGCAACATTTTATGAGTGAATATGCCACAGTTACGCGAAACAGATATGCCACAGTATTGTGTTGCCCTTTATGATAATGTTGCGGACAGTTTCGACGAACTTAGCTTTAAAACTGGTGATGTTTTACTGTTAGTGGAACAAGAATCAGTTGGACACGAAGGTTGGATTGTATGCTCTATAAAAGGTAAAAAAGGAATTTGTCCGAGAAACAGATTGAGAATGTTAACGGAAATCGAACAAGATACCATAAGAGAGAATAAACGTTTAGTCACAAAGTCTATCGAGCAAAGTTATCTCTATGATATGCCACAACCAATCGGTCTGCAAGACAACTTACAGTACGATGTGCCCCAGCTGAGTATACAATCGTTAACTGTTGGTGAGAGTTATGATGTTCCAAAACCTGTGGGCGGTGCAGGAAGCTTGACTCCAAGTTCATCAGTTAGTTCCCTTACAACAGATTCTAATCGCTCATCCTTAATCCAACAAGATTACGATATACCAAGGCCAGCTAGACCTCATATAAATCCCCAGTGTTTGTATGATGTTCCAAAGGGTGGTGGTGAGATGTTAGAGATGAACTCGGCCCTTGAATGGCTTGGAAGGCTGGAATCTGATGTTACTAGCGGTATTTCTGGACTAGTAGGTGTTGCTACTATAGGCTGGCGTTCAAGAGCCAATCTGGAACCTCGACTCTCTGAACTAAGGTGGTCTGTATCCAGACTCTCATCTTCACTTCATGATCTTACTTTGTTCTGCCAATCTGTTAGAGCCGCTCATCATGACAAGGGTTTGGGAGGCAAGTTAGGACCTCTGGTTGCCAGTTTAACAAAAGCTGACCTTTTAGTCAAAGAATGTTGTCAGAGTCTGGAATTTAGCGGATGGAGTACTACTTTGTTGGCTGTTGAAGATCCTGATATTCATCAGCCGGATGCACTGGATGCATTAGTTTCATGTGCTGCTGCATTAACCGATGATATTAGACAAGTGACTTCTTTTATTCAAGGTAATGCCACGTTGTTGTTTAAAAAGAATGCACCTACAGGTCAGGAATCAGTTTATATCAATCTAGAAGATAAATCTACTAGAGAAAAAGATGTTATTGTTAAGATACTGGAATCATCTAATAAAGAAGAACAAATACAAGAACCACTTTCAGAAAATGATAAGACAGTTTTAGACTTTTATTCAGCCATAATTTTACAGCATGTTGGACTGCTTATGCAGGAAATCCAACTACTATTGTCTACTGTGACTCAGAATAGGCCTCCAAAAGTGTTTCTCTTACAGGCAAAATGTGTAGTGACTTCTTGTCAGCGTGTTATTCAACTCGCTGACACAGTTGAACGATCATTATGTTCACCGGCAATAAAAAGAGACATAGAATTCTCTACACAACGGCTTTGTGAAGCTATGAATACAGTTGGTCACAAGACAAGAACCGCAGCTGTACATTTCCCGTCTGTATCAGCTGTTCAGTTTATGGTTAATTCTGTAGATGATTTAGCTGATTCTGCCTCTAGACTGCGGCAGGCTATATTAGTACATTAAACATTTATTTAAGAGTGGTTGCACTTAAATTATGGCAGTGAATATTTTTAAATGGATTGGTAAAATTTAATTGGCTGTCTTAATAACTTGAGTGGTTCAAGTGCTTCGTGGAAAACAGTGCTTTACATCCTTTAAGTTCTTTTAATTAATACATTTTTATGGCACAGGACTGTTATAAGAGATTCAAGAATGTGTTTTACAAATTATTGTACTAATAATTATGAATGAAACATAGAAAGAAGAAACTGGCTCACCAGCACGTATTTAATCATTTCAAAATCGCTATTGTCAAAGAAGAACCTTGCTGCTACTTCAATGAAGACCTACCTTGAGAGGGCCACAAACAAATTAGGGAGGTCCTAGTTTTGTTTGTATGACTAGGGCTCCTGCGCGTTCACTCTACCATTATTACTTAAGACGTGAGAATAGGATCTATGCCTGTACTTACACAGCCATAAGGGAAATGTTTTTATTGTATAATATGAACTCGAACGTGAGCTTGAACGAGTGTCAGGTCTTAGTAATCATCACACCAACTTTGTTGCTGGGCCAGTGTCTATGATATTCTTATGGATCTTTATGATCCCCTAATAAGGAAGAAGTCGCAGGGTGTGAGATCAGGAGGCTTCCTTGGTGGCCACGCTAATAGAGCAGCGTAACCCCTTGTCAACACGCCCAATTCAGCGATGTGGAACTTCTGCTTTGAGATAACCACCAACAGAGTATTAATAACTCATTAGAAACTTGACAAGTTTTTTTTTCATTCATAATTATGTATAATACTTTTTTTTAACCGAACGAATAATTTCTAGTAGCCCCCTACAAATTTAATTCTAATTGTTCATTTATTTAGTCTAGTTTCCTTCATTAATTATTTTTTTATAGTATGTTATTCTGTAAAATAATGAGACCTCGAATTATGCAATGTTTTTAGAATTTTAATTTTGTGTATGCGAATACTTTTTATTATGATAAATTCTGTTTGTGGAAATTTTCTAATAGTTTGTACCTGTTTATTTTACATTGCTTTTACTTCAAGGTTTATTAATTAGAATATATTTTTTAATATAAATGTGTAATCGTAAGGTAAATCATTGATAAAATAAGTATTACCATGTGCAATAAAAATTAAATAACAACAAGGCAACGGATATTCACACCCCTATCCTAATACATACTACCTTTGTTGAAGTCATAAAAATCATTTATAAATAAAGATAAAACACTAGGAGAGAGTAAATGCCCTACTGACGTAAAGTTTCCGATAGTCCTTTACTGGTCCAAACAGATGATTCCATGTTTTTATACAAAGCCTAAAGGGCATTTATAAATTAATTTGACACATCTAATGTAAAAAGGTTATAAAATAATGAGTTTCTATCTGGTGAATCAAACGCTGCCTTAAAATCAATGAAACAGCAGTACATTTTGTGTCGTTTTTTACGAGTTTGTAGTTTAATTAAACAGGAAGCTAAAGATATTATCTACAGTGGAATGTCCTATCCGGAAACCCGCCTGACATTCATTTAAAACATTTTCCTCCATTCATAATTGCAATGTAGAAAAAGCCTTGGCAATTCAATCGATAAAGGATATTCTTTATTATGTACTAACAATATTGATTTTTCCTTTCTTTAACAGCAGGAAATTAGTTAATTTTGAGAAGGTGTCTGGAATATGGGGATTATTGTAAATCAAATTAAATTAGTGCAAAAGTTTTTCCAAAAAAAACATCCGGGCAGTCTTTAAAGAATTCAAATGGAATACCGTCGTTTCCAGCAGCTTTACTACTCTTAGCCTTGTTTAGATACTTAAAACTGAAAAGATTTATCTTAAGATTCATTCAAAATATATGGAGGGGCATAGAAAATTGGCGAGGCCTACACAAGAGGGTTCAAAAACTGACTGAAATAGCAAACCATTGGTTACAAGTTATGCTTGGAAAACAAACGAATTTTCTGTTCTACATAAAATTTATCAACTACCAAAAACCTTTCGAATCCTTAACTGTTCAAAATTTATCAATAATTCTTAGATAAAATTCTCTTTTTCTATTTTGACACAATATCTTAACATTTTGATTAGACTGTAAATAAAGATCTTTAATTTAAATCACAATTTGGTTTCCTAAACATATAAATTCAACAGGATAAACGTTTTCTTCCTCAACACTACACACTGAAAATCAAACCATTTCTCTTTGAAGTGGCATTTAAATTATTTTCAATTTGATTAGAATTCCCCAAATACGCAACTCTCTTAATAATATTAACAAACAGATTCACTGCATCTTGTGGATCATCTGGAATATCTGAGTATTTTGCATTAAATTATTCATATTCTCTTTAAAATTTAAGGCAGCCTCTTCTTCACCTTGTCCTACCGGAAAGGTATAACTATGCCTGAACCCTTAATCTTAACCATAAATATGTTGCTATTTAATTGTAAAGACCTGCCAGAAATGTTACCGTTACGTAGTAGGGGAGCGGATAGAAGATTACAAATAATCTTTGACTTTTAATCTTCTACACGCTCCTCAAATTTAAACAGGCTTTACTCAAATAATAGAAGTTTATTTAATTAGAATTAATACTTTGTCAATTTTTTTCCCTTCAGTGACCTTTAGGCCTATAAAAGTAGTTTTCTATTTCTATAGTTCTCCAGGGTATATCTGATTGATTAACAAGTGTTAAGAGTATTAACTCAGTCTTAAGCAAACCTTTCTAATTGCTAAAAACAGTACCATCGATTCCAATAAGTAACCCTTCTGGGAAACCGAATGGTTCAAACTTCGAATTTTGACAATACACGAGTTAAAGGCGAGGACCGGAAAGCTGAGATGTGTTGTTGCACCAGACACGATTTTCGGGTCGTAACCTTTAATTACGTTTAATGCAATAAGAGTAATTTGCAATGAAGGCTATCCTCCTCCATTCCCTACATCGAGGTAGGAAGTGAAACACTAATCCCACCAGAAAAAATAAGCATTACATGCTTAAAACAATTGATAATACAATAGGCTTTAGTGGCATCTAGGAGGACCTAACGTCCTTCCTTTAACTAGATATAAAATATGATTTTATTGCAGTCATCTTTTTTCTGTTGTGTTAACCAAAGGTATACAGGTAAATTTCTAAAAACCACTTTTCCGTATGAAAGGGATCACAAAGTGTGTATATCTAATGAATACTCTAACTCAAAAATTTGCTTAAAAAAAATTACTTTGTCTTACTAGCAGTAAGAGAAAGTAAAAATTTGATTAATTTATGTAAGAATTTTTTAAACGTCTCTAAATTGGTAAGTTGCCTTCGAGGTAAGGCTTTACATCTGGAATTCTACAAGTGGCTTGCTTTATTATTTTGCTAAATGTATGACTTAAAAAAAACAAACAAATATATGAGCGAATTAGTTAATGTTTTTAAAATAATATATATTTCATTTTTCGTATATATTTTTTTAAGCGTTCTGTGTATCAACGCTTTCTACTTATCGATTTTCAACAATCGATTTCAAGTCATGCTATTATTACCTTCTTTTATCTTCCTATCGCAGCTGATTTTCGTTATGATTTAAGATTCGAATGGTTATATTTTAATATACAGATAGGGCCTAGTTTTGAACATAAATATTTATATAAAATTGAATTGTTTGAGTGGGAATCAGATTTAAATTTCCTAATGGTCTGCAAAATTACGAATATACTATTAACAATGAAATGGGGATAATAGATACTTTGAAAAAATGGAAACGATTGATAGAAAATTACTTGATGTAAGGCATTTATTTATTTTTAATAATGAAGTTTTTTTTATACTGAAATCTGATAGGTAATCGACTAAAATGCTCAAATTTAGTGTAATTTTTATCATTGTAAATAGTGATTAGTACAGCTTCTAAGTATAATGTTAAAAAACAATTATTTTCTTTAAAATTACTGCTCAATTAGAGGATATATTGAATTATATTAGGAAAAAACATTTTTTTGTCAATAGCAGCATTACCTTCATTATTGATGGAGGTGTCTTTATATATATTTATTGTATATGTATTTTTCAGTAAAAGTAATACATGTTTAAATGTTACTGTATTTGCATAGTTTCTGATTCAGATGCACTGATTGATTTTAATACCAATTTTATTTTAACTAATAATAAATTTACTCATTTATTCTTAGGTACAGGAGATCGTATTTCTTTCTCATAATAGTATTGGTTTTGATGCTGTACTTGTACCCATCTTTTCATGAAGTATACGAAAAGAAGCAGCCAACTGATACCGGTACTTTTAAATCTGTTTATTATATTAATGGCGTATATAAAACTGGTAACCTTGTTTTAATTTAAAAACTAACGATCTATCTATCTACTAAAAATAATTATCTACCTCTTGAGTGTTTTGTTTTAATGCTTGAATAATAATAAATTTATTGCTTTCAAGTTACAACCATCACAAAATAGATAACATAATAAACATAAAAATAGAAATATTAATTTGAAAATTTATTAGTACAGTGCTTTAAAATCGTGTAAAATAGTAAAATACATAAAGATACATGTGGGGAAAGGAATCCTTATTAGACAGGGTGGAAATTGTGAGCATTATAACATACAGATAAATGAAAATAATTGAAATTATTTTGAAGAAATGAATGTTAAGCTAGAGAATAAAAAAAAAAAAAGAAGAGTGACAGCGAAAATTCTTGTTTGTAGCCTACAATAATTTTGATCTCAGTCTTAATCCCCCAATCATGTATTTACAAATATTGAACTGAGTCAGAAGGAGGAGGCAGGTACATTGGCCGAACTTGCTTCAAAAATGGTGCTCACAGACCTCCCAAAACTAACTATATAAGGAACAAAAAGAATTATTAAAAGCCAATAAGAAAAAGATAAGGTGCGCCAGAAAAAAACAGCCGAGGGCTAACAATGGGAGCCACTCCTAGCAACAACAGGAGAATCTTTCAAGACCCTGAGATGAAAGATTCTGTAGCCATGTTGAGGGTAATCGCTTGACTACCTGCCTTGCAAGGAATTAGCCTAACTTACATCCTGGAGTTTTCTCTACTTTCAGAAGTTATTATGATTGGGGAGATTTAATTTCCCCTAAAACTTTATACCAGACGATTTTCTGAGGTAAAGTTTATAAAATCTGCGATATTTTGTACTGGACTGCTAGATGCCTTAAGACGGAATTCGCTGATAAGATTATAGGTTAGAATGTTTTAAACGTCGGTGTAGTTAAATTTTGTTCTCACAAGGAATATGTGCCACAGACCAAAAGAAATAGGTAGATAGAGCTGAACCATAGGATGGGTGTAAAAAAGTTCAGTGTCAATATGTTCTTAAATATTTTCTTTAGTTTGAGGCCGATCATTTTTTCCTGGAACAAAATTGGTTTGCGATTGACCATAGTCTTTGTAATTCGTTTTAGCTTGATAGCTTCCCATGAACCTTCATTAGCGTTTGAAGATGGCCGCCCTTAATGTGTCTTTTTAATGTGTCATTTTTTTTTAAGGTCGCACCATTTTTATAATTTTTTTTAAAATTTGTTTTTATAATTTTATAAAATGTAACATTGTTGCACTGATCTTTCACTGATCAAGAGATCTGTATCTTTGATTTCATTAAGGGGTCGCATAGTTTCCATTTTCGTATGGTAGTTATACCAAACTATCTATATATCTTGAGGCGTAGACTTGGTTTTATAACTGAACTCATTTTTCGACAAGGCCATGTGAGATGTATACAAACTCTCCACAGCTTAAGGTTTAATATCGTAATATCGTTTTTTTAAAAATCAGACTGTGTAAATGGATTTTGTTCTTGGAAAATTTGTATTATAAAAGAACATTCATTTTTTTAAACATTCTTTATTAAATGAATGCCTAATCAATATATCTTGATGAAAATAACAGGCTTATTTAGAACTGTTATCACAATACTATAATCCCAATATTTTTGACCTCACCTCCATTTGCCTTTATTTCCCTTAGACATATCTTCATGCTATTTTATTGAAATAAAGAAATAAATTTATGGGCACACTGGTTGAAGCTAAAGTACACTTTATTAAATTGTAGATCACGCGGAGAGATGTCTTGATGATCATATTACCCCCTATGACCTTGAGTCTCTTGAAGGCAATGCAAATGTACGCCGATTACATAATTGGAAAGATTCTAATGAAGAGGATAATTCATATCTTCCTTGGATTGGAAATGGTCACTTAGGACTGGCTGTTCTTCCTAGATCTTCAGTGTATATCAAACATCCTGATGCTAAATCGCTAAGTCTTCCAATTGGATGGTCTCCGCTAATTGTTCCAATAGCCCATGGGTAAGTATTGTGGTCCTGCCAGATTTTCGAAATTTAGATTTAATCTATTTATGGTAGGTTAGGTACTGAGAATCAACACATTCAGTAAAATTGTTTGCAAGTTGTCAATTGTAATAATTAGATAAAAAGAAGTTATGTGACTTATTGTTGTTTTCCCCCTGGTGTCTTGGATTATCAAGCTAAGGATTAAGCAACAAATTTTACTGAACATGGACTTTTTTTTCGAAAATAGCTCCAACAATGAAATGAATACCATGTTGGTAGAAAATTAGTTAGCCCGAAGTGTGTTTTTACACAATTTCATTTTTGTATTTTTTAATTTTTTTTTTAAACGTTTCCATCGAGTTTGCTAAACGTAACATACCGGTAAAAACCTATAACTTTTCTTTGTAACATTTATTTGAAAAAACTTCTTTAGGGAGTTCTTTGAAATCTGCATTTTTATGTTTAATTTATTAAAGTTCTGGTGGAGAAGAAGGCAGAAGCCATTTCTCTAACTTAATACAGACCCAAGTATTACATTGACCAAAAACTCTCAACAATGGTCCTTTGTGTAGTTTATTTTTAAGAAAATGTGTAAATTAGAATTATTGTAATGATTGCAAGTGAAAGTCTTTCACATATGATATTTGCATGTTTGATTTGCGTTTGTTAATATTTTAGAACCAAGCGGGAGGCTGTTGCTACCCATTTCCCGTCAGGAATTGTATCACGTTACCAATGCTACGGATCTGGACTGTACCTTAGTCATTTGATATACAGCCATAGATCAAGGAAGGAGGTCCTCATTCAAGAAATGAAAATTGCAAATCCAACGGCAGCGCCAATTGTTTTAACGTTAGATATTCAGGTCCGATCACCGGACAAACTGTTGCAAGAAGCTAAGCATAGAATTCTGAGGTAAGGAATCCATTTTGATTTTGTTTATTTGGTTTTAGTAGATTCTGTGAGCTCGCTGTAGCCTCTCCAGCACACATACACAAACCACTACCTTTTATAACAGTCTTTCCCAAAGTAGATTCGCCTTACAAGTACCATTTTATCAAATTTCATCCTTTCTGTACCTTTATTTTAAACTGCAGTTATTTAATAGAAACAAACAATATTACTTTGATAATAAAACATAAAACTGTGATCACATAAAATTTTATTGCATAAAATTCTCCATATTCATTTGAAATTCTCAAAATTGGACTTGAGTCTCTTTCTAAATAAACATTTTCATCATTTCAATAACCAGCAAATTTTTCTTTTTACCAAATCTTAGTGATATTAAATATAGTATATTAGTATTGTAGTATACTATAATTTGCCTCAAAATAAAAAAATTACTTAGAAAGATAAATGTTGAAATAGCTACCTTGATTTTTGGGAAAATTGACTTCTTTTTTTTAATATAGATTAAAACGCTTACAATGATGAATTCGGGTTTTAAATATAATTGATTTATTGAGGTCTTTTGATTTATTGCTACAGATTAAAAGAAGAAAAAAGTGATGGTTCATTATACAATATTATATCTGGAGTTATTAACGTTAATAAAGAGCAAGAAGTTATTGGCATCGCCATTTTGATGAAGAATATTCCTACTTCAATTAAGGTAAATGTAATTCATTTTGACCGGCCAAACTGTCGCCATTCATAAATGATGCAACAGAAGTTCAATCAAAGATAGCAAAGATTATGCTGCTACATTATCATTTAATTCACCTTCTCCAAACCTTTTTTGGTTCGCCTACCAATTGGTAGTACATCATACTAAATTGTATCACTTCGTAAAACTAATTGTATTTCGTGAAATTTGTCATTCTGAGTGTGTTATTTTATCATTATTATCCAGATATAAGGTAGGAAATTTTGAAATTTTGTTCATTTTCTTTATAAATAAAATTGCTGTATTTCCGGTCTTATTAATGATAGACCTGCGATAATCTGTACAATTAAAGTACTCTTTTACATTAACATTTGTGCAAAACTACAGCTTTCTATCTCAATTTTTGAAAAAGATATAGGGCAGGAAATTTTGAGATTTTGTTCATTTTCTTTATACTTAGAATTGCTGTATCTCCGGTCTTATTATGATAGACCTGCGATAATCTGTACAATTAAAGTACACTTTTATCTTAACATATGTGCAAAACTATAGCTTTCTATCTCAATTTTTGAAATAGATATAGGGCAGGAAATTTTGAGATTTTGTTCATATTCTTTATATTTAAAATTGCTGTATCTCCTGTCTTATTAGTGATAGACCTGCGAGAATCTGTAGAATTATAGTACTCTTTTACCTTAACATTTGTCCAAAACTACAGCTTTCTATCTCAATTTTTGAAAAAGATATAGGGCAGGAAATTTTGAGATTTTGTTCATTTTCTTTATATTTAAAATTGCTGTATCACCGGTCTTATTAGTGATAGACCTGCGATAATCAGTACAATTAAAGTACTCGTTTATCTTAACATATGTGCAAAACTATAGCTTTCTATCTCAATTTTTGAAATAGATATAAAGCAGGCAATTTTGAGATTTTATTCATTTTCTTTATAATTAAAATTGCTGTATCTCCGGTCTTATTAATAATAGACCTGCGAAAATGTGGTGAATTATAGTACTCTTTTACCTTAACATTTGTGCAAAACTACAGGTTTCTATCTCAATTTTTAAAAAAGATATAGGGCAGGAAATTTTGAGCTTTTGTTCATTTTCTTTATATTTAAAATTGCTGTATCTCCTGTCTTATTAGTGATAGACCTGCGAGAATTTGTAGAATTATAGTACTCTTTTACCTTAACATTTGTCCAAAACTACAGCTTTCTATCTCAATTTTTGAAAAAAATATAGGGCAGGAAATTTTGAGATTTTGTTAATTTTCTTTATATTTAAAATTGCTGTATCTCCGGTCTTATTAATGATAGACCTGCAATAATCTGTACAATTAAAGTACTCTTTTATCTTAACATATGTGCAAAACTATAGCTTTCTATCTCAATTTTTGAAATAGATATAGGGCAGGAAATTTTGAGATTTTGTTCATTTTCTTTATATTTAAAATTGCTGAATCTCCTGTCTTATTAGTGATAGACCTGCGAGAATTTGTAGAATTATAGTACTCTTTTACCTTAACATTTGTCCAAAACTACAGCTTTCTATCTCAATTTTTGAAAAAGATATAGGGCAGGAAATTTTGAGATTTTGTTCATTTTCTTTATACTTAGAATTGCTGTATCTCCGGTCTTATTATGATAGACCTGCGATAATCTGTACAATTAAAGTACACTTTTATCTTAACATATGTGCAAAACTATAGCTTTCTATCTCAATTTTTGAAATAGATATAGGGCAGGAAATTTTGAGATTTTGTTCATTTTCTTTATATTTAAAATTGCTGTATCTCCTGTCTTATTAGTGATAGACCTGCGAGAATCTGTAGAATTATAGTACTCTTTTACCTTAACATTTGTCCAAAACTACAGCTTTCTATCTCAATTTTTGAAAAAGATATAGGGCAGGAAATTTTGAGATTTTGTTCATTTTCTTTATATTTAAAATTGCTGTATCACCGGTCTTATTAATGATAGACCTGCGATAATCAGTACAATTAAAGTACTCGTTTATCTTAACATATGTGCAAAACTATAGCTTTCTATCTCAATTTTTGAAATAGATATAAAGCAGGCAATTTTGAGATTTTATTCATTTTCTTTATAATTAAAATTGCTGTATCTCCGGTCTTATTAATAATAGACCTGCGAAAATGTGGTGAATTATAGTACTCTTTTACCTTAACATTTGTGCAAAACTACAGGTTTCTATCTCAATTTTTAAAAAAGATATAGGGCAGGAAATTTTGAGCTTTTGTTCATTTTCTTTATATTTAAAATTGCTGTATCTCCTGTCTTATTAGTGATAGACCTGCGAGAATTTGTAGAATTATAGTACTCTTTTACCTTAACATTTGTCCAAAACTACAGCTTTCTATCTCAATTTTTGAAAAAAATATAGGGCAGGAAATTTTGAGATTTTGTTAATTTTCTTTATATTTAAAATTGCTGTATCTCCGGTCTTATTAATGATAGACCTGCAATAATCTGTACAATTAAAGTACTCTTTTATCTTAACATATGTGCAAAACTATAGCTTTCTATCTCAATTTTTGAAATAGATATAGGGCAGGAAATTTTGAGATTTTGTTCATTTTCTTTATATTTAAAATTGCTGAATCTCCTGTCTTATTAGTGATAGACCTGCGAGAATTTGTAGAATTATAGTACTCTTTTACCTTAACATTTGTCCAAAACTACAGCTTTCTATCTCAATTTTTGAAAAAGATATAGGGCAGGAAATTTTGAGATTTTGTTAATTTTCTTTATATTTAAAATTGCTGTATCACCGGTCTTATTAATGATAGACCTGCGATAATCTGTAGAATTATAGTACTCTTTTACCTTAACATTTGTGCAAAACTATAGCTTTCTATCTCAATTTTTGAAAAAGATATAGGGTAGGAAATTTTGAGATTTTGTTCATATTCTTCATATTTAGAATTGCTGTATCTCCGGTCATATTATGATAGACCTGCGAGAATCTGTAGAATTATAGTACTCTTTTACCTTAACATTTGTGCAAAACTATAGCTTTCTATCTCAATTTTTGAAAAAGATATAGGGCAGGAAATTTTGAGCTTTTGTTCATTTTCTTTATATTTAAAATTGCTGTATCTCCTGTCTTATTAGTGATAGACCTGCGAGAATTTGTAGAATTGTAGTACTCTTTTACCTTAACATTTGTCCATAACTACAGCTTTCTATCTCAATTTTTGAAAAAAATATAGGGCAGGAAATTTTGAGATTTTGTTCATTTTCTTTATATTTAAAATTGCTGTATCTCCGGTCTTATTAATGATAGACCTGCGATAATCTGTAGAATTATAGTACTCTCTTACCTTAACATTTGCGCAAGATTACAGTTTTCTATCTCAATTTTTGAAAAAGATATAGGGTAGGAAATTTTGAGATTTTGTTCATTTTCTTTATATTTAAAATTGCTGTATCTCCTGTCTTATTAGGGATAGACCTGCGAAAATCTGTAGAATTATAGTACTCATATACCTTAACATTTGTGCAAAACTACAGCTTTCTATGCCAATTTTTGAAAAAGATATAGGGCAGGAAATTTTGAGATTTTATTCATTTTCTTTATATTTAAAATTGCTGTATCTCCTGTCTTATTAGTGATAGACCTGCGATAATTTGTAGAATTATAGTACTCTTTTACCTTAACATTTGTCCAAAACTACAGCTTTCTATCTCAATTAATGAAAAAAATATAGGGCAGGAAATTTTGAGATTTTGTTCATTTTCTTTATATTTAAAATTGCTGTATCTCCGGTCTTATTAATGATAGACCTGCGATAATCTGTAGAATTATAGTACTCTTTTACCTTAACATTTGTGCAAAACTACAGTTTTCTATCTCAATTTTTGAAAAAGATATAGGGCACGAAATTTTGAGATTTTGTTTATTTTCTTTATATTTAAAATTGCTGTATTTCCGGTCTTACTAATGATAGACCTGCGATTATCTGTACAATTAAAGTACTCTTTTACCTTAACATTTGTGCAATATTACAGCTTTCTATCTCAATTTTTGAAAAAGATATAGGGTAGGAAATTTTGAGATTTTGTTCATTTTCTTTATATTTAAAATTGCTGTATCTCCTGTCTTATTAGTGATAGACCTGCGATAATCTGTACAATTAAAGTACTCTAATATCTTAACATATGCGCAAAACTATAGCTTTCTATCTCAATTTTTGAAATAGATATAAAGCAGGAAATTTTGAGATTTTGTTCATTTTCTTTATATTTAAAATTGCTGTATCTCCTGTCTTATTAGTGATAGACCTGCGAGAATCTGTAGAATTATAGTACTCTTTTACCTTAACATTTGTGCAAAACTACAGATTTCTATCTCAATTTTTGAAAAAGATATAGGGTAGGAAATTTTGAGATTTTGTTCATTTTCTTCATATTTTGAACTGCTTTATCTCCGGTCATATTATGATAGACCTGCGATAATCTGTACAATTAAAGTACTCTTTTATCTTAACATATCTGCAAAACTATAGCTTTCGATCTCAATTTTTGAAATAGATATAGGGCAGGAAATTTTGAGATTTGGTTCATTTTCTTTATATTTGAAATTGCTGTATTTCTTGTCTTTTTAGCGATAGACCTGCGAGAATCTGTAGAATTACAGTACTCTTTTACTGTAACATTTGTCCAAAACTACAGCTTTCTATCTGAATTTAAGAACAAGATATAGGGCACGAAATTTTGAGATTTTGTTTATTTTCTTTATTTTTAAAATTGCAGTATAACAGGTCTTATTAATGATAGACCTGCGATAATCTGTAGAATTATAGTACTCTTTTACCTTAACATTTGTGCAAAACTATAGCTTTCCATCTCAATTTTTGAAATAGATATAAAGCAGGAAATTTTGAGATTTTGTTCATTTTCTTTATATTTAAAATTGCTGTATCTCCTGTCTTATTAGTGATAGACCTGCGAGAATCTGTAGAATTATAGTACTCTTTTACCTTAACATTTGTGCAAAACTACAGCTTTCTATGCCAATTTTTGAAAAAGATATAGAGCAGGAAATTTTGAGATTTTGTTCATTTTCTTTATAATTAAAATTGCTGTATCTCCTGTCTTATTAGTGATAGACCTGCGAGAATTTGTAGAATATAGTACTCTTTTACCTTAACATTTGTGCAAAACTACAGTTTTCTATCTTAATTTTTGAAAAAGATATAGGGTAGGAAATTTTGAGATTTTGTTCATTTTTTTTATATTTAAAATTGCTGTATTTCCGGTCTTATTAATGATAGACCTGCGATAATCTGTACAATTAAAGTACACTTTTACCTTAACATTTGTGCAAAACTACAGCTTTCTATCTCAATTTTTGAAAAAGATATGGGGTAGGAAATTTAGAGATTTTGTTCATTTTCTTTATATTTAAAATTGCTGTATTTCCGGTCTTACTAATGATAGACCTGCGATTATCCGTACAATTAAAGTACTCTTTTACCTTAACATTTGTGCAATACTACAGCTTTCTATCTCAATTTTTGAAAAAGATATAGGGCAGAAAATTTTGAGATTTTGTTCATTTTCTTTATATTTAAAATTGCTGTATCTCCTGTCTTATTAGTGATAGACCTGCGATAATCTGTACTATTAAAGTACTCTTTTATCTTAACATATGTGCAAAACTATAGCTTTCTATCTCAATTTTTGAAATAGATATAGGGCAGGAAATTTTGAGATTTTGTTCATTTTCTTTATATTTAAAAGTGCTGTATTTCTGGTCTTATTAATGATAGACCTGCGATAATCTGTACAATTAAAGTACTCTTTTACCTTAACATTTGTGCAAAACTACAGCTTTCTATCTCAATTTTTGAAAAAGATATGGGGTAGGAAATTTTGAGATTTTGTTTATTTTCTTTATATTTAAAATTGCTGTATTTCCGGTCTTACTAATGATAGACCTGCGATTATCTGTACAATTAAAGTACTCTTTTACCTTAACATTTGTGCAATATTACAGCTTTCTATCTCAATTTTTGAAAAAGATATAGGGCAGAAAATTTTGAGATTTTGTTCATTTTCTTTATATTTAAAATTGCTGTATCTCCTGTCTTATTAGTGATAGACCTGCGATAATCTGTACAATTAAAGTACTCTTTTATCTTAACATATGTGCAAAACAATCGCATTCTATCTCAATTTTTGAAAAAGATATAGGGCACGAAATTTTGAGATTTTGTTCATTTTCTTTATTTTTAAAATTGCAGTATCACCGGTCTTACTAATGATAGACCTGCGATTATCTGTACAATTAAAGTACTCTTTTACCTTAACATTTGTGCAATATTACAGCTTTCTATCTCAATTTTTGAAAAAGATATGGGGTAGGAAATTTTGAGATTTTGTTCATTTTCTTTATATTTAGAATTGCTGTATCTCCGGTCATATTATGATAGACCTGCGATAATCTGTACAATTAAAGTACTCTAATATCTTAACATATGCGCAAAACTATAGCTTTCTATCTCAATTTTTGAAATAGATATAAAGCAGGAAATTTTGAGATTTTGTTCATTTTCTTTATATTTAAAATTGCTGTATCTCCTGTCTTATTAGTGATAGACCTGCGAGAATCTGTAGAATTATAGTACTCTTTTACCTTAACATTTGTGCAAAACTACAGATTTCTATCTCAATTTTTGAAAAAGATATAGGGTAGGAAATTTTGAGATTTTGTTCATTTTCTTCATATTTTGAACTGCTTTATCTCCGGTCATATTATGATAGACCTGCGATAATCTGTACAATTAAAGTACTCTTTTATCTTAACATATCTGCAAAACTATAGCTTTCGATCTCAATTTTTGAAATAGATATAGGGCAGGAAATTTTGAGATTTGGTTCATTTTCTTTATATTTGAAATTGCTGTATTTCTTGTCTTTTTAGCGATAGACCTGCGAGAATCTGTAGAATTATAGTACTCTTTTACTATAACATTTGTCCAAAACTACAGCTTTCTATCTCAATTTTTGAAAAAGATATAGGGCAGGAAATTTTTAGATTTTGTTCATTTTCTTTATTTTTAAAATTGCAGTATAACAGGTCTTATTAATGATAGACCTGCGAGAATCTGTAGAATTATAGTACTGTTTTACCTTAACATTTGTCCGAAACTACAGGTTTCTATCTCAATTTTTGAAAAAAATTGAGGGCAGGAAATTTTGAGATTTTGTTCATTTTCTTTATATTTAAAATTGCTGTATCTCCTGTCTTATTAGTGATAGACCTGCGAGAATTTGTAGAATTATAGTACTCTTTTACCTTAATATTTGTGCAAAACTACAGTTTTCTATCTCAATTTTTGAAAAAGATATAGGGTAGGAAATTTTGAGATTTGGTTCATTTTCTTTATATTTGAAATTGCTGTATTTCTTGTCTTTTTAGCGATAGACCTGCGAGAATCTGTAGAATTATAGTACTCTTTTACCGTAACATTTGTCCAAAACTACAGCTTTCTATCTCAATTTTTGAAAAAGATATGGGGTAGGAAATTTTTAGATTTTGTTCATTTTCTTTATATTTAAAATTGCTGTATCTCTTGTCTTATTAGTGATAGACCTGCGAGAATCTGTAGAATTATAGTACTGTTTTACCTTAACATTTGTCCGAAACTACAGGTTTCTATCTCAATTTTTGAAAAAAATTGAGGGCAGGAAATTTTGAGATTTTGTTCATTTTCTTTATATTTAAAATTGCTGTATCTCCGGTCCTATTAATGATAGACCTGCGATAATCTGTAGAATTATAGTACTCTTTTACCTTAACATTTGTGCAAAACTATAGCTTTCTATCTCAATTTTTGAAAAAGATATAGGGTTAGGGTAGGAAATTTTGAGATTTTGTTCATTTTCTTCATATTTAGAATTGCTGTATCTCCGGTCATATTATGATAGACCTGCGATAATCTGTACAATTAAAGTACTCTTTTATCTTAACATATGTGCAAAACTATAGCTTGCTATCTCAATTTTTGAAATAGATATAAAGCAGGAAATTTTGAGATTTTGTTCATATTCTTTATATTTAAAATTGCTGTATCTCCTGTCTTATTAGTGATAGACCTGCGAGAATCTGTAGAATTATAGTACTCTTTTACCTTAACATTTGTGCAAAACTACAGCTTTCTATCTCAATTTTTGAAAAAGATATAGGGTAGGAAATTTTGAGATTTTGTTCATTTTCTTCATATTTAGAATTGCTGTATCTCCGGCCATATTATGATAGACCTGCGATAATCTGTACAATTAAAGTACTCTTTTATCCTTACATATGTACAAAACTATAGCTTTCTATCTCAATTTTTGAAATAGATATAAAGCAGGAAATTTTGAGATTTTGTTCATTTTCTTTATATTTAAAATTGCTGTATCTCCTGTCTTATTAGTGATAGACCTGCGAGAATCTGTAGAATTATAGTACTCTTTTACCTTAACATTTGTGCAAAATTACAGCTTTCTATGCCAATTTTTGAAAAAGATATAGAGCAGGAAATTTTGAGATTTTGTTCATTTTCTTTATAATTAAAATTGCTGTATCTCCTGTCTTATTAGTGATAGACCTGCGAGAATTTGTAGAATTATAGTACTCTTTTACCTTAATATTTGTGCAAAACTACAGTTTTCTATCTCAATTTTTGAAAAAGATATAGGGTAGGAAATTTTGAGATTTTGTTCATTTTTTTTATATTTAAAATTGCTGTATTTCCGGTCTAATTAATGATAGACCTGCGATAATCTGTACAATTAAAGTACACTTTTACCTTAACATTTGTGCAAAACTACAGCTTTCTATCTCAATTTTTGAAAAAGATATGGGGTAGGAAATTTTGAGATTTTGTTTATTTTCTTCATATTTAGAATTGCTGTATCTCCTGTCTTATTAGTGATAGACCTGCGATAATCTGTACAATTAAAGTACTCTTTTATCTTAACATATGTGCAAAACTATAGCATTCTATCTCAATTTTTGAAAAAGATATAGGGCACGAAATTTTGAGATTTGGTTCATTTTCTTTATTTTTAAAATTGCAGTATCACCGGTCTTACTAATGATAGACCTGCGATTATCTGTACAATTAAAGTACTCTTTTACCTTAACATTTGTGCAATATTACAGCTTTCTATCTCAATTTTTGAAAAAGATACAGGGTAGGAAATTTTGAGATTTTGTTCATTTTCTTTATATTTAGAATTCCTGTATCTCCGGTCATATTATGATAGACCTGCGATAATCTGTACAATTAAAGTACTCTAATATCTTAACATATGCGCAAAACTATAGCTTTCTATCTCAATTTTTGAAATAGATATAGGGCAGGAAATTTTGAGATTTTGTTCATTTTCTTTATATTTAAAATTGCTGTATCTCCTGTCTTATTAGTGATAGACCTGCGAGAATCTGTAGAATTATAGTACTCTTTTACCTTAACATTTGTGCAAAACTACAGATTTCTATCTCAATTTTTGAAAAAGATATAGGGTAGGAAATTTTGAGATTTTGTTCTTTTTCTTTATATTTAAAATTGCTGTATCTCCTGTCTTATTATTGATAGACCTGCGAGAATCTGTAGAATTATAGTACTCTTTTACCTTAACATTTGTGCAAAATTAGAGCTTTCTATGCCAATTTTTGAAAAAGATATAGAACAGGAAATTTTGAGATTTTGTTCATTTTCTTTATAATTAAAATTGCTGTATCTACTGTCTTATTAGTGATAGACCTGCGAGAATTTGTAGAATTATAGTACTCTTTTACCTTATTATTTGTGCAAAACTACAGTTTTCTATCTCAATTTTTGAAAAAGATATAGGGTAGGAAATTTTGAGATTTTGTTCATTTTTTTTATATTTAAAATTGCTGTATTTCCGGTCTTATTAATGATAGACCTACGATAATCTGTACAATTAAAGTACACTTTTACCTTAACATTTGTGCAAAACTACAGCTTTCTATCTCAATTTTTGAAAAAGATATGGGGTAGGAAATTTTGAGATTTTGTTTATTTTCTTTATATTTAAAATTGCTGTATTTCCGGTCTTACTAATGATAGACCTGCGATAATCTGTAGAATTATAGTACTCTTTTACCTTAACATTTGTGCAATATTACAGCTTTCTATCTCAATTTTTGAAAAAGATATAGGGCAGAAAATTTTGAGATTTTGTTCATTTTCTTTATATTTAAAATTGCTGTATCTCCTGTCTTATTAGTGATAGACCTGCGAGAATCTGTAGAATTATAGTACTCTTTTACCTTAACATTTGTGCAATATTACAGCTTTCTATCTCAATTTTTGAAAAAGATATGGGGTAGGAAATTTTGAGATTTTGTTTATTTTCTTTATATTTAAAATTGCTGTATTTCCGGTCTTACTAATGATAGACCTGCGATTATCTATACAATTAAAGTACTCTTTTACCTTAACATTTGTGCAATATTACAGCTTTCTATCTCAATTTTTGAAAAAGATATAGGGCAGAAAATTTTGAGATTTTGTTCATTTTCTTTATATTTAAAATTGCTGTATCTCCTGTCTTATTAGTGATAGACCTGCGATAATCTGTACAATTAAAGTACTCTTTTATCTTAACATATGTGCAAAACTATAGCTTTCTATCTCAATTTTTGAAATAGATATAGGGCAGGAAATTTTGAGATTTTGTTCATTTTCTTTATATTTAAAATTGCTGTATCTCCTGTCTTATTAGTGATAGACCTGCGAGAATCTGTAGAATTATAGTACTCTTTTACCTTAACATTTGTGCAAAACTACAGATTTCTATCTCAATTTTTGAAAAAGATATAGGGTAGGAAATTTTGAGATTTTGTTCATTTTCTTCATATTTTGAACTGCTTTATCTCCGGTCATATTATGATAGACCTGCGATAATCTGTACAATTAAAGTTCTCTTTTATCTTAACATATCTGCAAAACTATAGCTTTCAATCTCAATTTTTGAAATAGATATAGGGCAGGAAATTTTGAGATTTGGTTCATTTTCTTTATATTTGAAATTGCTGTATTTCTTGTCTTTTTAGCGATAGACCTGCGAGAATCTGTAGAATTATAGTACTCTTTTACCGTAACATTTGTCCAAAACTACAGCTTTCTATCTCAATTTTTGAAAAAGATATGGGGTAGGAAATTTTTAGATTTTGTTCATTTTCTTTATATTTAAAATTGCTGTATCTCTTGTCTTATTAGTGATAGACCTGCGAGAATCTGTAGAATTATAGTACTGTTTTACCTTAACATTTGTCCGAAACTACAGGTTTCTATCTCAATTTTTGAAAAAAATTGAGGGCAGGAAATTTTGAGATTTTGTTCATTTTCTTTATATTTAAAATTGCTGTATCTCCTGTCTTATTAGTGATAGACCTGCGAGAATCTGTAGAATTATAGTACTCTTTTACCTTAACATTTGTGCAAAACTACAGCTTTCTATCTCAATTTTTGAAAAAGATATAGGGTAGGAAATTTTGAGATTTTGTTCATTTTCTTCATATTTAGAATTGCTGTATCTCCGGCCATATTATGATAGACCTGCGATAATCTGTACAATTAAAGTACTCTTTTATCCTTACATATGTACAAAACTATAGCTTTCTATCTCAATTTTTGAAATAGATATAAAGCAGGAAATTTTGAGATTTTGTTCATTTTCTTTATATTTAAAATTGCTGTATCTCCTGTCTTATTATTGATAGACCTGCGAGAATCTGTAGAATTATAGTATTCTTTTACCTTAACATTTGTGCAAAACTACAGCTTTCTATGCCAATTTTTGAAAAAGATATAGAGCAGGAAATTTTGAGATTTTGTTCATTTTCTTTATAATTAAAATTGCTGTATCTCCTGTCTTATTAGTGATAGACCTGCGAGAATTTGTAGAATTATAGTACTCTTTTACCTTAACATTTGTGCAAAACTACAGTTTTCTATCTCAATTTTTGAAAAAGATATAGGGTAGGAAATTTTGAGATTTTGTTCATTTTTTTTATATTTAAAATTGCTGTATTTCCGGTCTTATTAATGATAGACCTGCGATAATCTGTACAATTAAAGTACACTTTTACCTTAACATTTGTGCAAAACTACAGCTTTCTATCTCAATTTTTGAAATAGATATAAAGCAGGAAATTTTGAGATTTTGTTCATTTTCTTTATATTTAAAATTGCTGTATCTCCTGTCTTATTAGTGATAGACCTGCGAGAATCTGTAGAATTATAGTACTCTTTTACCTTAACATTTGTGCAAAACTACAGCTTTCTATGCCAATTTTTGAAAAAGATATAGAGCAGGAAATTTTGTGATTTTGTTCATTTTCTTTATAATTAAAAGTGCTGTATCTCCTGTCTTATTAGTGATAGACCTGCGAGAATTTGTAGAATTATAGTACTCTTTTACCTTAACATTTGTGCAAAACTACAGTTTTCTATCTCAATTTTTGAAAAAGATATAGGGTAGGAAATTTTGAGATTTTGTTCATTTTTTTTATATTTAAAATTGCTGTATTTCCGGTCTTATTAATGATAGACCTGCGATAATCTGTACAATTAAAGTACACTTTTACCTTAACATTTGTGCAAAACTACAGCTTTCTATCTCAATTTTTGAAAAAGATATGGGGTAGGAAATTTTGAGATTTTGTTTATTTTCTTTATATTTAAAATTGCTGTATTTCCGGTCTTACTAATGATAGACCTGCGATTATCTGTACAATTAAAGTACTCTTTTACCTTAACATTTGTGCAATATTACAGCTTTCTATCTCAATTTTTGAAAAAGATATGGGGTAGGAAATTTTGAGATTTTGTTTATTTTCTTTATATTTAAAATTGCTGTATTTCCGGTCTTACTAATGATAGACCTGCGATTATCTATACAATTAAAGTACTCTTTTACCTTAACATTTGTGCAATATTACAGCTTTCTATCTCAATTTTTGAAAAAGATATAGGGCAGAAAATTTTGAGATTTTGTTCATTTTCTTTATATTTAAAATTGCTGTATCTCCTGTCTTATTAGTGATAGACCTGCGATAATCTGTACAATTAAAGTACTCTTTTATCTTAACATATGTGCAAAACTATAGCTTTCTATCTCAATTTTTGAAATAGATATAGGGCAGGAAATTTTGAGATTTTGTTCATTTTCTTGATATTTAAAATTGCTGTATCTCTTGTCTTATTAGTGATAGATCTGCGAGAATCTGTAGAATTATAGTACTGTTTTACCTTAACATTTGTCCAAAACTACAGCTTTCTATCTGAATTTAAGAACAAGATATAGGGCACGAAATTTTGAGATTTTGTTTATTTTCTTTATTTTTAAAATTGCAGTATAACCGGTCTTATTAATGATAGACCTGCGATAATCTGTAGAATTATAGTACTCTTTTACCTTAACATTTGTGCAAAACTATAGCTTTCTATCTCAATTTTTGAAATAGATATAAAGCAGGAAATTTTGAGATTTTGTTCATTTTCTTTATATTTAAAATTGCTGTATCTCCTGTCTTATTAGTGATAGACCTGCGAGAATCTGTAGAATTATAGTACTCTTTTACCTTAACATTTGTGCAATACTACAGCTTTCTATGCCAATTTTTGAAAAAGATATAGAGCAGGAAATTTTGAGATTTTGTTCATTTTCTTTATAATTAAAATTGCTGTATCTCCTGTCTTATTAGTGATAGACCTGCGAGAATTTGTAGAATTATAGTACTCTTTTACCTTAACATTTGTGCAAAACTACAGTTTTCTATCTTAATTTTTGAAAAAGATATAGGGTAGGAAATTTTGAGATTTTGTTCATTTTTTTTATATTTAAAATTGCTGTATTTCCGGTCTTATTAATGATAGACCGGCGATAATCTGTACAATTAAAGTACACTTTTACCTTAACATTTGTGCAAAACTACAGCTTTCTATCTCAATTTTTGAAAAAGATATGGGGTAGGAAATTTAGAGATTTTGTTCATTTTCTTTATATTTAAAATTGCTGTATTTCCGGTCTTACTAATGATAGACCTGCGATTATCCGTACAATTAAAGTACTCTTTTACCTTAACATTTGTGCAATACTACAGCTTTCTATCTCAATTTTTGAAAAAGATATAGGGCAGAAAATTTTGAGATTTTGTTCATTTTCTTTATATTTAAAATTGCTGTATCACCGGTCTTATTAATGATAGACCTGCGATAATCTGTAGAATTATAGTACTCTTTTACCTTAACATTTGTGCAAAACTACAGCTTTCTATCTCAATTTTTGAAAAAGATATGGGGTAGGAAATTTTGAGATTTTGTTTATTTTCTTTATATTTAAAATTGCTGTATTTCCGGTCTTACTAATGATAGACCTGCGATTATCTGTACAATTAAAGTACTCTTTTACCTTAACATTTGTGCAATATTACAGCTTCCTATCTCAATTTTTGAAAAAGATATAGGGCAGAAAATTTTGAGATTTTGTTCATTTTCTTTATATTTAAAATTGCTGTATCTCCTGTCTTATTAGTGATAGACCTGCGATAATCTGTACAATTAAAGTACTCTTTTATCTTAACATATGTGCAAAACTATAGCATTCTATCTCAATTTTTGAAAAAGATATAGGGCACGAAATTTTGAGATTTTGTTCATTTTCTTTATTTTTAAAATTGCAGTATCACCGGTCTTACTAATGATAGACCTGCGATTATCTGTACAATTAAAGTACTCTTTTACCTTAACATTTTGTGCAATATTACAGCTTTCTATCTCAATTTTTGAAAAAGATATAGGGTAGGAAATTTTGAGATTTTGTTCATTTTCTTTATATTTAGAATTGCTGTATCTCCGGTCATATTATGATAGACCTGCGATAATCTGTACAATTAAAGTACTCTAATATCTTAACATATGCGCAAAACTATAGCTTTCTATCTCAATTTTTGAAATAGATATAAAGCAGGAAATTTTGAGATTTTGTTCATTTTCTTTATATTTAAAATTGCTGTATCTCCTGTCTTATTAGTGATAGACCTGCGAGAATCTGTAGAATTATAGTACTCTTTTACCTTAACATTTGTGCAAAACTACAGATTTCTATCTCAATTTTTGAAAAAGATATAGGGTAGGAAATTTTGAGATTTTGTTCATTTTCTTCATATTTTGAACTGCTTTATCTCCGGTCATATTATGATAGACCTGCGATAATCTGTACAATTAAAGTACTCTTTTATCTTAACATATCTGCAAAACTATAGCTTTCGATCTCAATTTTTGAAATAGATATAGGGCAGGAAATTTTGAGATTTTGTTCATTTTCTTGATATTTAAAATTGCTGTATTTCTTGTCTTTTTAGCGATAGACCTGCGAGAATCTGTAGAATTATAGTACTCTTTTACTGTAACATTTGTCCAAAACTACAGCTTTCTATCTGAATTTAAGAACAAGATATAGGGCACGAAATTTTGAGATTTTGTTTATTTTCTTTATTTTTAAAATTGCAGTATAACCGGTCTTATTAATGATAGACCTGCGATAATCTGTAGAATTATAGTACTCTTTTACCTTAACATTTGTGCAAAACTATAGCTTTCTATCTCAATTTTTGAAATAGATATAAAGCAGGAAATTTTGAGATTTTGTTCATTTTCTTTATATTTAAAATTGCTGTATCTCCTGTCTTATTAGTGATAGACCTGCGAGAATCTGTAGAATTATAGTACTCTTTTACCTTAACATTTGTGCAAAACTACAGCTTTCTATGCCAATTTTTGAAAAAGATATAGAGCAGGAAATTTTGAGATTTTGTTCATTTTCTTTATAATTAAAATTGCTGTATCTCCTGTCTTATTAGTGATAGACCTGCGAGAATTTGTAGAATTATAGTACTCTATTACCTTAACATTTGTGCAAAACTACAGTTTTCTATCTTAATTTTTGATAAAGATATAGGGTAGGAAATTTTGAGATTTTGTTCATTTTTTTTATATTTAAAATTGCTGTATTTCCGGTCTTATTAATGATAGACCTGCGATAATCTGTACAATTAAAGTACACTTTTACCTTAACATTTGTGCAAAACTACAGCTTTCTATCTCAATTTTTGAAAAAGATATGGGGTAGGAAATTTAGAGATTTTGTTCATTTTCTTTATATTTAAAATTGCTGTATTTCCGGTCTTACTAATGATAGACCTGCGATTATCCGTACAATTAAAGTACTCTTTTACCTTAACATTTGTGCAATACTACAGCTTTCTATCTCAATTTTTGAAAAAGATATAGGGCAGAAAATTTTGAGATTTTGTTCATTTTCTTTATATTTAAAATTGCTGTATCTCCTGTCTTATTAGTGATAGACCTGCGATAATCTGTACTATTAAAGTACTCTTTTATCTTAACATATGTGCAAAACTATAGCTTTCTATCTCAATTTTTGAAATAGATATAGGGCAGGAAATTTTGAGATTTTGTTCATTTTCTTTATATTTAAAATTGCTGTATTTCCGGTCTTATTAATGATAGACCTGCGATAATCTGTACAATTAAAGTACTCTTTTACCTTAACATTTGTGCAAAACTACAGCTTTCTATCTCAATTTTTGAAAAAGATATGGGGTAGGAAATTTTGAGATTTTGTTTATTTTCTTTATATTTAAAATTGCTGTATTTCCGGTCTTACTAATGATAGACCTGCGATTATCTGTACAATTAAAGTACTCTTTTACCTTAACATTTGTGCAATATTACAGCTTTCTATCTCAATTTTTGAAAAAGATATAGGGTAGGAAATTTTGAGATTTTGTTCATTTTCTTTATATTTAGAATTGCTGTATCTCCGGTCATATTATGATAGACCTGCGATAATCTGTACAATTAAAGTACTCTAATATCTTAACATATGCGCAAAACTATAGCTTTCTATCTCAATTTTTGAAATAGATATAAAGCAGGAAATTTTGAGATTTTGTTCATTTTCTTTATATTTAAAATTGCTGTATCTCCTGTCTTATTAGTGATAGACCTGCGAGAATCTGTAGAATTATAGTACTCTTTTACCTTAACATTTGTGCAAAACTACAGATTTCTATCTCAATTTTTGAAAAAGATATAGGGTAGGAAATTTTGAGATTTTGTTCCTTTTCTTCATATTTTGAACTGCTTTATCTCCGGTCATATTATGATAGACCTGCGATAATCTGTACAATTAAAGTACTCTTTTATCTTAACATATCTGCAAAACTATAGCTTTCGATCTCAATTTTTGAAATAGATATAGGGCAGGAAATTTTGAGATTTGGTTCATTTTCTTTATATTTGAAATTGCTGTATTTCTTGTCTTTTTAGCGATAGACCTGCGAGAATCTGTAGAATTATAGTACTCTTTTACTGTAACATTTGTCCAAAACTACAGCTTTCTATCTGAATTTAAGAACAAGATATAGGGCACGAAATTTTGAGATTTTGTTTATTTTCTTTATTTTTAAAATTGCAGTATAACCGGTCTTATTAATGATAGACCTGCGATAATCTGTAGAATTATAGTACTCTTTTACCTTAACATTTGTGCAAAACTATAGCTTTCTATCTCAATTTTTGAAATAGATATAAAGCAGGAAATTTTGAGATTTTGTTCATTTTCTTTATATTTAAAATTGCTGTATCTCCTGTCTTATTAGTGATAGACCTGCGAGAATCTGTAGAATTATAGTACTCTTTTACCTTAACATTTGTGCAAAACTACAGCTTTCTATGCCAATTTTTGAAAAAGATATAGAGCAGGAAATTTTGAGATTTTGTTCATTTTCTTTATAATTAAAATTGCTGTATCTCCTGTCTTATTAGTGATAGACCTGCGAGAATTTGTAGAATTATAGTACTCTATTACCTTAACATTTGTGCAAAACTACAGTTTTCTATCTCAATTTTTGAAAAAGATATAGGGTAGGAAATTTTGAGATTTTGTTCATTTTTTTTATATTTAAAATTGCTGTATTTCCGGTCTTATTAATGATAGACCTACGATAATCTGTACAATTAAAGTACACTTTTACCTTAACATTTGTGCAAAACTACAGCTTTCTATCTCAATTTTTGAAAAAGATATGGGGTAGGAAATTTTGAGATTTTGTTTATTTTCTTTATAATTAAAATTGCTGTATTTCCGGTCTTACTAATGATAGACCTGCGATAATCTGTAGAATTATAGTACTCTTTTACCTTAACATTTGTGCAATATTACAGCTTTCTATCTCAATTTTTGAAAAAGATATAGGGCAGAAAATTTTGAGATTTTGTTCATTTTCTTTATATTTAAAATTGCTGTATCTCCTGTCTTATTAGTGATAGACCTGCGATAATCTGTACAATTAAAGTACTCTTTTATCTTAACATATGTGCAAAACTATAGCATTCTATCTCAATTTTTGAAAAAGATATAAGGCACGAAATTTTGAGATTTTGTTCATTTTCTTTATTTTTAAAATTGCAGTATCACCGGTCTTACTAATTTTGAACTGCTTTATCTCCGGTCATATTATGATAGACCTGCGATAATCTGTACAATTAAAGTACTCTTTTATCTTAACATATCTGCAAAACTATAGCTTTCGATCTCAATTTTTGAAATAGATATAGGGCAGGAAATTTTGAGATTTGGTTCATTTTCTTTATATTTGAAATTGCTGTATTTCTTGTCTTTTTAGCGATAGACCTGCGAGAATCTGTAGAATTATAGTACTCTTTTACTGTAACATTTGTCCAAAACTACAGCTTTCTATCTCAATTTTTGAAAAAGATATAGGGCAGGAAATTTTTAGATTTTGTTCATTTTCTTTATATTTAAAATTGCTGTATCTCTTGTCTTATTAGTGATAGACCTGCGAGAATCTGTAGAATTATAGTACTGTTTTACCTTAACATTTGTCCGAAACTACAGGTTTCTATCTCAATTTTTGAAAAAAATTGAGGGCACGAAATTTTGAGATTTTGTTCATTTTCTTTATATTTAAAATTGCTGTATCTCCTGTCTTATTAGTGATAGACCTGCGAGAATTTGTAGAATTATAGTACTCTTTTACCTTAATATTTGTGCAAAACTACAGTTTTCTATCTCAATTTTTGAAAAAGATATAGGGTAGGAAATTTTGAGATTTTGTTCATTTTTTTTATATTTAAAATTGCTGTATTTCCGGTCTTATTAATGATAGACCTACGATAATCTGTACAATTAAAGTACACTTTTACCTTAACATTTGTGCAAAACTACAGCTTTCTATCTCAATTTTTGAAAAAGATATGGGGTAGGAAATTTTGAGATTTTGTTTATTTTCTTTATAATTAAAATTGCTGTATTTCCGGTCTTACTAATGATAGACCTGCGATAATCTGTAGAATTATAGTACTCTTTTACCTTAACATTTGTGCAATATTACAGCTTTCTATCTCAATTTTTGAAAAAGATATAGGGCAGAAAATTTTGAGATTTTGTTCATTTTCTTTATATTTAAAATTGCTGTATCTCCTGTCTTATTAGTGATAGACCTGCGATAATCTGTACAATTAAAGTACTCTTTTATCTTAACATATGTGCAAAACTATAGCATTCTATCTCAATTTTTGAAAAAGATATAAGGCACGAAATTTTGAGATTTTGTTCATTTTTCTTTATTTTTAAAATTGCAGTATCACCGGTCTTACTAATGATACACCTGCGATTATCTGTACAATTAAAGTACTCTTTTACCTTAACATTTGTGCAATATTACAGCTTTCTATCTCAATTTTTGAAAAAGATACAGTGTAGGAAATTTTGAGATTTTGTTCATTTTCTTTATATTTAGAATTGCTGTATCTCCGGTCATATTATGATAGACCTGCGATAATCTGTACAATTAAAGAACTCTAATATCTTAACATATGCGCAAAACTATAGCTTTCTATCTCAATTTTTGAAATAGATATAAAGCAGGAAATTTTGAGATTTTGTTCATTTTCTTTATATTTAAAATTGCTGTATCTCCTGTCTTATTAGTGATAGACCTGCGAGAATCTGTAGAATTATAGTACTCTTTTACCTTAACATTTGTGCAAAACTACAGATTTCTATCTCAATTTTTGAAAAAGATATAGGGTAGGAAATTTTGAGATTTTGTTCATTTTCTTTATATTTAAAATTGCTGTATCTCCTGTCTTATTATTGATAGACCTGCGAGAATCTGTAGAATTATAGTACTCTTTTACCTTAACATTTGTGCAAAATTACAGCTTTCTATGCCAATTTTTGAAAAAGATATAGAGCAGGAAATTTTGAGATTTTGTTCATTTTCTTTATAATTAAAATTGCTGTATCTCCTGTCTTATTAGTGATAGACCTGCGATAATCTGTACAATTAAAGTACTCTTTTACCTTAACATATGTGCAATACTACAGCTTTCTATCTCAATTTTTGAAAAAGATATAGTGCAGGAAATTTTGATATTTGGTTCATTTTCTTTATATTTAACATTGCTGTATCTCCGGACTTATTAATGATAGACGTGCGATAATCTGTAGAATTATAGTACTCTTTTACCTTAACATTTGTGCAAAACTACAGTTTTCTATCTCATTTTTTGAAAAAGATATAGGGTAGGATATTTTGAGATTTTGTTCATTTTCTTTATATTTAAAATTGCTGTATTTTTGGTCTTATTAATAATATACCTGCGATAATCTGTACAATTAAAGTACTCTTTTACCTTAACAATTCTGCAAAACTACAGCTTTCTATCTCAATTTTTGAAAAAATATATAGGGTAGGAAATTTTGAGATTTGGTTCATTTTTATTATATTTAAAATTGCTGTTTTTCCGGTCTTTTTAGTGATAGAACTGCGAGAATCTGTAGAATTATAGCACTCTTTTATCTTAACATATGTGCAAAACTACAACTTTCTATCTTAATTTGTGAAAAAGATATAGTGCAGGAAATTTTGAGATTTCGTTCATTTTCTTTATATTTAAAATTGCTGTGTTTCCGGCCTTATTAGTGATAGACCTGCGAGAATCTGTAGAATTATAGTACTCTTTTATCTTAACATATGTGCAAAACTACAACTTTCTATCTCAATTTTTGAAATAGGTATAGGGCAGGAAATTTTGAGATTTTGTTCATTTTCTCTATATTTAAAATTGGTGTATCTCTGGTCTTATTAATGATAGACCTGCGATAATCTGTAGAATTATAGTACTCATTTACCTTAACATTTGTGCAAAACTACAGTTTTCTATCTCAATTTTTGATAAAGATATAGGGTAGGAAATTTTGAGATTTTGTTCATTTTCTTTATATTTAGAATTGCTGTATCTCCGGTCATATTATGATAGACCTGCGATAATCTGTACAATTAAAGAACTCTAATATCTTAACATATGCGCAAAACTATAGCTTTCTATCTCAATTTTTGAAATAGATATAAAGCAGGAAATTTTGAGATTTTGTTCATTTTCTTTATATTTAAAATTGCTGTATCTCCTGTCTTATTAGTGATAGACCTGCGAGAATCTGTAGAATTATAGTACTCTTTTACCTTAACATTTGTGCAAAACTACAGATTTCTATCTCAATTTTTGAAAAAGATATAGGGTAGGAAATTTTGAGATTTTGTTCATTTTCTTTATATTTAAAATTGCTGTATCTCCTGTCTTATTATTGATAGACCTGCGAGAATCTGTAGAATTATAGTACTCTTTTACCTTAACATTTGTGCAAAATTACAGCTTTCTATGCCAATTTTTGAAAAAGATATAGAGCAGGAAATTTTGAGATTTTGTTCATTTTCTTTATAATTAAAATTGCTGTATCTCCTGTCTTATTAGTGATAGACCTGCGATAATCTGTACAATTAAAGTACTCTTTTACCTTAACATATGTGCAATACTACAGCTTTCTATCTCAATTTTTGAAAAAGATATAGTGCAGGAAATTTTGATATTTTGTTCATTTTCTTTATATTTAACATTGCTGTATCTCCGGACTTATTAATGATAGACGTGCGATAATCTGTAGAATTATAGTACTCTTTTACCTTAACATTTGTGCAAAACTACAGTTTTCTATCTCATTTTTTGAAAAAGATATAGGGTAGGATATTTTGAGATTTTGTTCATTTTCTTTATATTTAAAATTGCTGTATTTTTGGTCTTATTAATAATATACCTGCGATAATCTGTACAATTAAAGTACTCTTTTACCTTAACAATTCTGCAAAACTACAGCTTTCTATCTCAATTTTTGAAAAAATATATAGGGTAGGAAATTTTGAGATTTGGTTCATTTTTATTATATTTAAAATTGCTGTTTTTCCGGTCTTTTTAGTGATAGAACTGCGAGAATCTGTAGAATTATAGCACTCTTTTATCTAAACATATGTGCAAAACTACAACTTTCTATCTTAATTTGTGAAAAAGATATAGTGCAGGAAATTTTGAGATTTCGTTCATTTTCTTTATATTTAAAATTGCTGTGTTTCCGGCCTTATTAGTGATAGACCTGCGAGAATCTGTAGAATTATAGTACTCTTTTATCTTAACATATGTGCAAAACTACAACTTTCTATCTCAATTTTTGAAATAGGTATAGGGCAGGAAATTTTGAGATTTTGTTCATTTTCTCTATATTTAAAATTGGTGTATCTCTGGTCTTATTAATGATAGACCTGCGATAATCTGTAGAATTATAGTACTCATTTACCTTAACATTTGTGCAAAACTACAGTTTTCTATCTCAATTTTTGATAAAGATATAGGGTAGGAAATTTTGAGATTTTGTTCATTTTCTTTATATTTAAAATTGCTATATTTCCGGTCTTAATAATGATAGACCTGCGATAATCTGTACAATTAAAGTACTCTTTTACCTTAACATTAGTGCAAAACTACAGCTTTCTATCTCAATTTTTGAACAAGATATAGGGCAGGATATTTTGAGATTTTGTTCATTTTCTTTATATTTAAAATTGCTGTATCTCCGGTCTCATTAATGACAGACCTGCGATAATCTGTAGAATTATAGTACTCTTTTACCTTAACATTTGTGCAAAACTACAGTTTTCTATCTCAATTTTTGAAAAAGATATAGGGTAGAAAATTTTGAGATTTTATTCTTTTTCTATATATTTAAAATTGCTGTATTTCCTGTTTTATTAGTTATAGACCTGCGAGAATCTGTAGAATTAAAGTACTCTTTTACCTTAACATTAGTGCAAAACTACAGCTTTCTATCTCAATTTTTGAAAATGATATAGGGTAGGAAATTTTGAGATTTTGTTCATTTTCTTCATATTTTGAATTGCTTTATCTCCGGTCATATTATGATAGACCTGCGATAATCTGTACAATTAAAGTACTCTTTTATCTTAACATATGTGCAATACTACAGCTTTCCATCTCAATTTTTAAAAAAGATATAGGGTAGGAAATTTTGAGATTTTGTTCATTTTCTTCATATTTTGAATTGCTTTATCTCCGGTCATATTATGATAGACCTGCGAGAATCTGTAGAATTATAGTATTCTTTTACCTTAACATTTGTGCAAAACTACAGCTTTCTATCTCAATTTTTGAAAATGATATAGGGTAGGAAATTTTGAGATTTTGTTCATTTTCTTCATATTTTGAATTGCTTTATCTCCGGTCATATTATGATAGACCTGCGATTATCCGTACAATTAAAGTACTCTTTTACCTCAACATTTGTGCAATACTACAGCTTTCTATCTCAATTTTTGAAAAAGATATAGGGCAGAAAATTTTGAGATTTTCTTTATTTTCTTTATATTTAAAATTGCTGTATCTCCTGTCTTATTCGTGATAGACCTGCGATAATCTGTACAATTAAAGTACTCTTTTATCTTAACATATGTGCAAAACTATAGCTTTCTATCTCAATTTTTAAAATAGATATAGGGCAGGAAATTTCTAGATTTTGTTCATTTTCTTTATATTTAATATTGCTGTATTTCCGGTCTTACTAATGATAGACCTGCGATTATCTGTACAATTAAAGTACTCTTTTACCTTAACATTTGTGCAATATTATAGCTTTCTATCTCAATTTTTGAAAAAGATATAGGGCAGAAAATTTTGAGATTTTGTTCATTTTCTTTATATTTAAAATTGCTGTATCTCCTGTCTTATTAGTGATAGACCTGCGATAATCTGTACAATTAAAGTACTCTTTTATCTTAACATAGGTGCAAAACTACAGCTTTCTATCTCAATTTTTGAAAAAGATATGGGGTTGGAAATTTTGAGATTTTGTTTATTTTCTTTATATTTAAAATTGCTGTATTTCCGGTCTTACTAATGATAGACCTGCGATTATCTGTACAATTAAAGTACTCTTTTACCTTCACATTTGTGCAATATTACAGCTTTCTATCTCAATTTTTGAAAAAGATATAGGGCAGAAAATTTTGAGATTTTGTTCATTTTCTTTATATTTAAAATTGCTGTATCTCCTGTCTTATTAGTGATAGACCTGCGATAATCTGTACAATTAAAGTACTCTTTTATCTTAACATATGTGCATTCTATCTCAATTTTTGAAATAGATATAGGGCAGGAAATTTTGAGATTTTGTTCATTTTCTTGATATTTAAAATTGCTGTATTTCCGGTCTTACTAATAATAGACCTGCGATTATCCGTACAATTAAAGTACTCTTTTACCTTAACATTGGTGCAATACTACAGCTTTCTACCTCAATTTTTAAAAATGATATAGGGCAGAAAATTTTGAGATTTTGTTCATTTTCTTTATATTTAAAATTGCTGTATCTCTTGTCTTATTAGTAATAGACCTGCGAGAATCTGTAGAATTATAGTACTCTTTTATCTTAACATATGTGCAAAACTATAGCTTTCTATCTCAATTTTTGAAATAGATATAAAGCAGGAAATTTTAAGATTTTGTTCATTTTCTTTATATTTTGAATTGCTTTATCTTCGGTCATATTATGATAGACCTGCGAGAATCTGTAGAATTATAGTACTCTTTTACCGTAACATTTGTCCAAAACTACGGCTTTCTATCTCAATTTTTGAAAAAGATATAGGGCAGGAAATTTTGAGATTTTGCTCATTTTCTTTATATTTAAAATTGCTGTATCTCTTGTCTTATTAGTGATAGACCTGCGAGAATCTGTAGAATTATAGTAGTGTTTTACCTTAACATTTGTCCAAAACTACAGCTTTCTATCTCAATTTTTGAAAAAAATATAGGGCAGGAAATTTTGAGATTTTGTTCATTTTCTTTATATTTAAAATTGCTGTATTTCCGGTCTTATTAAAGATAGACCTGCGATAATCTGTACAATTAAAGTACTCATTTACATTAACATTTGTGCAATACTACAGTTTTCTATCTCAATTTTTAAAAAGATATAGGGTAGGAAATTTTGAGATTTTGTTCATTTTCTTTATATTTAAAATTGCTGTATTTCCGGTCTTATTAATGATAGACCTGCGATAATCTGTACAATTAAAGTACTCTTTTACCTTAACATATGTGCAATACTACAGCTTTCTATCTCAATTTTTGAAAAAGATATAGTGCAGGAAATTTTGAGATTTTGTTCATTTTCTTTATATTTAACATTGCTGTATCTCCGGTCTTATTAATGATAGACCTGCGATAATCTGTAGAATTATAGTACTCTTTTACCTTAACATTTGTGCAAAACTACAGTTTTCTATCTCATTTTTTGAAAAAGATATAGGGTAGGATATTATGAGATTTTGTTCATTTTCTTTATATTTAAAATTGCTGTATTTTTGGTCTTATTAATAATATACCTGCGATAATCTGTACAATTAAAGTACTCTTTTACCTTAACAATTCTGCAAAACTACAGCTTTCTATCTCAATTTTTGAAAAAGATATAGGGTAGGAAATTTTGAGATTTGGTTCATTTTTATTATATTTAAAATTGCTGTTTTTCCGGTCTTTTTAGTGATAGAACTGCGAGAATCTGTAGAATTATAGCACTCTTTTATCTTAACATATGTGCAAAACTACAACTTTCTATCTTAATTTGTGAAAAAGATATAGTGTAGGAAATTTTGAGATTTCGTTCATTTTCTTTATATTTAAAATTGCTGTGTTTCCGGCCTTATTAGTGATAGACCTGCGAGAATCTGTAGAATTATAGTACTCTTTTATCTTAACATATGTGCAAAACTACAACTTTCTATCTCAATTTTTGAAATAGGTATAGGGCAGGAAATTTTGAGATTTTGTTCATTTTCTCTATATTTAAAATTGCTGTATCTCTGGTCTTATTAATGATAGACCTGCGATAATCTGTAGAATTATAGTACTCATTTACCTTAACATTTGTGCAAAACTACAGTTTTCTATCTCAATTTTTGAAAAAGATATAGGGTAGGAAATTTTGAGATTTTGTTCATTTTCTTTATATTTAAAATTGCTGTATTTCCGGTCTTAATAATGATAGACCTGCGATAATCTGTACAATTAAAGTACTCTTTTACCTTAACATTAGTGCAAAACTACAGCTTTCTATCTCAATTTTTGAAAAAGATATAGGGCAGGATATTTTGAGATTTTGTTCATTTTCTTTATATTTAAAATTGCTGTATCTCCGGTCTTATTAATGACAGACCTGCGATAATCTGTAGAATTATAGTACTCTTTTACCTTAACATTTGTGCAAAACTACAGTTTTCTATCTCAATTTTTGAAAAAGATATAGGGTAGAAAATTTTGAGATTTTATTCTTTTTCTATATATTTAAAATTGCTGTATTTCCTGTTTTATTAGTTATAGACCTGCGAGAATCTGTAGAATTAAAGTACTCTTTTACCTTAACATTTGAGCAAAACTACAGTTTTCAATCTCAATTTTTGAAAAAGATATAGGGTAGGAAATTTTGAGATTTTGTTCATGTTCTTTATATTTAAAATTGCTGTATCTCCGGTCTTATTAATGATAGACCTACAATAATCTGTCCAATTAAAGTTCTCTTTTACCTTAACATTTGTGCAAAACTAAAGCTTTCTTTCTCAATTTTTGAAAAAGATATAGGGTAGGAAATTTTGAGATTTTGTTCATTTTCTTTATATTTAAAATGGCTGTGTTTCCGGTGTTATTAATGATAGTCCTGCGCTAATCTGTACAATTAAAGTATTCTTTTACCTTAACATTTGTGCAATACTACAGTTTTCTATCTCATTTTTTGAAAAAGATATAGGGTAGGAAATTTTGAGATTTGGTTCATTTTCTTTATATTTAAAATTGCTGTATCTCCGGTCTTATTAATGATAGACCTGCGATAATCTGCAGAATTATAGTACTCTTTTACCTTAACATTTGTGCAAAACTACAACTTTCTATCTCAATTTTTGAAATAGATATAGGGCAGGAAATTTTGAGATTTTGTTCATTTTCTTCATATTTAAAATTGCTGTGTTTCCGGTGTTATTAATGATAGACCTGCGATAATCTGTAGAATTATAGTACTCTTTTACCTTAACATTTGTACAAAACAACAGTTTTCTATCTCATTTTTTGAAAAAGATATAGGGTAGGATATTTTGAGATTTTGTTCATTTTCTTTATATTTAAAATTGCTGTATTTCCGGTCTTATTAATGATAGTTCTGCGATAATCTGTACAATTAAAGTTCTCTTTTACCTTAACAATTCTGCAAAACTACAGCTTTCTATCTCAATTTTTAAAAAAGATATAGGGTAGGAAATTTTGAGATTTTGTTCATTTTTTTTTATATTTAAAATTGCTGTTTTTCCGGTCTTATTAGTGATAGAACTGCGAGAATCTGTAAAATTATAGCACTCTCTTATCTTAACATATGTGCAAAACTACAACTTTCTATCTCCATTTTTGAAATAGATATAGGGCAGGTAATTTTGAGATTTTGTTCATTTTCTTTATATTTAAAATTGCTGTATCTCTTGTCTTATTAGTGATAGACCTGCCAGAATCTGTAGAATTATAGTAGTATTTTACCTTAACATTTGTCCAAAACTACAGCTTTCTATCTCAATTTTTGAAAAAAATATAGGGCAGGAAATTTTTAGATTTTGTTCATTTTCTTTATATTTAAAATTGCTGTATTTCCGGTCTTATTAATGATAGACCTGCGATAATCTGTACAATTAAAGTACTCTTTTACCTTAACATATGTGCAAAACTACAGTTTTCTATCTCAATTTATGAAAAAGATATAGGGTAGGAAATTTTGAGATTTTATTCATTTTCTTTATATTTAAAATTGCTGTGTTTCCGGTCTTATTAAAGATAGACCTGCGATAATCTGTACAATTAAAGTACTCTTTTACCTTAACATATGTGCAAAACTACAGTTTTCTATCTCAATTTATGAAAAAGATATAGGGTAGGAAATTTTGAGATTTTATTCATTTTCTTTATATTTAAAATTGCTGTGTTTCCGGTCTTATTAAAGATAGACCTGCGATAATCTGTAGAATTAAAGTACTCATTTACATTAACATTTGTGCAATACTACAGTTTTCTATCTCAATTTTTAAAAAGATATAGGGTAGGAAATTTTGAGATTTTGTTCATTTTCTTTATATTTAAAATTGCTGTATTTCCGGTCTTATTAATGATAGACCTGCGATAATCTGTACAATTAAAGTACTCTTTTACCTTAACATATGTGCAATACTACAGCTTTCTATCTCAATTTTTGAAAAAGATATAGTGCAGGAAATTTTGAGATTTTGTTCATTTTCTTTATATTTAACATTGCTGTATCTCCGGACTTATTAATGATAGACGTGCGATAATCTGTAGAATTATAGTACTCTTTTACCTTAACATTTGTGCAAAACTACAGTTTTCTATCTCATTTTTTGAAAAAGATATAGGGTAGGATATTTTGAGAATTTGTTCATTTTCTTTATATTTAAAATTGCTGTATTTTTGGTCTTATTAATAATATACCTGCGATAATCTGTACAATTAAAGTACTCTTTTACCTTAACAATTCTGCAAAACTACAGCTTTCTATCTCAATTTTTGAAAAAGATATAGGGTAGGAAATTTTGAGATTTGGTTCATTTTTATTATATTTAAAATTGCTGTTTTTCCGGTCTTTTTAGTGATAGAACTGCGAGAATCTGTAGAATTATAGCACTCTTTTATCTTAACATATGTGCAAAACTACAACTTTCTATCTTAATTTGTGAAAAAGATATAGTGCAGGAAATTTTGAGATTTCGTTCATTTTCTTTATATTTAAAATTGCTGTGTTTCCGGCCTTATTAGTGATAGACCTGCGAGAATCTGTAGAATTATAGTACTCTTTTATTTTAACATATGTGCAAAACTACAACTTTCTATCTCAATTTTTGAAATAGGTATAGGGCAGGAAATTTTGAGATTTTGTTCATTTTCTCTATATTTAAAATTGCTGTATCTCTGGTCTTATTAATGATAGACCTGCGATATTCTGTAGAATTATAGTACTCATTTACCTTAACATTTGTGCAAAACTACAGTTTTCTATCTCAATTTTTGAAAAAGATATAGGGTAGGATATTTTGAGATTTTGTTCATTTTCTTTATATTTAAAATTGCTGTATCTCCGGTCTCATTAATGACAGACCTGCGATAATCTGTAGAATTATAGTACTCTTTTACCTTAACATTTGTGCAAAACTACAGTTTTCTATCTCAATTTTTGAAAAAGATATAGGTTAGAAAATTTTGAGATTTTATTCTTTTTCTATATATTTAAAATTGCTGTATTTCCTGTTTTATTAGTTATAGACCTGCGAGAATCTGTAGAATTAAAGTACTCTTTTACCTTAACATTAGTGCAAAACTACAGCTTTCTATCTCAATTTTTGAAAATGATATAGGGTAGGAAATTTTGAGATTTTGTTCATTTTCTTCATATTTTGAATTGCTTTATCTCCGGTCATATTATGATATACCTGCGATAATCTGTACAATTAAAGTACTCTTTTATCTTAACATATGTGCAAAACTATAGCCTTCGATCTCAATTTTTGAAATAGATATAGGGCAGGAAATTTTGAGATTTTGTTCATTTTCTTTATATTTAAAATTGCTGTATCTCTTGTCTTATTAGTGATAGACCTGCGATAATCTGTACAATTAAAGTACTCTTTTACCTTAACATTTGTGCAATGCTACAGCTTTCCATCTCAATTTTTAAAAAAGATATAGGGCAGAAAATTTTGAGATTTTGTTCATTTTCTTTATATTTAGAATTGCTGTATCTCCGGTCATATTATGATAGACCTGCGATAATCTGTACAATTAAAGTACTCTTTTATCTTAATATATGTGCAAAACTATAGCTTTCTATCTCAATTTTTGAAATAGATATAAAGCAGGAAATTTTGAGATTTTGTTCATTTTCTTTATATTTAAAATTGCTGTATCTCCTGTCTTATTAGTGATAGACCTGCGATAATCTGTACAATTAAAGTACTCTTTTATCTTAACATATGTGCAAAACTATAGCTTTCTATCTCAATTTTTGAAATAGATATAGGGCAGGAAATTTCTAGATTTTGTTCATTTTCTTTATATTTAATATTGCTGTATTTCCGGTCTTACTAATGATAGACCTGCGATTATCTGTACAATTAAAGTACTCTTTTACCTTAACATTTGTGCAATATTATAGCTTTCTATCTCAATTTTTGAAAAAGATATAGGGCAGAAAATTTTGAGATTTTGTTCATTTTCTTTATATTTAAAATGGCTGTATCTCCTGTCTTATTAGTGATAGACCTGCGATAATCTGTACAATTAAAGTACTCTTTTATCTTAACATAGGTGCAAAACTACAGCTTTCTATCTCAATTTTTGAAAAAGATATGGGGTTGGAAATTTTGAGATTTTGTTTATTTTCTTTATATTTGAAATTGCTGTATTTCCGGTCTTACTAATAATAGACCTGCGATTATCTGTACAATTAAAGTACTCTTTTACCTTCACATTTGTGCAATATTACAGCTTTCTATCTCAATTTTTGAAAAAGATATAGGGCAGAAAATTTTGAGATTTTGTTCATTTTCTTTATATTTAAAATTGCTGTATCTCCTGTCTTATTAGTGATAGACCTGCGATAATCTGTACAATTAAAGTACTCTTTTATCTTAACATATGTGCATTCTATCTCAATTTTTGAAATAGATATAGGGCAGGAAATTTTAAGATTTTGTTCATTTTCTTGACATTTTAAATTGCTGTATTTCCGGTCTTACTAATAATAGACCTGCGATTATCCGTACAATTAAAGTACTCTTTTACCTTAACATTGGTGCAATACTACAGCTTTCTACCTCAATTTTTAAAAATGATATAGGGCAGAAAATTTTGAGATTTTGTTCATTTTCTTTATATTTAAAATTGCTGTATCTCTTGTCTTATTAGTGATAGACCTGCGAGAATCTGTAGAATTATAGTACTCTTTTATCTTAACATATGTGCAAAACTATAGCTTTCTATCTCAATTTTTGAAATAGATATAAAGCAGGAAATTTTAAGATTTTGTTCATTTTCTTTATATTTTGAATTGCTTTATCTTCGGTCATATTATGATAGACCTGCGAGAATCTGTAGAATTATAGTACTCTTTTACCGTAACATTTGTCCAAAACTACAGCTTTCTATCTCAATTTTTGAAAAAGATATAGGGCAGGAAATTTTGAGATTTTGCTCATTTTCTTTATATTTAAAATTGCTGTATCTCTTGTCTTATTAGTGATAGACCTGCGAGAATCTGTAGAATTATAGTAGTGTTTTACCTTAACATTTGTCCAAAACTACAGCTTTCTATCTCAATTTTTGAAAAAAATATAGGGCAGGAAATTTTGAGATTTTGTTCATTTTCTTTATATTTAAAATTGCTGTATTTCCGGTCTTATTAAAGATAGACCTGCGATAATCTGTACAATTAAAGTACTCATTTACATTAACATTTGTGCAATACTACAGTTTTCTATCTCAATTTTTAAAAAGATATAGGGTAGGAAATTTTGAGATTTTGTTCATTTTCTTTATATTTAAAATTGCTGTATTTCCGGTCTTATTAATGATAGACCTGCGATAATCTGTACAATTAAAGTACTCTTTTACCTTAACATATGTGCAATACTACAGCTTTCTATCTCAATTTTTGAAAAAGATATAGTGCAGGAAATTTTGAGATTTTGTTCATTTTCTTTATATTTAACATTGCTGTATCTCCGGTCTTATTAATGATAGACCTGCGATAATCTGTAGAATTATAGTACTCTTTTACCTTAACATTTGTGCAAAACTACAGTTTTCTATCTCATTTTTTGAAAAAGATATAGGGTAGGATATTTTGAGATTTTGTTCATTTTCTTTATATTTAAAATTGCTGTATTTTTGGTCTTATTAATAATATACCTGCGATAATCTGTGCAATTAAAGTACTCTTTTACCTTAACAATTCTGCAAAACTACAGCTTTCTATCTCAATTTTTGAAAAAGATATAGGGTAGGAAATTTTGAGATTTGGTTCATTTTTATTATATTTAAAATTGCTGTTTTTCCGGTCTTTTTAGTGATAGAACTGCGAGAATCTGTAGAATTATAGCACTCTTTTATCTTAACATATGTGCAAAACTACAACTTTCTATCTTAATTTGTGAAAAAGATATAGTGCAGGAAATTTTGAGATTTCGTTCATTTTCTTTATATTTAAAATTGCTGTGTTTCCGGCCTTATTAGTGATAGACCTGCGAGAATCTGTAGAATTATAGTACTCTTTTATCTTAACATATGTGCAAAACTACAACTTTCTATCTCAATTTTTGAAATAGGTATAGGGCAGGAAATTTTGAGATTTTGTTCATTTTCTCTATATTTAAAATTGCTGTATCTCTGGTCTTATTAATGATAGACCTGCGATAATCTGTAGAATTATAGTACTCATTTACCTTAACATTTGTGCAAAACTACAGTTTTCTATCTCAATTTTTGAAAAAGATATAGGGTAGGAAATTTTTAGATTTTATTCATTTTCTTTATATTTAAAATTGCTGTATTTCCGGTCTTAATAATGATAGACCTGCGATAATCTGTACAATTAAAGTACTCTTTTACCTTAACATTAGTGCAAAACTACAGCTTTCTATCTCAATTTTTGAAAAAGATATAGGGCAGGAAATTTTGAGATTTTGTTCATTTTCTTTATAATTTAAATTGCTGTATCTCCGGTCTTATTAATGATAGCCCTGCGAGAATCTGTAGAATTATAGTACTCTTTTACCTTAACATTTGTGCAAAACCACAGTTTCTATTTCAATTTTTGAAAAAGATATGTGGTAGGAAATTTTGAGATTTTGTTGATTTTATTAATATTTAGAATTGCTGTATCTCCGGTCTTATTAGTGGTAGACCTGCGATAATCTGTAGAATTATAGTACTCCTTTACCTTAACATTTGTGCAAAACTACAGTTTTCTATCTCAATTTTTGAAAAGATATAGGGTAGGAAATTTTGAGATTTTATTCTTTTTCTATATATTTAAAATTGCTATATTTCCTGTTTTATTAGTTATAGACCTGCGAGAATCTGTAGAATTATAGTACTCTTTTACCTTAACATTTGTGCAAAACTACAGTTTTCAATCTCAATTTTTGAAAAAGATATAGGGTAGGAAATTTTGAGATTTTGTTCATGTGCTTTATATTTAAAATTGCTGTATCTCCGGTCTTATTAATGATAGACCTGCGATAATCTGTCCAATTAAAGTTCTCTTTTACCTTAACATTTGTGCAAAACTAAAGCTTTCTTTCTCAATTTTTGAAAAAGATATAGGGTAGGAAATTTTGAGATTTTGTTCATTTTCTTTATATTTAAAATGGCTGTGTTTCCGGTGTTATTAATGATAGACTTGCGCTAATCTGTACAATTAAAGTATTCTTTTACCTTAACATTTGTGCAATACTACAGTTTTCTATCTCATTTTTTGAAAAAGATATAGGGTAGGAAATTTTGAGATTTGGTTCATTTTCTTTATATTTAAAATTGCTGTATCTCCGGTCTTATTAATGATAGACCTGCGATAATCTGCAGAATTATAGTACTCTTTTACCTTAACATTTGTGCAAAACTACAACTTTCTATCTCAATTTTTGAAATAGATATAGGGCAGGAAATTTTGAGATTTTGTTCATTTTCTTCATATTTAAAATTGCTGTGTTTCCGGTGTTATTAATGATAGACCTGCGATAATCTGTAGAATTATAGTACTCTTTTACCTTAACATTTGTACAAAACAACAGTTTTCTATCTCATTTTTTGAAAAAGATATAGGGTAGGATATTTTGAGATTTTGTTCATTTTCTTTATATTTAAAATTGCTGTATTTCCGGTCTTATTAATGATAGACCTGCGATAATCTGTACAATTAAAGTTCTCTTTTACCTTAACAATTCTGCAAAACTACAGCTTTCTATCTCAATTTTTAAAAAAGATATAGGGTAGGAAATTTTGAGATTTTGTTCATTTTTTTTTATATTTAAAATTGCTGTTTTTCCGGTCTTATTAGTGATAGAACTGCGAGAATCTGTAAAATTATAGCACTCTCTTATCTTAACATATGTGCAAAACTACAACTTTCTATCTCCATTTTTGAAATAGATATAGGGCAGGTAATTTTGAGATTTTGTTCATTTTCTTTATATTTTTGAAATTGCTGTATCTCCGGTCTTATTAATGATAGACCTGCGATAATCTGTAGAATTATAGTACTCTTTTACCTTAACATTTGTGCAAAACTACAGTTTTCTATCTCAATTTGTGAAAAAGATATAGGGTAGGAAATTTTGAGATTTTGTTTATTTTCTTTATATTTAAAATTGCTGTATTTCCGGTCCTATTAATGATAGACCTGCGATAATCTGTACAATTAAAGTACTCTTTTACCTTAACATTTGTGCAAAACTACAGCTTTCTATCTCAATTTTTGAAAAAGATATATGGCAGGAAATTTTGAGATTTTGTTCATTTTCTTTATATTTAAAATTGCTGTATCTCCAGTCTTATTAATGACAGACCTGCGATAATCTGTAGAATTATAGTACTCTCTTACCTTAACATTTGTGCAAAACTACAGTTTTCTATCTCAATTTTTGAAAAAGATATAGGGTAGGAAATTTTGAGATTTTGTTCTTTTTCTATATATTTAAAATTGCTGTATTTCCTGTTTTATTAGTTATAGACCTGCGAGAATCTGTAGAATTATAGTACTCTTTTATCTTAACATATGTGCAAAACTACAACTTTCTATCCCATTTTTTGAAAAAGATATAGGGTAGGAAATTTTGAGATTTTTTTCATTTTCTTTATATTTAAAATTGCTGTATTTCCGGTCTTATTAATGATAGACCTGCGATAATCTGTCCAATTAAAGTACTCTTTTACCTTAACATTTGTGCAAAACTACAGCTTTCTTTCTCAATTTTTGAAAAAGATATAGGGTAGGAAATTTTGAGATTTTGTTCATTTTCTTTATATGTAAAATTGCTGTATTTCCGGTCTTATTAATGATAGACCTGCGATAATCTTTAGAATTATAGTACTCTTTTACCTTCACATTTGTGCAAAACTACAGTTTTCTGTCTCAATTTTTGAAAAAGATATAGGGTAGGAAATTTTGAGATTTTGTTCATTTTCTTTATATTTAAAATTTCTGTATTTCCGGTCTTATTAATGATAGACCTGCGATAATCTGAACAATTAAAGTACTCTTTTACGTTAAGATTTGTGCAAAACTACAGCTTTCTATCTCAATTTTTGAAAAAGATATAGAGCAGGAAATTTTGAGATTTTGTTCATTTTCTTAATATTTAGAATATCTGTATCTCCTGTCTTATTAGTCATAGATCAGCGAAATTCTGTACAAATAAAGTACTCTTTCACCTTAACATTTGTGCAAAACTACAGCTTTCTATCTCAATTTTTAAAAAGATATGGGGCAGGAAATTTTGAGATTTTGTTCATTTTCTTTATAATTTAAATTGCTGTATCTCCGGTCTTATTAATGATAGCCCTGCGAGAATCTGTAGCATTATAGTACTCTTTTACCTTAACATTTGTGCAAAACCACAGTTTCTATTTCAATTTTTGAAAAAGATATGTGGTAGGAAATTTTGAGATTTTGTTGATTTTATTAATATTTAGAATTGCTGTATCTCCGGTCTTATTAGTGGTAGACCTGCGAGAATCTGTAGAATTATAGTACTCTTTTATCTTAACATATGTGCAAAACTACAACTTTCTATCTCAATTTTTGAAAAGATATAGGGTAGGAAATTTTGAGATTTTGTTCATGTTCTTTATATTTAAAATTGCTGTTTTTCCGCTCTTATTAATGATAGACCTGCGATAATTTGTAGAATTATAGTACTCTTTTACCTTAACATTTGTGCAAAACTACAGTTTTCTATCTCATTTTTTGAAAAAGATATAGGGTAGGAAATTTTGAGATTTTTTTCATTTTCTTTATATTTAATATTGCTGTATTTCCGGTCTTATTAATGATAGACCTGCGATAATCTGTCCAATTAAAGTACTCTTTTACCTTAACATTTGTGCAAAACTACAGGTTTCTTTCTCAATTTTTGAAAAAGATATAGGGTAGGAAATTTTGAGATTTTGTTCATTTTCTTTATATTTAAAATTGCTGTATTTCCGGTCCTATTAATGATAGACATGCGATAATCTGTACAATTAAAGTACTCTTTTACCTTAACATTTGTGCAAAACTACAGCTTTCTATCTCAATTTTTGAAAATGATATAGTGCAGGAAATTTTGAGATTTTGTTCATTTTCTTTATATTTAAAATTGCTGTATCTCCGGTCTTATTAATGATAGATCTTCGATAATCTGTAGAATTATAGTACTCTTTTACCTTAACATTTGTGCAAAACTACAGTTTTCTATCTCATTTTTTGAAAAAGATATAGGGTAGGAAATTTTGAGATTTTGTTCATTTTCTTTATATTTAAAATTACTGTATTTCCGGTCTTAGAAATGATAGACCTGCGATAATCTGTACAATTAAAGTACTCTTTTACCTTAACATTTGTGCAAAACTACAGCTTTCTATCTCAATTTTTGAAAAAGATATAGGGTAGGAAATTTTGAGATTTTGTTCATTTTCTTTATATTTAAAATTGCTGTGTTTCCGGTCTTATTAATGATAGACCTGCGATAATCTGTACAATTAAAGTACTCTTTTACCTTAACATTTGTGCAATACTACAGCTTTCTATCTCAATTTTTGAAAAAGACATAGTGCAGGAAATTTTGAGATTTTGTTCATTTTCTTTATATTTAAAATTGCTGTATCTCCGGTCTTATTAATGATAGACCTGCGATAATCTTTAGAATTATAGTACTCTTTTACCTTCACATTTGTGCAAAACTACAGTTTTCTGTCTCAATTTTTGAAAAAGATATAGGGTAGGAAATTTTTAGATTTGGTTCATTTTCTTTATATTTAAAATTGCTGTATTTCCGGTCTTATTAATGATAGACCTGCGATAATCTGAACAATTAAAGTACTCTTTCACGTTAAGATTTGTGCAAAACTACAGCTTTCTATCTCAGTTTTTGAAAAAGATATAGGGCAGGAAATTTTGAGATTTTGTTCATTTTCTTAATATTTAGAATATCTGTATCTCCTGTCTTATTAGTCATAGACCAGCGAAATTCTGTACAATTAAAGTACTCTTTCACCTTAACATTTGTGCAAAACTACAGCTTTCTATCTCAATTTTTAAAAAGATATAGGGCAGGAAATTTTGAGATTTTGTTCATTTTCTTTATAATTTAAATTGCTGTATCTCCGGTCTTATTAATGATAGCCCTGCGAGAATCTGTAGAATTATAGTACTCTTTTACCTTAACATTTGTGCAAAACCACAGTTTCTATTTCAATTTTTGAAAAAGATATGTGGTAGGAAATTTTGAGATTTTGTTGATTTTATTAATATTTAGAATTGCTGTATCTCCGGTCTTATTAGTGGTAGACCTGCGATAATCTGTAGAATTTTAGTACTCCTTTACCTTAACATTTGTGCAAAACTACAGTTTTCTATCTCAATTTTTGAAAAGATATAGGGTAGGAAATTTTGTGATTTGGTTCTTTTTCATTATATTTAAAATTGCTGTATTTCCGCTCTTATTATTGTTAGACCTGCGATAATCTGTACAATTAAAGTACTCTTTTACCTTAACATTTGTGCAAAACTACAGCTTTCTATGTCAATTTTTGAAAAAGATATAGGGTAGGAAATTTTGAGATTTTGTTCATTTTCTTTATATTTAAAATTGCTGTATCTCCTGTCTTATTAGTGATAGACCTGCGAGAATCTGTAGAATTAAAGTACTCTTTTACCTTAACATTTTTGCAATACTACAGCTTTCTATCTCAATTTTTGAAAAAGATAAAGTGCAGGAAATTTTGAGAATTTGTTCATTTTCTTTATATTTAAAATTGCTGTATCTCCTGTCTTATTAGTGATAGACCTGCGAGAATCTGTAGAATTATAGTACTCTTTTACCTTAACATTTGTCCAAAACTACAGCTTTCTATGTCAATTTTTGAAAAAGATATAGGGTAGGAAATTTTGAGATTTGGTTCATTTTCTTTATATTTAAAATTGCTGTGTTTCCGTTCTTATTAATGATAGACCTGCGATTATCTGTAGAATTATAGTACTCTTTTACCTTAACATTTTTGCAAAACTACAGTTTTCTATCTCAATTTTTGAAAAAGATATAGGGTAGGAAATTTTGAGATTTTGTTCATTTTCTTTATATTTAAAATTGCTGTATTTCCGGTCTTATTAATGATAGACCTGCGATAATCTGTAGAATTATAGTACTCTTTTACCTTAACATTTGTCCAATACTACAGCTTTCTATCTCAATCAATGAATTCTGTGCCGAAATGTATAGAAAAGGTAGCTGTATAACTGGTATAAATTGTATTTCTCTTGTTATAAATAGTGCACGAGATATAGAAGGTTAAATTTTCGATCAAAATTTGCAAATTCGTTCCAAATTCAAACGTTTATATCTCTTTTCGTATTGTTCGGATTTCAATGAATTTTTTACCGATTTTTGGAGAAAAGTTAGTTCTACAACAGAAATGAATTGCAAGGTTCTAGTCATAATAGTTATCGTTTTATGGGAGGTTATAATTTGAAGGTTTCCATATTCGTTCAAAAGTTCAGAATTTTATATCTTATTTCTTATTTATCAGATTGCAATGAATTCGTTACTGAAATATTGAGAAAAGTTAGCTGTGTAACTGATATTAATTCCATTTTTCTAGTTATAATATTGAACGAGTTATAGAAGGTTAAATTTTCGATCTAAGTTATCGAATTCGTTCGAAATTCAACCTTTTATATCTCTTTCCGTAATATCAGGATTACTATGAATTCTTTACCGATTTGTAGAGAAAAGTTAGATCTCAGTTTTAAAACTATTTATAAATGATTCTGATCAATGTTCTTCTTTTGGATTATTTTATTTGTTTTTATGGAATGGGATTCTAAAACTTTCATTGACTGAGCAGCTGATAAACTGGTGAAGTAATGTTTCCGGTTCGTTCTTATTACTCATAAACAATGATTTTTGGGTTAGATTGAATAAATTACAGTATTGATTTTTAATTTCATAACATAAGGGCCATCTAATTTTATTTCAGAAAGAATTCCTATAACGAAAAGAAATGAATTTATATAAATATTGTTGACCAACATTTTTTAATAAATTTAGAAAATTCCAAAATATATCTAACATAACGTTGCTTACTTTATTTAAATCAGTTGAGTGCAAGTGTTCCCTGCACCTGTCTAGAATTATTGAAATATGTATTAGGTTTGTACTATAAGCATTCCATTGAGCCCAATTCTTGTAAATCAATTTCCTTTAAGCATTCAACTACCTGTAAGTACCAATTAAATTTAATGTTGCTTGGATAGAGCTTACTCATTACAATCAGTCTATTTAAGTAGATTTTTACTTAGTTATCATTTAAGTTCTGTTAAATGATAATTCAATCAATTTTTTTTTTCTTTTATTTATAATGACGCAGCTTTTGCTAAATTTTCTTTATTGAAGGGGTTTGAAATCCAATTATCAATTGTGTTTTCGAGTTTTGGAAAATACTCCGTTAATGACAATTTTAATCCTGTTAAATGTGCTATTTTATTTTCTCGTATGTCTTGAGACAGACTTACTTTATTCCTGTACGTATTATCAACTTTACTGTAAAATATTTAATTAAAATAATTTTTAAGAATTATAGGGAAACACGTTTCTATGATATTTTTATGATTTTTTTTTTTTTAATTTTTATGTTCGCCATTATTGATTATATTTCGAGTACCGAAAATGAGTTTTGTGAGGTAGTCCATTCGAAATTCGGCGTAATCTTATAAGTGATTGACCAAACTGAAAGTAGTTATTAAAGTTAAAAAAAGATGGCATCATAATCGTTTTGGTTTGGTGATATATAAAGGTGTTAAAAATAGCTTGAAGTATTATTAAGTGGATATTATCATTGGAGGAGTTCAAAGGTCTTTTTTTGAAATACTCTTCTTGTAATTCACTGTGTAGCAGTAGTTATGAAAGTACTATGCAGAGTGCTTGAATGTTCTAGGTAAAAAATCGTCATTTGATCTAAACATTTTATACATTTTTCCATTTTTCTAGATTGAACCACATCGAACTACAAGTTTATACGTTCCAACAGTTGTCTGCTCTGATTTTATGAAAAAAGGAGAATTTTATAACAAGAAGACTTTATTAGAGAATAAATGCATTGATGTAAGCAAATTATATATATTTTTTAAAAATGTAAATTCTTTCTATAAAAGCAGAATACCTGGTGACAGAAAAAATTTTCCATGAAAAAATTGATAATTTTCTTGCTTAAAAAGTTCAGTAGACTTGAAAAGTTATCCAACTTTGGTCAAATGCAAACAGGTTTTGCTAGGTTCAGACTGACTGAAGACAAAAATTGAAGAACTTTATGACATTTACTTTTATAACCACACCATTCAAGTGTAGCATACGGCTATCATATGTTTCTGCTTTGATACGCTTTGCTAAAAAAATATAAAACTTAAGCGGTGTGGTGAAATAAAGAATATTGTCATCTAGGGATCCAACAACTTAGATTGATTATGGCAGCCAATTGATGAATTTAAACATTATACTATTTTCATATTAACTTTTTTTTAACTTGAAAAACTCTAATTTCGTTAACTCCCCATTATATGATAGCTTCAATATTTGTAACGAAATTGGGGAAATATAGCCTCCTATGTTTAATTAACACGATTAATTGTATTGTCCCATTACATACTGAGTGATGATTTATTTTAGATTATGAAAAATGTTACGGGTATCAGCAGCAGTCGACTGAAACAGGAACATATTGATGCATGGTACAACCTTTGGAATGCAGGACTATACATTAGCAAATCAAAGGCCGCTGGAGCACTAAACGGCGATAAAATAAACGCTACACTCTATTATGTCCTATCTAACACCTTATTGAACCCTTTGATGGATAGAAGTAATGGGACAACCGCTACTCGCTCATATAATTCTTATGCCGAAGGGTGTTATGGAGGTTACCATCATACTTTGTAAGTTAGATTAATCTCAAAATTGTTGATGGAGAAATTTTTAGCAGTTTCTCTTTCTAGAAAATAGTCTGTGTAAAAACAAAATAATTAAAAAAAAAATACCGGAAGCAGCAATGTTAAATTTTAAATGTTAAATTACGTTTATATACTGCCAGGGATCCGACCTTGAGTTATAACGACATATTTCTTAACTAGAAGTACCTTTTATTGAATCAATTTTTGTGAAAACTACGAATATACATTACATAGGTGTTCATTTATAATTATTATTGGATTATCTTTACAAAAAATCATATCCTTTGAAATCCTTAGAAAGGGTTAGTTTAGACCTACTTCTGAAGTGTCATTTTTGTGTAATTTTGTCTCCACAAGTTTAATATTGCAAAAATTAGTTGTGTTGCTAATGTGCCGAGTTGATACTTGTACAAATAGTACTTCCTCAATGGTTGAAACGATTTCTCGCTGTTTCAGTCAGTCGCATTTTTTCATTCTGTTACTCCCCCACAACCTCTGTAGAAGCTACAGATATAATTAGCTAGTCGAGACGGGTAGGAGTAGGTTTCAAGGAGTGGAAATATTAAAACAATAATAATCAAGTAAATAAAACGAATAAACTGAAAAATAAAATTAAGGAGAGAGGAAGAAAAAGGAAGTTTAAAAAAAAGAAAGAGAGGAAGGAGGAAATATGCAGAACTATCTTCAAAGTTACAATACACTACTTACCTTAGGAGGCGCTTCCTAGCAATAGAATTTTTTACGAATTTGGAATTTTGGCATTAAATTTGATTCTTGTTAATACTAATTATTAACTAGGGCAAAATTATTGCCCTACTATAGTAGCACTTCAGAGTACTTCTTCCCTCAGAACTTCCCTAAAATGAATCTTACCACAAAAAAGTGAATAAACTTAAATGTGCAGGTGTTACAAGTTTATAAACAAAATTGTGAAAACCATTTTCTATAAATTTACAAACAACTGAAAAAATTAATCCAGTAAAGTAATACTGCTTCCGTAAGTAGAATAATTTTTAAAACACTTCATTTTCGGGTCTCCTGAAGCAACTAAATGAAACCAAATTTACCATTTTTGATGAAAAATAGACGTACAGAGACAGGCAGGATTTACAGGGTGTTCATTTTAAGACGGCTCAAATGCATTTCATGCTTAAACGGTTGATCTGAGCGAAATATGGTAGAGGAAAAATTTGTTGCCCGTCACCTCTAGTTTCAGAAAATGTTACTTGATTTTAGATGCATACGCGTCTGACGCGCGACCAAAAGTGAGGGTTCGCGGTTGACCCCCATTTTCATATACACAGTTTTAAAGAGTATAAAAAGTTATGAAAGAAACCGGAAACCGCAATTCGATATCTTCAAAATAAAGGTGCTAGGCCATTTCAAAATCTGTTATTTATTAATCATATTTCAATTTTTTAACTTGTTATCAAAGAGAAAGAAGAGCATGCGATAGATCATTTTTATGTATTTTTTAATCCCCTTTCTACTAAAAATATTGCCAAGGCAGTAAAGCTGTTATTTTTCTTATTATCAGGAAATAAGTCGTTTTCCGAGTGATTTTTCTAAGAAAAATCAAATGTTAAGAGCTTTAGATGTTCTCAAGCACACACAAAATGGCTAAAAAATAATTTTACATCTGTTGCAAACAAGAAGGTTTAAAAATTATTTGGTAATTTTGGGAGAGTTGCGTTTAATTACCAAAAAAATTGGAAACCTCCTGCCATGTATTTAAGTGATCAATATCTTTCATGTAAAGGATCAAACTTATTCCTTAATTTATCAAATAATGCACTTTACTCAACTTGTGAAGCATGTACTGTGCCTACAAAGGTGCCTCCTCTGGCTCACAAGCCAGGTTAGCCAGGAGGTTATCAACTGCTCTCTGTATCTGAAGAGGCACCTTTGAAGGCACAGTAGATGCTCCACAAGTTGGTAATTAAATGCAACTCTCCCAAAATTACCAAATAATTATTAATTCTTCTTGTTTGTAACACATGTAAAATTAATTTTTAGCCATTTTGTGCATGCTTGAGAACATCTAAAGCTCTAAACATTTGATTTTTCTTAGAAAAATCACTCGGAAAACGACTTATTTCCCGATATTAAGAAAAATACTAGCTTTACTGCCTTGGCAATATTTTTAATAGAAAGGGGATGAAAAAATACATAAAAATGAGCAATCGCGTGCTCTTCTTTCTCTTTGATAACAAGTTGAAAAATTGAAATATGATTAATAAATACCGGATTTTTAAATGGCCTAGTACCTTTAATTTTGAAGATATCGAATTGCGGTTTCCGGTTTCTTTCATAACTTTTTATACTCTTTAAAACTATGTATATGAAAATAGGGGTCAACTGCGAACCCTCACTTTTGGTCGCGCGTCAGCCGCGTATGCGGGCAGGAATCTAAAATCAACTCACATAATCTGAAACTAGAGGTGACGGGCAACAAATTTTTCCTCTACCATTTTTTCCTCAGATCAACCGTTTAAGCATGAAATGCATCTGAGCCGTCGTAAATTGAACACCCTATATAAAACGTAAATTTACGGTGAAATTCTAAAATCAGCACCAAAACACAAGGCTTCTTCTGTTTACACAGAAAATGAAAATGAAACTCTAACTTAGACCTACAATAATTTTACTTTTACCAAATATGTAAATTAATCAAATTTGATTAAAGGAACAGTATCCTTTCATAATTTTGTTGTTATTCTGTTTTAAATTGTATAAATTTGCAGGCAGGCAGTAAATCTATGGAAGTCATTAAAAGTTATTGAAGAAGTGAACGATATTGTGTCTTTATGGTTGTTAACGTTAGAGAAACAGGTAAGTATTTTGCGGCCATATACAACAGCCAGATATCTTATCCATACAACTGAATCATTATTTCTAATGAATCTCTTTTAATGTCTTAGGGATGCCATAAATTAATTAAGACCGGTGCAATGGGTGTTGGTCAGGCGATGGTGCTAAGTTTCGGTGGATTTCGATTTAGTGGTCAACATTTAGAGTTCAAAATAGATCCAAAATTTCTACATAGAGACTATATATTCAGGTAAGTAATCAGTTTACATTTCCCTGTAATATATTAATAATGTTGGTGTGTTGTGAGTTAGAATGTTTGCAAAGAAGCAAGAAGTGAGAGAAATATAGCTAGTTCAAATAGAAGGCCTCCATAATTTGGCTCTTATCTCCTGCATCTCTGTGAATTATTTTTTTAAACCATTTCCAAATATCACTAGCAGAGTCTCAAATGACTCAGCAATTCTTTGCTTTTATCTTATATCTTCTATCAAATAAAAAACTGGAAATTGATATTCATTGAAGGGCATATTCTCCCTCAAATAGCAGAATTTAGCATTATATGTACAGGGTGTTTATTTTAAGACGGCTCAAATGCATTTCATGCTTAAACGGTTGATCTGAGCGAAAAATGGCAGAGGAAACATTTGTTGCCCGTCACCTCTAGTTTCAGTATATGTTACTTGATTTTAGATTCCTGCCCGCATACGCGGCTGACGCGCGACCAAAAGTGAGGGTTCGCTGTTGACCCCCATTTTCATATACACAGTTTTAAAGAGTATAAAAAGTTATGAAAGAAACCGGAAACCGCAATTCGATATCTTCAAAATAAAGGTGCTAGGCCATTTCAAAATCTGTTATGTATTAATCATACCTCAATTTTTTAACTTGTTATCAAAGAGAAAGTAGAGCATGCGAAGATCATTTTTATGCATTTTTTCATTCCCTTTCTACTAAAAATATTGCCAAGGCTACCATTTTTTGCTCAGATTAACCGTTTAAGCATGAAATGAATTTGAGCCGTCTTAAAATGAACACCCTGTATAAGCGTTTTGTAGCTGCTTGAAGGAAGTATATTCATATGAATAATTCTTTACCAATATGGACTTACTGTTTCTGTTTTTCAATGTTCTATTAACCATGTTCTCCATTGCTAGGAGAATTCATTATGACGACATGACATCTATTAACGTGAGTGTGACATTACAAGACGATAATAAGGCACAGTTAGGAGTGTCTCTAGATAAAAGTGATCGGCCGTACTACGCTTGTGATGGAGGTTGCAACGAGGACCCAGTCCAATTAGGGTATAATTAAAATCAAAATTTTATTATATCTTTTTCCTTCAGTTTTACAAAATTTCTTTATAATTTTCTGTTTTAGAAGTGAGATGACATATTTCCCGGTTAAACTAACAGAACCGATCACTTCCATATTGTATGTGACTCCAGATAAAGACCACATGGAGTTAATAAAAGATACATTGCATGTTCATAAAATAGTTGAAGGTATATGTTATTATTATTTTACTTTTTTTTCTTTTTTTTTTTGTCGGACTTCCTAGTACCGCCAGTAAATACTGATACAGTTCAGTTAAAATTAGGGGACAAATTTGTTAGGGAGTGAATGGTTTCATCACTACACTGATTAGTGAGGTATAAGATATTTGGCGTAGATAACTTGATATCTTTCAGCACTTTGAATAGTTTAGACATAAATAGCTGTTATTCAATCATTTTTATAAGTATTTGTGATAGCATTTGAAAGTTGACTGCCAATTTTTGATGTTTTCAAGATCATTGCGATCTAAAAGTACCATTGCAGTTTCCTTTGCTTCAGTGTTCATACAACATACATAGGTATCTGTAGAAGTGCTCAGAGTAGTGAGCGATCTAAGGGTGTGGTAAATCAAAGTACGAGTGATTCAAAGTCGTAATTGCACATCTATGACCTCGAGGACCCTGTGTGTATTGTGAGAGTGAGTGTTCATGTTGTTAGGCTGGGATACCTGTAGGAATGAAAAGATTCCTAACTAGTGGCTAGTCCACTTCCCCCTACTGATTGGGAGTAAGAAATGAAACTGACTAATTTTAAACTTTTATACGGCAAAGAAACTTCTCAGAGCAATTTTTTTAAAAAATATTTAAAATTTCTACATCTAGACTTTGTCTTTCAGCATTCTTAAAGACGTCTTGCCTAATTATCCTTTCAATAAGCAGAATTTCCAGTGGGGAATTGCTCTGTTCGAATTAAATTGCTTTATAGGTACAGACTGGAATGACGTCTGAGACAGCTATTCTTACAAGATATGACCAAATACTTTTAACTCAGAGAATTTAGGTCCGGGCTAATCTGCCAATCTGTTCTAATGTAGTGAGGAACATTTAGTATTGGCTAGCTAGACCTTGCCTCGTGGGCAGTTACTGGATTTATCGTAAACTTTAAGTTCATATGGTTTCACCGCTACAATGACTAATTAGATATAAGGTATTTGGGTAGATAACTTAATATCTTTCATTTCTGTAGCTAGTTTAAATATAATTGGTTTATACATTTTTATAAGTATTTGTGATAGCATTTGAAAATTGACTGCAAATTTTTGATTCTTTTCAGCACCTGCGTATGATCATCATGTTATTGCCCTTCACAGACATGGACACCACTTGGGTGGGTTGCCAACTCTGTTTTGGGCATCAATCTGTTTCCTTATTGTTATATTTCATCTTTTCTTGTTTAAACTAATTTTTAATGAATATTGTGATAAACAAGATAAGCATAGAAACAGATATGGCAAAATTTAATAAACTTATCTTTCACTTGTTGTTTAGTTTTTATTTATTTTTTTAATTTAAGGCACATCAAAATCTAAGATCATTCACTTATTATTATTTTCAAATCTTTTCTTTTTTAATAATAAGGATGTCACAAAATAATTTCGTGTTTAATGTTGATTTCTAGAATGGCTTATTATTCACCTGAGTTGTGCTACTTTTATGACTATACTTCTGCCATTCTCTTCTATTCGCTATTAGAATTTGTAAACATTAATTTTTTAGCGTATTGTCACGGTTTCAATAAGTGTTAACTGTTTCAGAAAAATGATATTATTGATTATTAAAAAAGAGAAAATCTAAGAAGCCGTTTTCGAAAAAACGGAGAATACCCAGAAATGTATTCTTTTAAGAAGATATAGATGTATTCTTTATAAGCAAATGATAAGCGCATCGACTGTTCACTTCTTAAACATAAAGTCATAACTTAAGTTTCAACCAAATATAGTTTGTAGGTGTGGTGTCATGACGCTTAGAGAAACACGCTTTGTAATGAATTTTATCAAACTATGACAAAGTTTTTGAGAGCAGCATTTTATAAAAAAATATCACAAGCATATTATATATTTTTGACAAAATTATTTATCTAATACTCTTCTATCATGGTTAAAAAGAAGAGCTAGTTATGGTCAAGTAGGGCTGGCCTTTTCTGAATATTTTGAAGATTTTTTTCACATAGTTTGTGCTGCGTTGGTTCCGTCAATCGGCAAAATTTCGTTGTTGGGCTTCCAAATTAAGTTTTTCTAGCCAATTGAGATTTTTAAAAATTTAGAAGTTTAATCGTTTTTGCTATTTCATTAATAAAGATATTCACTTGTTAAGTGAAGTTATTAGATTAGGTTTTGTGACAAAGAGCGTTCCTTCCATTAGGGGGAAGGAACGCATGCAATCCAAAATGCCCATTATTAAGTTATACTGACCACTTTATTTTATAATTTTTAAACATTTCTTTTTACCAATCATTAGTGCCAGCGATTCTTCAAATTACAGTGTTTGCGCTGAAAAGTGGTAGAAGTTATTAAAGAAAGGAATTGACCAGTGCAATCTGAGGGACATTGGCTATTTACTTTGTTTTTAAAATTTTTCAATACTTATTTTTGCCAATTTTTACTCTGTGTTTGTGCCGGCGATTCACCAAATTTCAGCGTTTATGCTGAAAAATTAAAAGAGTTATTAAAAAAAATCTGGCCCTCATACTAGAAATCCCTTGGCCGTTGTCAGACCCTCAGATGCATTTGCTCCAACTGCCTGCGTACTCATCAAGTGTGAAAAATATTTTGCTTACCCAGTGCAACTTTTTAATCTAATACTGAAGTGGTGAAAAAATTAGGAATTTTAAGATAGAAAAAGAACATTTTGTAAAATTAACAAATTATATTTTCGTCTGAATTTCAGATACATTCAGGAAAGAAATATTGGTGTATTAAAAATAATTAACTGTTAATTTATATAATAAACATCACTTTTTTTAAAATAAATATAGATGTATATTCTTTTAAATTAGCAGTTTTTTTTTTTTAATTTTACTTAAATAAAAGAAAAAATAGTAAAGACAAAATACATCTAATAAAAGAATAACTATATCACATTTGGAGGCATTCATCACAGAGTTTGGTTTATATTAAATAATTTTATATAAATACATCTTGATTATAATATTCTTAATATTTTAATTGAAAGAAAACATCTTACATGATGAAAAAATATTTTTCCTTTTAAATATTTTTAGATTTACGGTCTATATATTGCTATATATATATATTGCTATATATATATATATATATATATATATATATATATATGTGTGTGTGTGTGTGTGTACATTTAATAAGAAATAACTTTACCAATTTTGATCCTAGGGTAGAAACCATAGGCTGACCTTTGATAGACGTTAAGTCCATCAGCAGGAAATGCTACACAAGAAAAAAGTTTCTTCTTTATAGACATCCGGGCAGCCATTTTAGTAAGGTTTTTCTCCTTCCCTTACTTGATTTCCCTGCTTAATGGGGTATCAGATATTATGAGCTTTAATTGATTAGCAGGATGTCTACCAGTTGGTTGCCAGTCATTTTAGAAAATAAAGCGAGTTGGCTGATAAAATGGCGAAGAAAGCAAACTACCCGTCACCTATTAATAATGGTCACCAAAAGATGGGCGGCCATTCTGGAAGATTAAGTGCCAGGCACTCCTCTAGAAGTCGTGACAACGCTGCATAATTTACTGCAGGTTCGCCTCTTTAAAATTGAATGAGATCCCAAAAGCTCTCCATCTGTTCTAGGTGAGTGCATAATCAAGCTTCTGACAGTCAAGAATTATCCCTGATTATAAATAACGGCGGCACTGATAAATGGCGGCAGAAATCTTGAGTGGAAGTACGATACAATAAATACCTTTTTAAAACAGTGGAAGGCTTAGGGAAAAAAAGATAGATGGTAATGTTTGCATTAGACAGCTGTAAAGGGATGACGAGGATAGCTGGGACATTGCCAAGTTGTGATACTCGCCTAACGGGCAGCAAGGCTTAGAATAAGTTAAAGATGGATTTGGAAAAATTGCTGATACGTTTGGACATTTAAATGCAAAAGTTATGTGCAGAAAACAGAACTTCAGAAGCAACTTTTTTTTCTTTTTTTTTTTTAAATAATTACAACTAAAAAAAAATAACCTCAAAAGGCTCACCCTGAAATATTGCTCTTAAAGATTAACCAACCAAAAATAAGTTTTGGATATTAGTGTTAACATTTTTCCTTAACATTATTATTACTATTTAAACTCCATTGAATCTAAAAAAATTTGAAATAGTAATTTTGAATGGAAGATCTCCAGTTCGAATCCCATTTGTAGCTAATTTTTATTTGTTGGAATAAAATTCTTACGTTTTACAGCTACTTTATAAAATTATAATATATTGCAGATGTAAAAATATATTTAATATTTTCCTTCAGTTCCCGTATCAACAAAATTTGTTTGTGTAAATCATTATTTATAGAAGACCTAGTTTTTTTTTAAATTTTCATATAAACAAATTATTGCTGCCATATCACATATTGTTAATATTTTATCTGGCTTTAATAAAAGCATTTTATTTTGCTGTCATACTTCCTAATCCTTAAGACAGTTTATTAAGCATTTCAAACACTCATAAGTTTTTGCGTTAACACTTATTTGAATATAAGTACAATTATCTTGAAAATTTTGCATTCATGTTACATTGTCTATCTATAAAACAAAGATAATAACGTATTATAATAATGTCTGTCGTAACTGATCTTGTAAATTTCTTCAATTTTTCAGACGTTATGTCAACTATTTAACTTTGTGTTGCGCCACATTGTAGAAATTTATTTCTCAGTCTGATTTTATTTATGGGTATTCTGTTAGGTATTCTTTATTTTTATTTCATTTACCTTTCATTTTTCCATTTACCTATGAGAGATTATGTACGCTTTGTTTAGCCCATCAGCGTAAGTTACAAGTGAACTAGAAGAGGTTCTTTGCGCTAATGTGGAGAAAGTATGGCAAGCATCTGATTTGTAATCTGAAAACGTGTGGAAATATAAAACATTTCATATTTCATTGAAATGATACAGCTATGTAGAAAACTTCATCTGTGGCTGGTTGTGATTAATCATTCCATTGATTAAGAAAAATGAAAGGATGGGGAGCATCATGTAAAAAATGGCTGTTAGAAACTTAACATTGGATGTTGGTTCCTGTAGAGGTAGCTGAGGTTTGCAACTACTATGATTTAGCTTATCATCACAGACACATTCGCATTTTTACATTTGTATGAACAATATCACCTCTACACCTGACGGTAGATGAGGCAGCGAGTAAGTAACATAAGTAAGTAAATGAACAATATCGGCAGAGGGCGGTCCAGAAGAGTTTTGTCTATTTCTACTACACGAATCCAGGTGGATTGTTATGAGGTCATAACAATGTCATTAATGCATGATTTAAATTGAGTAGTCTAACGAAGCTCTGAATTGCCAAGATTTGGCGCTTGATAAAAAACAGTAGTTATAGAGAACATATTTACTTCCAGCCGTAGTGCGTAAAGTATAAGTCTACAACTTACTGAAAACATTTCCCGGGAAACTTAATTAAGTACTCGTGTGAGAGGGGATGGGTAGTAGATTCCTTATAATAATTCAATTTGACTCAAACTTTTGGAGTTTGAAGAAACTTTGTGAGTTAGGACTTCGAGAATAGTAGCATGGGATATTGGGGTAAAAGGAAGAAAAATATTGCCAATTTCAGTCGTACTTTTTTTATATTTTTTGTCAGACTTTCAACCTAGGGACTAGGTCATCTTTAGAGTTGTGGAACGAACATATTTTACGGTGCCAGATTATGTTAATTAAAACAGTTTACGAAAATTATATGCCTTGTGCTTGTAGTCAGGGTGTTTTTTACAATTTTAACATCTAAGGTTGGTGTGTTTTCAGTTCTGACTGTTTCGGTACTGAGTGTGGTCGATTATAAAACTAGGACTGAAATTGGCAATAATTTTTTTTCTTTTTTGGATCAATGATTCAGCCACCAAAAACTGTGAACAACATTCTACGATACTGTTTTTTATCAATTGTTGTTGACACCAGATTTTATTAGTAGGAAGAATGTAATAATGATTAAAAAAAATTAAGATTTTTTTTTAACTTGAGCAATATATCTTGTAAATTGATTTTTTTTTTTAGTAAAATACCCCTTAAAAATTTTTTTTAAAAAAAATATTATATTATTGTTACAGAAATATGCTGCACAATCATTATTGTCTGATTTTTGTAATTTTCTTAACTTCACTGATGACCCTAATTTTATTATTATAAACTTATTTATATATTTATTTATTTAATTTTGAGCTTCACTAAAACAGCACTCTCGTCTTATATTAAAACAAAATATATAAAATCGATTATAATGTCCCAAATATATTAATATAAAAGTTGCAATTTCTTATTTATTTATTTACATGTTTTGGGTAACAGTCCAATTTAAGATTCCTTTATTTCCTTAAAGAATCAATTAACTTCTAAATTCACTGTATTCTTTAAGAGGGAATTTTTATTATGATTAAAACAGTTTACTTCTTACATGCTTTTGTAAGTAATAACTTATTGTAATCTATTTGATGATACTGTTTTTAAACAATTAAAATGTCCTTTCTCTTTTTTGCCTCTTCAAATAGTAATAATAGTAAAAATATTAAAATAAATAAATACATAAATATAAACAGAAAAGATGACTATAACCCGATAGCGCAGCATACATGCTACTTGCGCATTTAAGTCTAGGACTGGGTAAGCCTGTTAACTGGTTGGTACTTTCACAAAGGAATTGTATTTTGAGCTTTACTTTGATATTTTCCTCAAAAAAAATTAGATTCTCGTTGAATAATTTTATGCTTTAAGTAAAAACTGGTTGTATTTAATAAGAGTTTATAGGTTTTGCTAGATTATAAAAGCTATTTAAGAAATTATTGGAGGATTGGAGAAAGTATCAGCTTACGAGGTCTAGGCGGTAGTTGTCAATCCAGATTTTGCTAAGCAACAGGCACCGCTCCATTGCAAGGACTTAGCAAGAGCGAGATACTTTTCATATTAGGCTTTGCATCGGCCGCAACGATAAACTTTACGAAGGTGGTTCATAGGCAGCTTTGGGGCCTGCTAGTGCACACGGCTCACAATATATCCTTGTAAGAAGCGACTTAGGACATTCCTAATTTTTCATATTCTGGTAAGAGGGTATCTGTATTAAACTATTCTGAACTTTTGAAAATGTGGTTACGTCTGCAGGAATGGAAAACTTTTGATTTTTCATAAAATTATTTATGACACTAATTTCCATAGCAGGAAGATGTGTGTTATCTTGTTTTTTAACAAGTAACAAGAATATTACTGCAATCGTGTATGCTGAATAACATATTGCATTGAAAATAAACAAAAGAAAAATAATTTTTATACAAATAAATACAAGGAACTCATACAAAAATTTAATTTTCACTACGAGGGCATGTTCGTGATGTTCTGCGTCTCTCAACACTGTAGAAAGTTCAGAATTATATTTTTCTGGCGAGTCTGTATTTCTGTTTCTAAAAAGGTTGTTTACACGTTGTTGATGAGGTAGCCTCGGACAGAAATTCTAAAACTTGAAAATACCCATGAATTGAAAGATCTATAGAATAGAAATTGTAATTGGATTCAGATTGTCTTTGAAGAAAATTAACTGGACACCTCTTTTACTTTCCAGTTGCCTTCTAGTTGCTGTTTCTAGGCTTAAATACGGCAGCCAAGTCCCCCAGGAATACTAGACTACTTTCAACGTTACATCAAAGTATTTATTCAGCAATGGTTATAGCAAATAAGTTTTTATTTACAAGGTATAGATAAAAAAGTATTCAGGTTGGTTAACTACACAAACAACCTTAACTGATATACCCAGTGCCCTGCTGAGAAGTAGTTGTATGCAACTATTTCAGTGGTTAACACAGGCTATCTTAGTTTGTATATAATACATGCCATTGTTAAAATTGGTAGGTGATTTGAACATGAGAGTTAGTATTACTCCTTCCTGTACGAGTAATAATAGATTATGGCGAGGATCTCAAATAGACAATCTCCCAGCCCCATGAAACGGGCTGTAAAGTTTCTTATATTTAAATGATTGTATAAATTTATTTCTTTAATTTGTACTCACTTTCATGTTTAAGGGAGTTTTAATATTTACAGTCATTCGGGTTTTTTTTGTTTTTTTTTAAACATTATACACATTCTGTTATTAAACAACTTCTTTCTAGATGTAGCGATTCAGCACGTGATAGAACGCGAGGCCATACTTCACTAACTTTACTTTTTTTTAAGGTAAGGGCAAAGAAACCTAAGATTGAAAATGATGAATGTGTAACCGATGAATTAAGAAATATACCAGTAGAATACGTTTCAAAGTGCAGCCTGATTTTTTATAAAGTGATTATTTTTTGTTCCCTACACAGTTTGATGTAACTGGCTTAGAGCGTATTTTGGACGGTAAAATTGGGCATTTATAAGTTCAGTTCAAAAAAACTGCCGTTTTGGATTATGGTCACCTTTTTTTATTTTATCAACTTTGTCAACTCCTTTCATTCTTTCACAGACTGTTTAAAATTTTTATTTTCTTACAGCGCTAATTAGAATAAATTAATCTTTGCAAATTTATTGAAAATCTAAGTACAACATGGAAATTATGTATTCTATCTCTTTTTTTTAAACTATTCAATTAAACAAAGGAAACGTTTCTAAGCAGTTAAACTTAATGAAAACACGGCTAATTGGAATATTAACATGTTTTACTGTAAGAACAAATAAAAAAATACAAGTATAAAATAAAATTAAAAAAATCAACAAGGAGTAAAAGAGAACAATATGTTGGAAGACATCACCAATCCTAAAAATATTCACAAAATTAAAACAAAAAATAACAAATTCTGTTTTAAGAATTGGTTTTTATAAACATTTATGTTAATTATATGTAAATATTTTTAAATTCCTAAGTGCTATTTACATTTATTTTTTATATTACAAATGAATTTTATTTTACAATTTTTTTTCCATTTACATTTTAAGAAAATATAACTTTATTTAGCAAAATAATGATTTTTAAATTTATAATTTACAAGAAATATTTATATACGTATATGTAAATATATAATATATAAATGCGTAATTATAAATATGTTATATTTATAATATGTAATTATTAATTATATATATATATAATTAATTAGTTTCGTTTTGATATCATACTTATGTTTCAAACCAAATAATTTTTTCAAACTGTATATAGTGACTAGTCGGAGGATGCCTACTGAACGGTTTTAAAAGGGAAGGTGCCATTTGAAAAATCTCATTGAAAAGTAAACATGTTTAATTAACTTTTTCCAAGCTCCATCCAACCGTTTTAACGTATTTATAGTTTATTATTATTTTCTTATGTCTGAGTGAAGTTTGAACGATATTAAATGAAATAATATACTGATGAAAGTGTGAACATTCATTTCAAGTGTGAACTTCAGTTTTTTCAAATATTTTGCTAAAGTAGCAAGTTTTTTTTTTTTTTTTAAAAAAAAAGAATCTATTAAATCTAATTATTAATGAAAACGTAAAATAATAATAACAATAATACATTAAACTAAAAATATTCAAATCGGATTATAAGTACGTTGTTTTCTGTCCAATGGTTAGCCCTAAAATGGTGGTGGTTTGCGGTGAAAATAAAAAAAAAGAAAGGGAAGAGTTACATAGTTAATTTTAGGAAATCATATGTTTTCAGTTTATAATAAGTAGTGATATAAAGGGCTATACCTCAACTCTCGAATAATTATTTAATATGCTACAATTAGAAGTACAAAATTAGAATGGCCCACTACCTGGGGGAAAAAAATATTAAAAATAAAATTGAATTTAAGGAAATAGTGAAACCCTATTCATTAAAGCACGTGAAATAGCTACCCATTATAATGTTTAATTGAGCGGTTATCGGGTAGTAAATGTTGCTTGCCTTACATTTCGGAGTAACGAAATTGTAAACACTAGTGAGAGGATGGGGAAGAGATTAGCTTAGTGTTTAGCGAATACTGGATTCCAACGCGGAGATCACGGGTTGAATCCAGCAGCTGGCCTTTAGATTTTTTCTTCCTAGGAGCTTCTTACACTGTCTTCACTTCTTGCCCACTGTCCGGTGATAGTGACGCGGGGCCTATTTTTTTGAAATCTTTCCTGATATTGTCTAATTGTTATGGCAAATGGACAGATGTTTTTCTGGTCAGTTCAGCCGACAAGACTACAAGAATCTTACGCGAGATTTAGGTGCCGGAAGTGTTGGTGAGTGATAATGGAGCACAACTTACTTCAAACGAATTCAAGGGTTTTGTGAACAGAACGGAATTAGACACTTAATATTTTTCTCTTATTACCCTTCTAGTAATAGAATAACGGAAAATACAGTAAAGTCTTTCCAGGCAGCATTATCGAAGCTTTTAAAGGGGAAAAAAGGTCGTTCCATTCATCAAGTTATAGATACATATCTGTTTTCTTACAGATATACAAATTACTTAAGTACAGAACAGTTTCCATCATATATTATTTTTTTTAAAAAAAATCGTACTACTATGGACATTATCTTCATCAATAGAGGGTTTCTGCTCGGACAAAATCAAAGGTCCCTCACTTCAGCAATTGAATAAATCTTTGTGGGCAAGTAAAGAACTACAGAAGGAGAAGAGGCCAGCCATTTAGTAACGGATGAGATAGGGACTTTGAACAACAAGGGACTTTGAGGAAAGGATCGGAACTGGAAATGCGAAATTACTGAGGATATGAGATCAAGATTGAATCAGCGCTAAATGACAAGCATGATCTCTGGAAGAGACATACAAACGAGATAATAAGATAAGACCAAATATATTTTATATTACCTTAATTCTCTTTTGTAATTATTTAAAACACTACAAAACAAAAATAGTAAAGACAAAACTTGGGATATATATATATATATATATACACATTACTTAGTAATAAATATAGTGTTGCTATTGTAAATCAAATCTATCTTCAGAGATAATAGCTAAAGAAATGTATTCCAATGACAAAAATTTTCTGTTATCAATTACGTAGTATCACTAATACAATTTATTCGTCTATTTTTCCAAAAGATTAATTACAAGAAACAACAGCAATGTTATTTATGAGCGCTGCGAATACGTATCCAAAATTAAAAACATGTTAATGAGAAGAAATGCGGTTGCCTTATTTGAGGCGCTGATTTAATAATATGTTTTGTTGAGTAGAAAAACTACGGTTTTTGATGTATGGCTCCAGAGCTAATCAACTCATCCACCTGTTCCTTAATGCAGAGGCCACAAAGTCTGAGAATCCTCTTAGACACACCTATATTTCTTAACAAAAATGTATGGTTGAAAAGTTATGTATAACGGTCAATTAACCTACAAAAAAATACACAAATCAGCTGAAATTTCATTCATACTTCAGATCCTAATTTCTGCCTGTTAGAAAAGTTCGGACAAGCTAATGTGTTTTATTCAAATCTGTCTCAAATTTTTCCCAGTCCTTATCATAGTACTTAAGAGATTTTTAAGTCCTTTAACATATCACTATGTCTTGAAGAATCCTTACAGAGATTTAAAAACACAAATATCCATTGTACTTTTGGAAACTTTATAACGATTGATATCCTTTAAATATTTATACTGCATTGCATATTTTTGAAAATGTATTTATTAGAGCTTTTATATTATTTGTATAGATATACATTATATTTTAAGAATGTAATCCAAGAAGACTGTATTAATATTTAAAATGTGTAACTATGTTATTTTTTTCGGTTAACTACCTGATAAAGTGTAGTACCTATTAATTTATTGAAAGAATAAACTTTAACAGACGTTATCAAGCTTCACACTGCAGTTAAATCTGATGTCAAAAAAAAAAGTGTTTATTACTTGATTATTTCTAATAATAGCGTTTCATTAAAAACATGTGAATCAGTTAGATATCTCCTGTTACAATCAATCTAAATATTGTTCATTTCTGAAGATGACCCAGCCCCTAGGTCGAAATCTTGGCAAAAATAAAGATTGAAATTGGCATTATTCTTTCTTCCTTGTAAATCAATCGAAGTTAAATGACAAGCGCTACTTTTCGCTGAACAAATATATTTTGTAGATTAACAAAGGGTATATAACGTCTAATAAATTCTACAAAATATTAATGAACATGTGTAGTATATTTATTCAAATGAGATCAATTGTTATTAAGTTTCCAAAAGAATAATGGATTTTCAAGTTTTTTAAATATTTTCTGAAAATATTCATTAAAACATTGTTCAAATGCACTTGAAGTCCAAATAAGAAAAGTATAGGGAAAAATTAGAAACAAAATTGAATCAGTTTTTTCGAACTTTTCTATCTGGCTGAAATTACGAGCTGGTGTTTATGAAATATCGGGAACTAGGCTGATTTGTGTGCTTTTTGTCTTATAATCTACCCTTTACAGACGGCAAGTTTTTGTTAAGGAGATTTGTGAACTTTTGGATAGATTTTTCTTTTTGTCCTTTGGTTGGTTTGTAAGTAATATTTAAACTTATTTAAATATTTGGATATCGGGAGTAATTAGGCTGCTTCTTGCCAGGAACAGAGAGATAGAATTTTTTTATTATGCTTTTTAGTTCTAGACAGCCTTCGCATATAAATTTGAAATTAAAGTGATTGGTTTCCTGGAAATACAAATCCAATTATTTTAAACATATCTTTTTAAAAATTTTTTCGTAAAAATAAATAATAAGAAATAAAAAATTATTTCTAACTTTTTATCTTAAAACTGATTATTATTATTATTATTATTATAAGTTTAGGAAAAATCGATAAGATTGTTTATCACAGAATTCTAAATCCTTGAAATGTCTTATTACAGTAGTCCTTACGGTACACAAATTTTCTTTACATTTGAAATAAGCAATACCTTTTAATCATGATTATGTATGAATAGGCCACGGAACTGTAACTACCTTTGGGTGCTTTCCAAAAGGGTGCTTAAAATTGCCCCCAAGAATTCCTCGAATGTAAGTAAATATCACTTAGTATGAGAATGTTGCTAAAATTTGAGAGAGAGAGTGTAATTAAGATGGTAGGAAAAAGATACGGACCGTGAGAAAAGTTATGGGAGAATTATGAGTGAGAAGTTGACGCTACCTGAACCCCAATCGGAATCGTGCTAAACGGGTAACACCGGGTAAGTCCGGTTCAAAGGGTATAAAATAAATTAAACTGCAATTACAGTACTACTCCTTAAGAGGGATAAGAGAAAATGCACTGCGATTATAATACTTCCTCTGAGAGCGGACAGAGTAATTAATATTATGAGCAATTATTTTAGATGGAGCCTCACATATGGAGGAGCTAACTCTTCTCCAAAATATCTTAGCTTCGAGTCCACCAAAAAGCACATTTAAATGAAATTTCTATCTCATTCATGATACCGATTCCTGCGTTTAAGTGCTTCGTTGTTTACAAAAAGAAACGTAACAACAAACAAGAACTATTTCTGTAAACTTCGTTATTTCCCATTTTTCTTTTAAATCAATTTGATGTGCGTTGTAGCAAAAATTATTCTTAGTATCGAGAATACATATGCTCTTTGTCTAAAAGGAAAATTAAGAAAAGAACATTTTTTATAGAAAAGGTAGAAAAAATGGTCAAAGTTTGATGTTTTTATGTTTTTCCACATTAAGTTTTTTCGTGCAGTTTTTGATCCTCTGTTCTCATTTTTTTCTATAGCACTTTAACTATCTGCCCATCTTTATCCGTTCCACCTCCCAGAGATCCGTGTATGCTCGATTAGTAGTAACTGCCTTATAGCGGGTCTGCGAGTCCACTTACTTTTTAAGGAGTAGGCTAAATTAGCAATTTTGTTAAGATGTAATGCAGTCTCCAGTTTCACATTGCAATAATGGAAGTCTCAATACCACTCTGACGATGGAGGAAAGTTTGAAACCGATCAAAATTATGGTAAAGAAAAAAACTTTTTTCTGTAAAGAATTTTGCTGTAATAAATTCACCTGAATTTATAAAACGAATTTTTTAACAAGAACATCATCTCGATTTCAAAGGCTTTCATGTTTAATAAATGCAGTAAAATATTTTTTTGTTCAAAATTATAAATGTTTAAAACTACATTTTTTCCCATGAAAATATGCGATTTTTCAAGTAAATTTTTTTATATAAAGTCTAGAAACGCTCATAGTTTTTTGTCTGTAAAATAATCAATCTCTAATTTTCATATAAAGGTTTTAATGTTTTGTAAACATTGAAATGATATGTTATGAAAAATATCAACAAGACAAAATTTATATATATATAAATATAGCTATTAAGTATATCCAAATGTTAACTACAGTCACGCAGGAAATTTGAAATATAACATTATTGAGCACTCCAAAAAATGTTCATTAAAAAAAATTGTACAATGAGTTCAAAAAGTAATTCGAACAAGTAAAATGGGTTGATAGTATTTTTAAAGGTGCTATTGCTTTTCGAAGCAGTAGTTTTAAATGATTAAATTTGTTAGCGTTAATTAGTTAACTAAAAAAAAGGTATAACAGTTTATAAACAAAAAATCCTCCGTCGAAACTCATTTCTTTTTTTAATTACCCGAAGTACTTTATTTAATAAAACTTCAATATATACATATATTTTAACTGTAGCATAATTTTTTGTTCCCAAAGAGAAAGAAAGAATAGGAGTCGTTAATATTTTTATTGAGAAATTAATTTAAAAAAAAAAAACCGTGACAACGACTGACTCGAACCCCTAGGATCTCTGGCGTGCGAGGTTCAACCTACCATAAATTTCAAAAAGATTTTAGCTCTAATTCTTTATTAATGTTTTCATGGAATTTAGAAAGTTCAAGCGCGCCGGGTTTTTCTGTAAATGCAACAAAAGTTTTATTTATACCTTTTCAATTTTTTGTTTTTGTAATAATTTAATAAGATGATCATGCCCGCACTCCATTTTACTTTACTAATAAATACTGTACAACAATAATCACAAAAAATCATTTACATGCTTAATAAAATATTAATTTACAAAAACAAAATAAAATAAAGGGAAAACAACCAAAAAACCTAATTTATATTAATTGCTGCAGATTTTTTTCTTGTCAGCATGCTCTTCAATGTTGCCACTTCTGAAGCAAGTCTGGCAACCTCTGACTTTAGATGGGTATCGTCCAAATTATCTTCCGTCTCAATTGGTTCTTCTAAAGGAGACGTTGATGGTTGTTCAGGTAGGGTTGTAGCTGGCATTATCCATTCAGCGCCCAACGATATGCCTGAATCTCTCTCATCACTGGAGCCTTCAGTGTCCCATGGAGGGCTTGCTCGGGCTTCTTGTTTAATATTGTGTAAAGATAACAGTGCTGTTGCGGCCACATCTTTATCACCAAGATGGCTTTTATGGCGTAATTTATGCGGCAATGAGACCATATCAACTGGAGTTGTTACGCCAACGTTGACATTACTATTGGCACGTCTGCTTAAATTCAATACAGAATTACTAGCCGCTTCCAAGACGGGTGGATTCAGTGGCGGCAGAACTGGTGGGAATGGAAATGGATACCTTTCTTCTGAGTACTGATCTTCTGGATACATGTTCAAGGCCAGTGGTGGAGATGGATTAGCTTTGTGTATAACTGGCGTGGGTATTGGTACAGAATTCGGTTGGAATATTATTGGCGGTGATATATTGTTGTTTATTTTGGCCCTTTTTGTAATACTAAGTACTTGATCATTTGTAGGCAATGTGGCCATCACTTGTTCCACATTTACCACGGCCTCACCACTGATACCATATTTATCTTTGATAGCAGCTAGTTGTGCTTTTAAAAAATGATTTTCTTTACTCAATTCAACCACTCTCTGCTCTAATATCATATCATTGAATCTGAAACAATAATTGTTTTTATTAAAGTTTATCAAGAAAACATATTTACAACACACCTTTTTATTGGTAAAATTTTATTAGAGACCCCACACATTACGACGACCACATTCTATACACAATATTTACACTTGAGGGAAGCATGATGAATTTTTTATGAATATTAGGTTATAATTAATCTGGGTTAATATAGTTTTCTTCAACTACATTCTTAATCTAGGAGCTCTTCCCACAATGTTGGATGTACGAGAATGCACTATAAAGTAGATAAAGATGTGCACATTTTTAGGACAGCCAATCAATTATTTAAGTATTTTACTACTAGTACTATAATAATTATTGTTGAATAATTTACTTGTTATTAATTGCGTGTTATTTCTGTTTGAAAACCACTAATATTAACCGTTCTATATCTCATAAACGGTAGTCACTAGAACATTGCCATTGATAATAGTTATTTAGCTAACTTTTTTCTACAATTCGGAAAAGAATTCATTGAACTCAGCTATATAAAGAGGGATATAAAAGCTTGAAGGAGCGTTCGTTGATAAATGAAAACTACAAAAAATCTATCCCAGTCATTCTCATAGGTAGGTAAGCAACTACCCAGATCTAATAGATTTCGAGAAAAAAGTTGCCAGAAATGGGAAAAACGGCATTCTCCGAAAATGTTGTTGTTTTTGAAGGGTAAAATTAGGTGTTTTCGAAATTTGTTCAAATTTCAAATGTTTGTATCTCTTTTTTCATTTATCAGAATTCAATGAATACTTTATCGAATTGTGGAGGAAAGTTAACTGTACAACTGGTATAAATTGCAATGTTTTAGTGATCTCCTGGCCAGAATTTGTAATTTTCTGGCGATACGACATCAAAAGGGCAGATTGGCTCGCATATGTGGGTTAATGAGGGTTGGTTGGAGACTCACAAATCCATCCGTCTCTGGTGGAATTCAAAATGTAAGGCAGCCAATGCGTCCAAAAAATCAGGGTCACCAACCTGCTTTGTTGAACAGAGCACTGAGTGGATTTAGCATGCTCCCAGCTCGAGTGTGTTAACCAGTATGTACCGAAAAAGGGTTGTGAGGCGCTAACAACCGCCGTAGTTTAAGCGACCCTCCAAAAAATGCATTTCTTAATTTGAATATAATCAACCGACCGGAAATATCACCAAAGGCACGGATTTATCAGTACTGGAATAAATATTTATATCGTTTATAAATGTATAGATGTATATTATATTCGTCTACCCGATTAGAATTTGGGATCGGCCACTGATCTTTGCCGTTCTAGAGTAGGCATCTTTTTGATAACTGGTGGTGGAGATGGTTGAATCTCTTAATGAATGTTTAAAAAACTTCTCTTTTAAAGTTTTCCAAATGAGTTATAATATCTCGCGGTCATTTTTCCTACAGTGTGAAGACCTTTCCCAAAATAAAATAATTTTTTTGTCTCAAAATATTCGTGACCCACCAAACCGTAATTTAATTCAGTTGTTGTCCATCTTGATTTCTTTAAATTGGAGTTTGAGCTACTAAAAACATAATCTCTCTGTGAGGATCATACAAGTACCGCTGCAGCATTATGTTATGTTAGATCTATTTCTGCCAATTTGCTTAAAAATAAGCTTCTTTTGTGTTTCGATTACAAGTCCGACCCTTCCCCAGGTGTCTTTCTTTAGTCTCAACATAGATTAAGGAAAGTATTGCGATCATAAAAATTTTTCGATTTTGAGTTTTACAAGAAAATTTTGAAGAAAATTCCTCAACCAGAACTATTTCTTTACTGAAAGGGTTTTCCAGTTTTCTTTTTGGCAATTTTCGCTCTAAACTTCTTGTATAACTTCATTCACATATATCTATAATTTTATTCTAGCGAAAACATTTTGTTTTGAAGAATAATGGTTGATTAAACGATAAAAGGTAAACAAATCAGCAAGTTCCCCAACATTTCATTCATAGTACTTCAGGTCGTAATTTCAGCCATTTAGAAACGTTTGAAAAAGCATGTGTTTTTTATTTAAATTTCCTCATTTTTCTGAACTGATTTCTGGTTACCTATTGGGGCTTTCTGTGTATTTTAACTTAAATATGTTCTAAGGCGAAGGCATAATCCTTATAGAAGATATTAATACCAAATAAAAATCCATTGCACTTTCGGAAACTGTATAACAATTGATATCTTTTAAGTAATTACGCTAATTTTTTTTTTATTTTTTAGATATCATAGTACCTTTTGATGGACAGTTTCATGTACCTATATTTTTTTTCCAAAATAGAAATAAAATGTTCACAGCCGCTTCGAAAATACTAAAATCTAGGAATTTTATTCTATTACAAAAAGGCACTTATAAAGATGGATATACTCTTTATTTTAAAGAATATTTGAGGATTGCATCTCCTGTTGGAAAGAGAAAAAAATTGGTAGAGTTGGAAAATTCAAAACCTTTTCGTGCAGTTTTTCACGATCAATTCGTATTAAATTGTCGTACCGGACTGTTTTGTAATACATATTCACTTTAGCGAAACCATTTTCGAAAGCAAAACTGCAGTTTCGATCTGCTAATTTTCTTCAAATTTGAAATTTTTGCTAAGTTTTTATTCCCAACTAACCCTTAATTGTTAATTCCACACTGAAGCGGCACGTTAATGGAAGTCCCATTGTCAATGTGTGCCTTATTCGGTTCTGGTAAATTGATTTAAATCTAAACCTTATAGCCACGTCTCTAAAGGCGAAAAATAAAATTTTAACTTTCTGAGATTTTCGTTTTTGACTTTGTTTTTGGTGGATACATACACATGACAACTCTTAAAAACCACTGGTTAAAAGAGGCAAATATTGTACTTATAAAGTACGTTTCTTGCGTGGATGGGGAATCAGAGATTTGCTTAGTGACATTTGAAAGCAAAGGGGCATTGATTTTTATTAATTGCTGCACTTCTATCAGAATACTGTGGCGTCCGAATTGCGCGTGCGCTTTCAGAATGCGATGCCTCTCCACTCACTGGTAATGTAGAGTGCGCATTTCCACTGCCAGGTTTTGAATTTGACTACTTTTCTAAACTTTTATTATTTATTTTGATTTTATGTTTACTCTTTCCCCTTTTTATTCATCTTTCTAATTTTCATTTACAAGTAAACTTTTTTCCAAAATGTTATTCTGAGATCTCTGTCTTAGCCAAATGTACATTCATCAAGAATGTGATTAAAAATATCAATATTAAAATTTATCAAATCATTAAAAACTATCTAATAAGTGATATGAACGCTCATCTATCTAAAATATTACTTGAGAGGTAACTTAGAGAATTGTAGAGAAAAAAAGTTAGTGGCTGTGAACTGATTTTTTTAAATCTTTAAAAACATTAATTGTCGTACTTAGGGGACCTCTAAGATCGCAATATTTCTACTTTAAGGAAAATTAAGAATCAGAAGGGAGCTAACCTTCTTTTCTCCCTAGATCGCTTGGCCGCTTCGTTATTTCTCCTTCGCCGATCCCAGTAACTCTCATCTTTCTTATTGTCTGGGATGAATTCCCTTTGCTTTCTATGTGAAAATAAATCCTTTCTAGCTAAGGAGTTCATTTCGTAGGATCCATTTTGGCAGTATTCACCAGTACCCTGGACGCCATCATGTTCTGCACTGGCGGTGGTGGTAGCAGCTGGACCATTGCTGCTCATTTCCACAGAGCCAGGACCATCGATAACATAATAACCAGTTGGCAGAGCCATGCTTCCCGTGTTGGAACTTGATGGTGTGGAACCATTTAGCACTGGAGTTTCACCATTCAGCGGTGAGCTACTTTGCCGTTCCATGTACTCTGCTACCATCATCTGGAACGGTTCGCAACTGAAACAGAAAAATTAAATAAAATGGAGTAAATTAACATCAATAATTTGATTTAAAAATTAGCTAGAGGTATCTCCACCAAAGAATCCTGCCAGACCTGTGATATATGCTTGTGAATGACACTGCGATTTCCTGACTATAAAAACTGTATTTTGATTTGGCATGGCATTAAGAATGATGTTCATATCTATGGCTATACCTGCGGCTTCTTGCTAACGTTAAATCTTCTGTTTTATCTCAATTGAATGCGAGTACTTTATGCACAAGTCTATAATTTCAAACGTTAGGGATACCGCGAAAACATTCAATTATTATGAACTTTTTCGCAACTGAAAATTAATATTAATAACAACGAAAAGCATGGAATAAGGACAAAACGGACTTTAGTGTCACAGGATAGTTTGATATGCTAGTCATGTTGATTCTAAGATAAACCAAACGACGATTTCAACGGAATACTTAAATGAGAGGGGAAACTTCTTCATTAGAGTGCCATCATGTGTTAAAATGATTTGCAAACGGTTGATATACTCAACGAAAACGTTTTCGTATCCTTTGTTATTGATACATTCATTATCTCCAGCTTGATTCTCCTAACAAAACCATTAGCAGCTTCAATACGCTATTTCTTTACACTATCTACGTTCTAAGGTTCTCAATTTCAAAATCTAAGAACTTCCTGCCTAGCCTACGTTCAAATGGTGATCCATCAAACGCAGTATCGGAAAATTGTGATATTCGTAAGAAGTTGTCTCCAGTATTCTAGTTCGATTGCTCCTGTCTTGTTCTGCACTTAAAAGGTTTATACAGATCTACAGATTAAATGCCCTTTCTTGACTGATTGCCAAGATGGTTTGTGGCTACAGAGCCAGGATCTTTGGGTTAAATCAGAGATTTTCTCTGGAAGTTACTTCAGTCTTTTAGGCTGACATTTATGACTGGAATTAAAAACCTACGCTCTGGAATACCTGCCAAGATGCCTTAATGATAAGAAGCTTCTCAATTTTTCGTAATGAAAAAGAGTAGAGCTAGAGGCTTGAAAACTACCTCGGCCCTTGTGTTTGGGAATGCAGAGAGAGGCAATAAGGTAATCTCTGAATGGGTGTCGGGTCATGCTCGCATCCGTTGTAACGAAATTACTGATCTGATGACCAGAGGAGCATCCATTCCAGTCCTTGCTATAAGTGAACGACTCTTGGAGGTGCACCAAAGCCTAGTACAAAATTCAAATAACCCCTCTCATTGAGTAGATAGATGGATGTCTTTATTTTATTTCACTCATTGATTATATCACCAAGGAAATTTTGGAAACACCATTTCTTTTTCTTCTAATTTAACATTTGTTTAATGCAAACATTTTTCTCCAGATTGTAGCGTCACGTAAGGTTATAGTGATGAAATAAATGATGACTAATTTCGGAAATATTATCAGGAAAACTAACTTCTACTCTCTCTGTTATATATCAGTGAAAGTTTTTTTTCGTACAAGAGGAGTTGAGGCGTACTTTGGTAAGGCCGTCATGATTTCGATTAATTGCAAGGCTCTTAGAAAAAGTACTGCTTTAAAGGAAAGCCTACCCACCCAAATGTCCTATAAAAAAATTTATATATACAGGTTGAACCAGTAAGTATTGTCCATAGGCCTACTGTCTGTAGTACATCTAAAGTGAAGTTCAATGAGGTATTGACCAACTTCATATTTTCCACTGTTCTTGAGTGACGTCACTTTAATTTTTTTTTCTAAAATTATTACTTTTTTCCAATAAAAATGTTATTACTCAGAAAGTTTTAGTCCGAATTCGATTTTGATGACACGGTTAGAAAGACAGATAAATTTTCTAAAAATTGATACTATTTCGAAGCATAAGTTATTCTCAAAACAGCCTCAATCTTCCTCCGAATGCTGGAAAAATAAAAGTAATCGAAATTTTTAAGAAAACTCATTAGGCCCTTATGTGATCATTATCTGACCTAGGTGCTGGCACTTTTTATAAAAGTTTCCTTGTTTAATGGGCTTTCAAACGGTATATCATTTTCCAGGATTCCTTTTATCTTCGCATGAGAAATTACGCTTGTTTTACAAGAAAACGTGTTCACGAACACTCAACAGTGTTAGTTATCAAGTTGTTTAATTCATTGAAAACTCTTTTAGATGGACCAGTAGTCAATTTTTAAAGTAGATTGTCTTAAAATAAGGAAGTCAAAGGTTACAAATTGCACTAAAAAAAAAGAAAAGTTACTTCTGATCTCTCTGAAATATTTGAGAAAATGTTAAAAAATATTTTAAACAAGTACTATTTTTATAAACAAAAATTCATATAGTTTGTATTTACTCCAAATTACAATTTCACACACAATTAAACTGTTGAAAAAGAAAAGAAAGTGAATAAACCTTAAACCTTTTTTTTTTTTTTAAGTGCCATTTGTGACTTTAGACTTTCTTATTTTAAGACAATCTACTGTAAAAATTGCCTACTGGTCCATCTAAAAGAGTTTTCAATGAATTAAACAACTTGATAACTAACACTGTTGAGGGCTCGTGAACACGTTTTCTTGTAAAACAAGCGTAATTTCTCATGCGAAGGTAAAAGGAATCCTGGAAAATGATATACCGTTTGAAAGCCCATTAAACAAGGAAACTTTTATAAAAAGTGCCATAAGGTTCTTAACAGCTACATGGTCTTTCACCCGCCAGGTCCATGATAGATCGGGTCAGCTCATATTTGTCTGAAAGATGAATCATATTCTAGAGCAGGGGTGGGCAATCTTTTTCTGTAAAGGGCCACACAGGGGTATTGGTTTATTACCGAGGGCCGTAAAAGGTTATTGGTTTATTACCGAGGGAGGGCCGCAGTATATATATATATTTCTTTTTATATTTATTTCGGGTTCTTATTAAGTAATTGTTTTTATCTATTTATAATATAGATTATTAATTAAAATGAAATTTATTAACAAATCAACAAAAAAACGGCATTAGTTACTTCTACGAAATTGCTTCATCATTTTTTCTATTAAAAGCCAGACGAGATAAAAATAATGCGATTGCATTCACATTTATATATCCCCATAAAACAAATAACTAGAGAAGAAGCGAAAATCCGCACTTCGTGGGCGACAACACGCTTTGTGCGGGTGTAAAAATGGCGTACTAAAAGTCGAGTGATCATACAAAGAAAGAGCGCGGATTACTAATATAAGATTTGAACGCTGAGACAATAATTGTACTAGCGAAAATTACCAAACTTTATTAACATAAAATTTGAAATATTTTATGATTTCAATGTTTATTATTTGCCGTTTTGTGCCGCGGGCCGCAGGAAAATGTTAAAAGGGCCGCACTTTGCCCACCCCTGTTCTAGAGAATAAAGCGTATCCAGATTCTGACTCTTGCCTACTTTTGAAACTTAGTTTACTAAATTTATTACAATAATGGACCCGTTATATAACGAATACGTATTGTATTTAAGTAAGATTTAGTATGGTAGAATGTTGTATGGTAGTGGTCGGTATCTACATGCCCCCACTGCGTATCCTTCTTAGTATACGTTGTGTTGGGGGTATATACTATTGTTTGTATGTGTTCATAGTTGGAAGTGGTCAAGAGATGATTCATTCTTTTTTTTTTGAAGACGTTTGGAGAAGGGGGAGGCTACAATTAGAATGTGCCCTCACTTATTTATACCTCGCAACGTTATGTAATTCTAATCCAATTTCTCACTTAAAAGTAAATATTTAATGCATCTTCCTTCAACGTATATTATAAAATTGTTTTATTTATTTATTGTTGCATCTTTAAAAAACAATACTATTATATTATTGTAATTATAATATACTGGATAGGAATGTTATAATTCTTATTGACCAGTTTAAGAGGAATGGTCCATCTTGTTAATAAATAGAGATTCAATTTAGGTCCTTTATTGTTTAAGAGTTTTATGAACGACAATACTGATATAATCCTTAGATATATGATGTCGACTCGGTAAGCTTTCCTTAATTTGGTATTCGAGATTGAGGACCACTGGTCTAAACTGTTCAGAGCTAGCGAGATCTTATTGAAACTAACCTGCTCTTAATTGAAATACGCAATATGCGGTCCATGTGTAGTTCAACATGCAACCACCACGACCACAATAAATTTTCCTGAAAGAACAACTTACACCCCTCTCAAGATCTTTTAGCCTCTTCTAAAGATTTATTTCAGATGATAATGCCACTTTAAAATTTTTAAACGATGCAATTAAGTTTGCCTTAAAAACAACGTTCGAATCAAATTCGAAACCAATTGCAGAGATATTGAATCGTTGAAGTAAGTTATTAAGGTCAAGTATAATAGCGCAAGGTAAAAAAAAAAAATCATAATCAACTAATGAAGTTTGATATCTGATTTAAACTCACGTAAATTTATGCGCATACTTTAAAATCACAAATCAACTAATCTACTTAGTGAGGTCACCACTATTTGATCGAATGATATCATCGGAATTATTTATTTCATTTTGATTTCTTTCTGTGCAAGAGGTACCGAAGCTTTTAGAAGCATGAATTTAATAAAATATAATAGCGCCTTAGCCACAATAAGTCATCTAATCATCCTATTAAGTCTTGTGGCGCTGGGCCTGACGACTTGGTATTGTCTGCATTCGATTCTTGTTACCAGTGTTTCTCTTCTTTGTTTCTTACTGTTATTTATTTACTTTTGAATTTAAAGCGCGCCTACGTCTGCGTTAATTGGCACCCGGAACTCTTTCCAGTGCACTGCCTCTTAAGATACCACCTGTCCATCAACGGAGAGTGAGCCCGCAGATCTAAGATGTATTTTGGTGCCGGATTCGATTGCCTTGGCTTTTGTCTAATGGTTTTTGATGAGAAATGAGTATGTTTGCCCATAATTACATTACATATATTAAAATTGGCATTACTTTGCTATTTTTTGTTATAGTTACAACGGTATTTGTAGTTAGTTGTTAATGCATGCTCTTAATTAAAACAAGTAAAGTAATCGCCTGTTTTTTCAGGCGGGGCTTAACGTCCAACTACCAATTGGTGTCGTGGACGGAGGCGACTAGCAAACATACTTTAATTAAAACAAAATACAAATAAAAATGTTCTCGGTAGTTTACATAACAAATTTAAGATTTTGTGAAATATTAAAATTTTTGTCAATATACTTGTCAAGGATACTACAATATTTAAAAGGAAAAGTAAAAAAATGAAAACGGCTTCCTTCGTATCAAAACTGAAGGCAGCCAGGTTATTACAAAAAGTTATATTTCAAACGTTAACGGATTAAAAACGTCGGAAGATGAGCAAATCAATTAATAGACATATGTAAATGGCTGTTATTTATTCCAGCAACAACGGAGTTTTTAATGGCTTGCATTAAATCTGTTCTAGAACAGTTGTACAACTGTAAACTGAATTGTATGAGAGTTGATCGTATAGTACTGCACGAAAAAGCGTAATATTAAAAAAGAAGCCAAGTTGAAAATGTTTTCCTATTTTCCAATAAAAGTTACAATTCCTAAATTTTCATCAAATTAAAGAGCATGTCGTTTAAAAGAGAAATTTTATACAACAATACAGACCGAATAAATTTCGAAAAATGTTACAAAAAATGGCATTTTCAGAAATTAGGCGTGAACTGATTTTCATGAATAAAATGTCATTCGATTCGAAATTTCATGCCTTTTGGAGGTCTCGACGTTGTTCACACTATTGGAGAGGGTTAGCCCTAGATACGTTAGGTTTCTTCTAAATCTGTTATTAATAATAACTCTCTAAATCTTCTCATGATTTTGATAAAAAGAATACTAATTCAGAACGTCATACCATCTCACTCTGACTTCTATTCAGAGAAAATACTGCTACGGTGCATTTCTGTTACGGAAAGTGTTGTAATTATGCTTAATTTCTCTAGCCCTTCTCGGGGATAAGTATTAGTTATCGCAGCTTAATTTCTCATACACCGCTTGCATGCACAGTATACTCGTATGTACGCACAGATAATTTATTGAAATGTTTTATTAAAAAGTATTATAACAATATAGTGGAGGCTTTGCAGGGTTAGGGTAAACTAAAGTGTAAGAGAAGCATTAAAAATAATCTACTTGGACTGGTAAAGGAATTCGAGTAGATGGTTCTTGGTTGAATCACTTAGACTTTGCAGATGACGTCGTTCTAATTGCTAAAGATGGAAGAGAATTGGAAAAAATGGCTAAGGAATTAATGCATCAATGTAAACTGATTGGTTTGACTGTAAACCCGTCTAAAACCCAACTCATCACTTTTGGCTGTCCACCGGAAGATCTGGTTGTGAATAACATCCAGATAAAGAGAGTTGAAATGTTATCTCGGTCACAAGATAAGTTCAGAAGGTCAGTTTCCTGAAATATCCAGAAGATGCATTCTAGATTGGAAAAAATGTGTGCCCTTAAACACTTCTTCAAATCCCATGCTGATGTTAAACTTAAGGTTAAGCTTTGGGAAAAACTTGTATTGCCCGTAATAACTTATGGCTGTGAAGCCTGGACCTTAGTTGCAAGAACAATGAATAAATTGAGAATAACTGTAGGAGCAATGGAGAGATATATGCTGGGCATAACAAAGAGGCATCGGAAAAGGAACATTTGGGTTAGAATCATAACGGAAATGATTCACATAATAGAGAGTTGAGAGAACTGAGATAATAGAGAGAATTGAAAGTGGCGAGAATGAAGTGGAAATGGGCAGGACACATTATGTGAGGAGAGGTAAGGTGGGCGAAGATGCTAATAGAGTGGACTCCTAGGTTGTGGGAAAAATGAAGAGGACGTCCAACTACCGTTTGGGATCAGGAAATGAAAAAGATTTGTGGCGGAGCGACCTGGCCTAGGGTAGCTAGAGGCAGAACAGAGTGGAAGTGAATGACGAAGTGTTTTGCGGAGTATGGGCAAACGAATTTTCATAGATTAAATTCACATTCAGTTTTTTTTTTAGTTTCTGTTTTATATATTATTCGTTTTTGTGCCTAATTGTTTTTCTAAGACACATAAAGTCATTGAATTACAACTAAATAAAACCTCAGCTAAGGCTGATTTTGTGTAAATATTAAAAAATAATAATATTACTAACATTTAGAATGTAAATAAAAAGGGAAAAGAATATATTTTTAATTTCTGAATAATGCAAAAAAGTTCGTATAATTTTATTGTATAATTTTTTACACAAATAAAGGTTTATTATTATTATTATTATAATGATAGTGTAAATTCCCTTACCCCTTTTAAGAAATAGTAATGTATATTTTCACACTTTTAGTCTGTAAGTATTAGGATTTCAAAATGACCCGATAAATGTAGGGCGAGCTGTACAAATTATTTTAGGGCGTTTATTTTCAGTTCAATAATCCCTAACGATCTAATGAATGTGGCGAACGATATGTCTTAAATTTAGGGCGCGTAATGAACTATGAAAAGTGTAATTGTTATTATCTTTTAAACTAGTTGCCCGAAAAATTAATCACTTACTCATATAAAGAAGTTAATATTATCATTATCTTAAGCAGTTAATGAATGCTCCTTAAGCTGCTTGAAATCCAACAAAATGCATGCCGATACCATTCGCTATCTTTGAAGAAAAAGTTCTAAACATTTCCGATTTAGCTGGTCGAATTTATATGAATTTCCTTTTACACGTCATCTTGGAGAATGGACACTACCACCAACAGACTTACTCTTGCAATAGACTAACAAAATTATCAGACATAATAATACTCTCATTCCGTGGTCTACCCACGTGAAGTACTTAGGGCTAACTTTAGACAACAAACTGACTTTCACTACGCACGTACAGGACAAAGTAAACGCAGGCAAACTGGACTACACGACTATTATTTCCTCTTCCCTCACGTGACTCCAAAATGACTGTGACCAACAAACTCCTCCTCTACAAAGTGGTCATTAGGCCGATGTTGCTCTACGCCTGCTCCGCCTGGAGCCTGACTTGTAGTAGCAACATCAAGCAACTTCAGTTAACGCAAAACAAATTTCTCAGACTCGCAACAGACTCTCCACGACGTACTAGAATTGACTCACTCCACGAGACAGCGTCCATTATCCCCGTACACTCCTATATCCAAAAATCGTCTGCTCAAACTCCTTTCCATTCTAGACTGCCATCCTAATCCACTCTGCCGCGACATAGCCTCCTACGATCCTTCTATATTTATATTATTATCTATTTTGTTCTGAGGAATTCCTCATACAAATGGAGGTGAGTGACGAAACAGAATATTCCAAAACTCCTTCTACAACATACAGACACAAAAGACTAAAACATATTCTCCTCTAACTTTCTACACTAGCAGCAGGTTTTTCCTCTCCCTTTTTCCCTGCATTCCTATCCTGCTCATTTAACCTTTCTCGTTCCTCACTTGCTATGAAGGTTAAAATGTATATACATTACACTTCATTATCTATTTTATGTATAGTACCCTAGAGTTTGCACCACCGTCGGCAATAATGAATGACCTAAACAGTTCCATCCTAGGCGCATTATCCCTTTTTCACAATTATTTTTATTGGAGGAGATAGTTAATCGGACTATTTTTTAAGTTTTTCTAGAAAAAGTGTATTTTTACTTTTCTTCAGGAAAATAAGATCAGGGGATTCCTGAGTGAAGTGCAATCGCAGGTACCCTATAAATACCATGTCAGAACTACAAACGGTTTTATCAGTTACATTCAAACAGTACGGTAGGACATTTGTGTAAGGGTTGACCTACACGAAAAAGCGTAACGTTGAAAAACACCCAACTTTTATAATTTTATTCTTTTTATATAAACGATAAAATTCCCAAACACTCAGGAATCCCCTGATCTTATTTCCTGAAGAAAAGTAAAAAATACACTTTTTCGAGAAAAACTTAAAAAATAGTCCGATTAACTACTCGTATCTCAACAACGTAGCACCTAAACGCGCGAACCGATTTTCATGAATGAGGTGTCATTTGATTCGGAATTTCATGTAGATGTGCCTTTTAGCGGTCTCGATGCTGTACATTCAATGTGAGAGGAGTTAGCCCCATGTATGTAAGGCCCCCCACTAAAACTATTACTTCTAACAACTCTGTAAATCTACGCCAGATTTTGATGAAATTTAGCAAGAAGAAGAATTTAGAATGCGTGACATTTAAGTGCCATTCTGCTCTTAGACCTACTCAGGGGGAGTGTTGCAATCAGGCCGTATTCGCAGTTTAAATTCTCTTTGCCCTTTTTGGGAGAAGAACTGTAATTGCAGATAATTCTTCTTTCCCTTTTTAGAAGAAGTTATTGTGATCACAGCTTAATTTTTCTTATATCCCTTAAGAGGAAGTAATGTTATCACAATTTATCTCACCGCTATTACTGGAAGGCAATGTAATCGCAATTTTTTTTATATTACCCTCTTAATGGAAAGTAATTAATCATCAGTTTATCCCAAAACATTTCTCTCAGTCTCCATATTTTTCCCACCAACTAGGTACCACTCCCCCATAACGTTTCTCGCAGTAAAACAACTTCCCGGAATCAACTAGCCTTATCCGACATCCGAATATTTTAAAAATCACTAGATGTAAAAAGTTGTTCAAATCAAGGAACAAAAATAAAAATCTATCCAAACGGTACGCAAATCTCCTCAACAAAAACTTACAGATTTAAAAGTCAAATATAAGAATTAGTTTAAACGACAAAAAGACAAAAATCAGTGAGTAAAAAGTAAAGTAATGGCCTATTCAGACGGGCCTAACGTCCAATTAGGTATCGTGTACGGGGGCGGAAGCTCATACTTAAAACATTTTAAACTTTACGATAAAGGAGAGTGCTGGAGAAATCATATTTCCTGGAGGTGACGGCGCTTCCGGCGGGAGTCACATCAACTTCACTGCTCCTTGTGGTATGGTAGCTCCTTCTTCTTCTTTTAGACACCTACGAACAACTGTATTCAGTAAAAGTCAATGTTATAACGACATTTGTCTAATTAATTGTAATAATTGAGAAAGTGGAACATGCGATGTTGACTGTAGAAAGGTGAATAATTCCAAGTTTTAACTTTTTTAAAAAATAAATTCGCCTTATTTACAGTGAGAAATGGCAAAAGTGTCCCTTCCTTTCGTCTGAAATAATTTCCACACAATTTCCTGCCCTATATTATTTCCAGGTTGAGAAGATAAGATATTAAGTTAGTACAGTAAATATGTAGATAACTGAGTGTGCGATGGATGGACGGCCTCTGCCAGCGTGAGGTGTTTGCCCTGGCGAGCATTGCCCCCGACTGCTGAACAATAGCTCCACCGACTCCCTCTAATAAAGCCACTCGCTTACCCATAAACTCCTCCAATTTTAGTCTTATACAAAATTAAACAGAATAATTGAAAATAAGGAAGAACATGCCTCAGACTTTTTGGCGTAAACGCATTCTCATTTTTTTCTCTTTTTTATTGAAATATTATTCTAAAAACTGCATAAAATAATGCAAAAATAGTGATGAAAAATAGCATTTTACACACTCAGGTCCATCTATACAAAGAACTGTAACAGACGCATGCTCTAGCGTAGTAAGGTGAAGGCGACAAACCAGTGTGGTAGCCATTACTTATCTACTGTGGCAACTAGACTTCCAATCCAAGGGGAGGGCGTTTAAGATTTGATCGCTTGTATCTTCGAGGAGGTTCCCTTCGGACAGTTCCAGAGAAAAAAAGTAAAGTAAAGTAATCGCCTATTTTTTCAGGCGGGGCTTAACGTCCAACTACCAATTAGGTGTCGTGGACGGAGGCGACTAGCAAACATACTTTACTGTAAATTTCTTTCATTAACCATTAAATAAAATCCAAGCCTAGGCCGGGAATCGAACCCAGTACCACAATACATATTAGGTTCGCAGGTCTCGCCTCTAACCGCTCGGCTACCGTGGCGCCCCTAGTTCCAAAGAATATGTAGTTTCAAATCTTAGAATCATGTTAACACTTCAAAGATGATGCAAAAATTTCATCCTCCAAAAAAAAAATCACCATCCTCGAGTAAAGCCTTTTAGATGAATTAAATGGTTTGGTAGTAAACCTCTGCTTTTTTAATCCGCTATTATTTTCTAAATTCTTAACCCACGCCGACATTATTGTAATATTTATTCGAGCCTGTCCGAGACCAACTATATCCGTTGTCTTCCAGTGTTGATCCCTTTGCCGAATGAAATACTAGAGAAGTTGCCTATCTTGCCTTTCCTGCCTTCTAGAAAGATGGAAGGAAAGTTTAGCGGGTTTTACACGCGCACTTTTCAAACTGTTGTTCTAAGTGAAATACTTTTGATCTTACTGTGAAGTTTCTGCTTGCTAAGGATTTCTGTTTTTTAAACAACCGTTTTCCATATCTCTTCACCACCATTGCGACATGTTCAAGAAACAGATTTTTTTCCATCTTCCTTCTGAGACTCCGCGAAAAATTAATGTTGTCTGGAGCACCAACAGTGTTAGTGACAGGGTGACATGGTTCTAGAAACTGCGGTCTGCAGTTTTTACCTGGAAGATTGCTCATGTGCCGTCGAGCTACGCTAACCGAACAAGTTCAAATATTTTGGGAAACTGAGGACAAATTGGACGTTAGCCACACTGCTGTAGCCTATATTTAAACCGTGTTCAACTCTTCCCTCTTAAAATAGTTTTAAAAAATCTTACCAAAGTATAACAAAATAGTGGTAATAGAACTTGGGAGGAACGAATGAAAAAACACGACGTTCAGAGAGTTATTAACCAACATCAAAAATAATTAAGGAGTATATATTTTTGCATCTGAATGTATTTAATTAGTGATATTTGCAAATGAGGCCTGTGTAGAGTAATCAGGCAGTATCAGCAATAGCTTCAGGTTCGTTAACACTTCTCATGAGTGGAAACTCACTACGTATGCAATTAATACTACACTTTCATGATTGGTTCTTGTAACAACAAACGAAATAAAGAAAGTAAGAAAAAAAACAATTTCGCTAACATCATGAGAATTTATGAACCTAATAATCAAATTATTATTCAACAAAGCGAAAAGATGGACAATTTTTTAAAAGAATTTTTAATTGATCTATTTTTGTAGGTCCCCCCCTTTAGGTAACCCTAAAAGAGAACCGTTCATTATGTATGTCCACAGAAGTATACATACTATTAGTACATACAATTTTTGTAGGTTGAAGCAAGAATTAGTAATAATGAAATTATTTGGGTAACTTCACCTCACATAGTATTACGCAATTCTTTTCGGACTAATAAGTGATACTTCTGGGCAATATATTAAACTGGTCAGAAAGGTTAAAAACCGGCATCAAAAAGTAGTAATTTTCACTAGTTCCATTTTTTGGGAGTGGCAGCAAAGCGAAGAGCACAACTTGAAAGTGTGCTTACCTGAAGTTTGTTCACATATTCTAGACTTGTGAAGCCCACAATGTGTGAGCGAAGGCTCTGCGTACCGAAATTTGTTTATGCGTTTTTACTTAATTATGTACCGAGCTGATAGGCTGGTATACCCGCAGGGCGCCTACATCCCTAAAAAAGTGGTTGGTCCATCTCTCTTACGGGATGGGGGGAGTGAGCAATTTAGTGAAACTAAACCAAGAGTTTTAGGATGACCTCTATGGCCAGGTGCCACTTTTTGCACTAAGACTTTAGGGAATGCTTGATTAAGCTCATACAGGTAGATTGAGTCTTCATTTGTTGTGCCGATTTGTTGATTTCGTACTTTATTTGATGACCAGGGTTGTCGGCTAGCCCACAAGAGATGTCCACAATGTTCTTATATTACTAAGTTTTTAGACTTTTTAGAGAATGTGTAAATAAAGTTTAGCCAAATTTTGTTTTTCCCCTCGCAATTAAAAAGTGTTTATTTACTCATCTAATAAATATTATTTAAAATATATCATTCAGTATCTTGAACTCTTCCAATTGAAGGACCTTCATAGGTCGTTATTTTTCAACGACTACGGCATGATCGGTACTAGATGAGTAAATAAACACTTTTTCGGAAGAATCCGGGCCACTGTTTGGAATCAGTTCAAAATGAATATGCTTACGTAGTACCACCGTTTTCTACAGCATTCCTTTTTTTCAAAGTTTGCTCTTCCGGAGACGGATACAGGTGCTTTGGCTGCTTTCGCTAATCTAATTAATTATTTTTGTAACTTTCGGCTCTCCAAATAAATACGCTTATTATAGCAAGCAATAACTAATTTAGTAATACATGTACAAAATTTTCGGGTACTTGCTGATTTTTTGAACCTTTTGACGTTTAATCATCCCTTTACTTAACTTTTTGAACTGTAAGTTTTTGCTAATGAGATTTTTGTACCTTTTGGATAGCTTTTCTTTTTTGTCTATTCTGTAAAGAAGTTACATATCCGCTTTACAGATTTTCTTAACATTTGGAATAAGCAATACTTTAATTATAAGCTGAAATGGTGATAAGTCAGAACCGTAACTACCACTGGAAAGATCTTTTAAAAGAATGCTTAGAGGTGAGGTCCGGAAGGAATCCACATAAAAGATTTTTTTGGCCAAACGTTTCAATCAAATTGGAAAGTATTTGTATGTAAATAGCAAAATTAAACTGCGATTTTAGTACTTCTTTTTAAAAGGAGTAAGAAAAATTAAAAATGCGTTTACAGTACTTCCCCCTTAAAGGCAAAGAGAAATGAATCTTCTAATATGCACGATTGCAATACTTCCCTTAAGTAGCTGTAGAGTAGGATGGCACTTTAACGTCACGCAGTAAAACTCAAACTACTTCCTGACAAATTTGATCGGTAGTCACTGATTATTAAGTGGGGCAACAAACAAAATCTGAAGCAATAAAAACCATTGAAGAAAAAAAAAAATCACTTAGTTGCTAAATCTCAAGGTCAATGATGCTTGAGGCATTGGAATTGGGTTCATCCGGAGAATTGGAGAAGAGAAATTTCTGAGCTAAGCGAAGAGTTAGCAGAAGAATCAGCTATTAATGGGATGGGATGTAATGGGATGTGGTTGAACGTGAAGTGTTCCATGTTTAGCAGTTTTTGATTCTGAACGGGAGAGACGGATTTATACGCATGGCTGAACCAAACAGTTCTGTTCCGTAGACCCAGATGAGTTGAAAGAATAATTAACCGTTTGTTTAGTATTGTTAGTTTACATTTCGAGAGCTTTGGCATTAAAACTTGATGTCCGGTAAAAATAAAGAATACATACAGAATTAAAAATGGAGAAATTTTCTTCTATAATGCAAATATTTATTTAAATATAAATTATGTTGTTTGTTAGTTGGATTGTATGGAATGAAGTTATATTGGTTGCATAACTGTGTGGTACTTTTTACACGAAATAGTTAGGTCACTCACGTGCAACATGCGCTTGCCCACCACGTGCACGCACACATGTCCATGCACGTGCTTGGCAACTTGTTTCATGCGTATTTTTAATCTATTTAGTTTATTTATCACTTATTACACTTTTAATAAATCTGGTGATACAAGGTCTTTTGTAGCAGCAATTTGCACTGTTATAAGAAGAGGAATATTGACTGAACGTACAGAAAAAATGACCAACTCTAAGTAGCTCTCTAGACTTTGATACCTTTCACATACCTCTAATGTATTAGAGATGAAACTTGTTGCCACATATATGCAATCAGTTAAAGAGTTACAAGAATTCTTAAAAAACAGATGATGATTTTATTGAATATTTTTTAAACCGGAAGTATTGGTTTAACATAATAATTTTATATGATAATTTAGGTTATATGAATGTATGGTATCATAAACATTAATGAAATAATATTCTCCGCAAGGCCTTTTTTGTCGACTTCAGCGCGGCATTCGATCGAATTGATCGACATGGACTAATTTATAAATTATATAGTACTGGGCTCTCTTATAAAATAATTAAGCTTATTTTTGGCCTTCATAATACTTATGGCAGGGTATGGTTTAGGGAAGGTTTGTCAGACTCATTTAAAATCGCGATGGGAGTTAACAGGGTGCACTTTTGAGTCCTCTCCTATTTTCTCTATTTATTAATGATCTGGAAGAGTATTTAGATGAGGGTGTGAATATTGGTGCATCTAATGTAAAACTTTTAGCCTACGCCGATGACATTGTCTTGCTTGCAACGTCGCCCATTTCACTACAAAAAATGATAAATTCATTGCACAGTTATTGTAGTACTTGGAATTTGGTTAATAACCTTGCAAAATCAAAAATCATTGTTTTTAGAAACAGCGGTAAAATCCCTTCAAATAACAAGTGGTGTTATGGTGCTGAACAAATTGAAATTGTAAGTAAACAAAAATATCTTGGAATAAATATCACGCCAACCCTTTGTCAAAATAATAATTTTAAAAATAAATTAAAAAATTTCAAAGTCGTGTCTAATTTCTGTTTGGAAAAGTTTTATTTTAAACAAAGATATTGGCCTTGAAAGTACATTACAAATATTCAATTCTATATCTAGAGCAAGTATCTGCTATGGAGCTCAAGTTTGGGGGGCCAAAAATTTAATGATGTGGAAAAATTATTAGTATTCTTTAGTAATTTTGCTGCATTAACTTTTCCTTCACATTTTTTAAAATTTATTAAACGTCACAGACCCTTATGCTGACCGGACAGGTTTAATGTACTTCATTGATATTATTTAAGTAATTTTACTGCATTAACTTTTCATTAAAATTTGTTAGAATTTATTAGATGTCACAGACCTTTATGCTGGCAACTTCATTTAAAATAATTTTTTTGTGAAAATAATAAAATGTGTATTTCCTCTTCTTAATTAAATAGAGCTTTATTTTAACACTATTCCAAATTATTCTTCTGACTGATCTCTATTATGCCCTTTGTTCTGTGTAATCACATACACATGCACATTAAAATAGAAAAAAGCTTTAAAATTTTAAACACTAATATACTATTGTAGAGACAACTTTGTATTATATTTCATCTGTATATGGAGATATACAGATTATATATCTTTGAATGGAATTTAAACAAAATCTATGGAGTGGTTAACTAGATATTTGAATTTAAAGTTTTCAGCCTGTAAAACCAAAGCAAACTTTAACCCTAAATATCTCGTTTTCTGCTCGATAGATTTTTTCGAGATTTTATACGATTATACACTAAAGTTGACTCCATATACAAGTGGAATTTAAACAAAATCTACAGAGTGGTTAACTAGATATTTGAATTTAAAGTTTTCAGCCTGTAAAACAAAAGAAAAATTTAACCCTAAATATCTCGCTTTCCGCTCGATAGATTTTTACGAAATTTTATACGATTATACACTAGAGTGGACTCCATATACAGGTGGAATTTAAACAAAATCTATAGACTGGTTAAGTAGATATTTGAAATTAAAGTTTTCAGCCTGTAAATCAAAAGCAAATTTTAACCCTAAATATATCGTTTCCTGCTCGATAGATTTTTTCGAGGTTTTATACGATTATACACTAGAGTTGACTCCATATACAGGTGGAATTTAAACAAAATCTATAGAGTGGTTAAGTAGATATTTGAATTTAAAGTTTTCAGCCAGTAAAACAAAAGGAAACTTTAACCCTAATTATCTCGTTTTCAGCTCGACAGATTTTTACGAGATTTTATACGATTATACTCTAAAGTTGACTCCATTTACAGGTTGAATTTAAACAAAATCTATAGTGTGGTTAACTAGATATTTAAAATTTTAAGTTTTCAGCCTGTAAAACCAAAGCAAACTTTAACCCTAAATATCTCGTTTTCTGCTCTATAGATTTTTTCCAGATTTTATACGATTATACTCTAGAGTGGACTCCATATACAGGTGGAATTTAAACAAAATCTATTGAGTGGTTTACTAGATATTTGAATTTAAATTTTTCAGTCTGCAAAACGAAAGCAAATTTTAACCCTAAATATCCCATTTTCTGCTCGATAAATTTTTTCGAGATTTTACACGATTATACACTAGAGTTGAATCCATATACAGGTGGAATTTAAACAAAATCTATAGCAGAGTTGGGCACTGATTAAAAAAAAAATTAAATTCTAAATTTAATTGATTAAATTTTTTTATTGATTAAATTTATTTTTAATTTTAATCAGAATTTAATCGGCGAATTTAATCGAAATTTTAATCATATGACAATTATTTAATCAATTAAATTTCAGATTTAATCGTTAATCAAACTAAAAAAATTATGATTAAATCTGAGAATTAAATTGAACTTTCATTTTAATCACCGAATTAGTTCAATTTCAATCGTTAATGAAACTAATTTATTTAATCATCCACTTTTATGCCTTTTCAACCAATGGTTCGAACCACGTTTTGGCGAAGCCCTTTTTCTAAGCGTCTCCAATAAATACTTTTCGGTTAATTTTTGTAGACTTGGACTTCTTCACGAGTCTCTAGACCAGTGGTTCTTAACCTTTTTATAGACGCGGAACACAATTATATGTATATATTTTTTTCGCGGAACACTAACATTAAATAATTTGAAATTCGGTATTTAGCAAGAACTTAAAATTAAATTCAAATTAAAAAAAAGGAAGAATTTTTTGTTTTCGTATCTTTCCTAAGTTTCAAAATTTCAATACTGTAAAGTTTTTCTACCTTTTTACTAAAAAAACTTTACCTATAACTAATGCCTGCCCCTAGTTAATTTAATAATCGGTGGGTTTGATAAATAATAAAACTAGCTAAATTTGTAAGTAATAACCTGATTTATTCACACATTAACATTAATAGTGGATAGCAGTACAGCTATCCACGTCCGATTCGTCCGTCTCTTGGCTGCCAAATAAAATGTCACTGGGTAGTGGAAGCTCCCTACCGAACACATCGCTAGCAGGTGTCCGGCCAGTGGTCTCCTGAACTGCCGATCTGTACGCCATCGTTATGGGAGGTGTATGTACAACCCAGTCCTCCTGATGTTCATTCCCCAAAGACCTCTGATGGTCTTCTAGGGTCCTGTTAATTTGCCCCACCATGCCGTCAGAGTGAGGGTGTAGCGGCGTTGTCCTTGTTCTGCTGACGCCGAGGTTCTGGTAGACCGTCGATGCTGCAGCTGCCGTTGACGCGTCCTGATCTGCTACGTCGTGGGCCTCTGCCCGTTCACTGAAGTGGTCCATCGCAACCGAAATGTAGCGCCTCTCTCTTCTGGAATCAGGAGAGGGTCCTGCCATATCGCTGGCTATCCTCTTGCACGGAGTTCCTACCTTGTCCTGCCTCAGGGCGCCATTGGTTCCTCGGCTGGTTCTCTTCATTGCTACCCACTCGGTGCTACGACTACCCCAGTCTACACCGTCCTCGTGGTAGCCTACCAAAGAGAACCGCTGCCTTCGCTTGGCCAATGCCCTCTTCACTGCAAGATGGATCCCGGTGTTACCTCCGTGGATGTCCGATAGCCCTTCGTCCCTTTGCGATCCTGGCAGGAGTTCTTGAACTCCCTCTTCTTTCCTCGCTGTCCACGCTTCAAGGCTCCCTTTCACTCCTGGTTGAACAAAGGTTCTCTTACCTTGGACTTGCTCTTCCTGTCCGCTGCAGATTTCTAGCGCTCCTATGCTTTCTTCTTCCCACGCAGCTTCTCGAGCTTCCACACGGCTATGCCTTCCGTTACCCAGGTCACGTTTACCTCTAAAGTCCGACCTGCTACCTGCGGCATCCTTGCTGTCTTCGTCTTCTTCTTGGACCTTCTCTGTTTCGGCCTTCATTTCTTCTGGTATCTCTTTTTCCCTTTTTATTTCTCCTTTTATTCCGTCAGGGCCTGTTTTCGTCTCGTCCTGCCAGTTTCTCATACCTTCTAACATTTTATCTTGGACCTTTTTCATTTCTCTCACATCTTCTCTCATCTCCGTCGCCAGTGCTATTAACTCCTCCATCTTCTGCTTCCTGGCACTCACGGGCATATAACACTCGCCAGTTCTCCACAACTTTCCGGCAATTCACTCGAACTAATCGAACCACACTTACTCGTTTAGCGGTTTTATCATATCCCACTTCTGACACCAATGTAAAGTTTTTCCTGCCTTTTTACTAAAAAAACTTTACCTATAACTAATGCCTTAATGTCTTCTGGTTTCTTGCTTATTTCCCTTCTTATTTTCCTTATTATTTCTTCTTTCATCTCTTCCTGGCCCTTTCTTGTTTCGTCTAGGCCCTTGTTCACCTCCTTCAGATCTTCTTTCATTCCCTCATCAGTGACAATAACTCTTCCATGTTTCTGCTTCGTAGTACTCACAGGCATATAACGCTAGTCTGCCTTCCAAAACTTTCCGGCAATTCACCCGAACTAATAAAATCACACTTACTCGTTTAGCGGCTTTATCATATATCCCACTTCTGACACCAATGTAAAGTTTTTCTACCTTTTTACTAAAAAAACTTTACCTATAACTAATGCCTTAATGTCTTCTGGTTTCTTGCTTATTTCCCTTCTTATTTTCCTTATTATTTCTTCTTTCATCTCTTCCTGGCCCTTTCTTGTTTCGTCTAGGCCCTTGTTCACCTCCTTCAGATCTTCTTTCATTCCCTCATCAGTGACAATAACTCTTCCATGTTTCTGCTTCGTAGTACTCACAGGCATATAACGCTAGTCTGCCTTCCAAAACTTTCCGGCAATTCACCCGAACTAATAAAATCACACTTACTCGTTTAGCGGCTTTATCATATATCCCACTTCTGACACCAATGTAAAGTTTTTCTACCTTTTTACTAAAAAAACTTTACCTATAACTAATGCCTGCCACTAGTTAATTTAATAATATGTGGGTTTGATAAATAATAAAACTCACTAAATTTGTAAGTAATAACCTGATTTATTCACACATTAACATTAACTAACATGAACATTTACTAGCAACTAACGCTATTCATTACAGTCACCATTTACAACAGTCACAACAGTTTAATGTTACTTACTCACTACGTAACGCCACAAAACTGTTCCACGACTGACCCCTGGTCCGCACTGCACCTAATTGCACTAGTCTCAGCTGCACTAACACAGCTCTACTCATCAACTGACTAATTGCCCAACTAGCTATCACTAAAGCACTCCACAACACTGACTCTCTCGAACTATGTCTCAACACTGACTCTCCAAGACTAACTCCAAAACTCACTGACTGACTAGAAACTACAAGACTGTAAAACTCTTAGAACTCGATTAAAAACTGACTTCTCCAGCTGTGTCTGCCTCCTTTTAACTGCGACTGCCCCACTCCGTCTGTGTCACACCCACCGGCCAGTCACTGGCTGAGAAAAACAAATACTGCCACCACCCCAATTGGGGCCGCCCTCCTCCAACCTTCCGTCACACTCCAACTCCGCCTGTCTTGCTCCCACCGGCCGCTCATTGGCAGGAAAACACATACTGCCACATTCACAACTAGGGCCGCCTCCTCCAATTCTCTGTCTCTCTCCAACTCCGACTGTCTCACTCTCACCTGTCAATCACTGGCTGGGAAAACACATATGCTACCACCCCAACTGAGGCCTTTCTCTTAGCTGGCTTATACACGGAGGTGGACCATTACAGGCTACGGTCACTAAACTCCTTGAACAATCTAGCCCTTTCCTTTCTAGTTCAGGTAGAGACCGGCACTTTTGTCAACACAGTGGTGGCCTGTTACCGGCTTTGGTCGCTTAACACCTAGAACAATCTAGGCCTTTCTTCTCTGCCCAGGTCAACTTCGTTACACTACATTTAAAATTAAAATTTCGTGGAATACATGGACCATATTCGCAGAACACCTGTTAAGAACGACTGCTTTATATCTTCTAAAATTATAGATCTGTGCACAAAACAACTATAGATTATAATTTAGAAAAACAAAGTGTACAAGAGAACTAAATTCCAAACCAATACGTGGTTCACAGTGGGAGATATAAAACGGCAATAATTTTACAGAATTTCATGACCCAAAAAATTTTCAACCCCTTATATCTTCTACCTTTTTAGATCTGTGCACAAAATAACATTAGTTTATAATTGAGAAAAACAAAGTGTATAAGAAAACAAAATTCCATATCAATACGTGGTTCACAGTGGGAGATATAGAACAGCCACAATTTTACAGAATTCCATGACCCAAAAAATTTTCAACCCTTTATATCTTCTACCTTTTTAGATCTGTGCACAAAATAACTATAGTTTATAATTGATAAAAACAAAGTGTATAAGAGAACAAAATTCCATATCAATACATGGTTCACAGAAGGAGATATAGAACAGCCACAATTTTACAGAATTTCATGACCCAAAAAATTTCCAACACTTTATATCTTCTACCTTTTTAGATCTGTGCACAAAATAACTTTAGTTTATAATTGAGAAAAACAAAGTGTACAAGAGAACTAAATTCCATACCAATACGTAGTTCACAGTGGGGGATATAAAACGGCCATAAATTTACAGAATTTCATTACCCAAAAAATATTCAACCCTTTATATCTTCTACCTATTTAGATCTGTGCACAAAAAAACTAGAGTTTATAATTGAGAAAAACAAAGTGTACCAGAGAACTAAATTCCATACCAATACGTGGTTCACAGTGGGAGATATAAAACGGCCATAATTTTACAGAATTTCATGACCCAAACAATTTTCAACCCCTTATATCTTCTACCTTTTTAGATCTGTGCACAAAATAACATTAGTTTATAATTGAGAAAAACAAAGTGTATAAGAAAACAAAATTCCATATCAATACGTGGTTCACAATGGGAGATATAGAACAGCCACAATTTTACAGAATTCCATGACCCAAAAAATTTTCAACCCTTTATATCTTCTACCTTTTTAGATCTGGGCACAAAATAACTATAGTTTATAATTGATAAAAACAAAGTGTATAAGAGAACAAAATTCCATATCAATACATGGTTCACAGTGGGAGATATAGAACAGCCACAATTTTACAGAATTTCATGACCCAAAAAATTTCCAACCCTTTATATCTTCTACCTTTTTAGATCTGTGCACAAAATAACTTTAGTTTATAATTGAGAAAAACAAAGTGTACAAGAGAACTAAATTCTATACCAATACGTAGTTCACAGTGGGAGATATAAAACGGCCATAAATTTACAGAATTTCATGACCCAAAAAATATTCAACCCTTTATATCTTCTACCTATTTAGATCTGTGCACAAAAAAACTATAGTTTATAATTGAGAAAAACAAAGTGTACCAGAGAACTAAATTCCATACCAATACGTGGTTCACAGTGGGAGATATAAAACGGCCATAATTTTACAGAATTTCATGACCCAAAAAATTTTCAACCCCTTATATCTTCTACCTTTTTAGATCTGTGCACAAAATAACATTAGTTTATAATTGAGAAAAACAAAGTGTATAAGAAAACAAAATTCCATATCAATACGTGGTTCACAGTGGGAGATATAGAACAGCCACAATTTTACAGAATTCCATGACCCAAAAAATTTTCAACCCTTTATATCTTCTACCTTTTTAGATCTGTGCACAAAATAACTATAGTTTATAATTGATAAAAACAAAGTGTATAAGGGAACAAAATTCCATATCAATACATGGTTCACAGTGGGAGATATAGAACAGCCACAATTTTACAGAATTTCATGACCCAAAAAATTTCCAACCCTTTATATCTTCTACCTTTTTAGATCTGTGCACAAAATAACTTTAATTTATAATTGAGAAAAACAAAGTGTACAAGTGAACTAAATTCCATAACAATACGTAGTTCACAGTGGGAGATATAAAACGGCCATAAATTTACAGAATTTCATGACCCAAAAAATATTCAACCCTTTATATCTTCTACCTATTTAGATCTGTGCACAAAAAAACTATAGTTTATAATTGAGAAAAACAAAGTGTACCAGAGAACTAAATTCCATACCAATACGTGGTTCACAGTGGGAGATATAAAACGGCCATAATTTTACAGAATTTCATGACCCAAAAAATTTTCAACCCCTTATATCTTCTACCTTTTTAGATCTGTGCACAAAATAACATTAGTTTATAATTGAGAAAAACAAAGTGTATAAGAGAACAAAATTCCATATCAATACGTGGTTCACAGTGGGAGATATAGAACAGCCACAATTTTACAGAATTCCATGAACCAAAAAATTTTCAACCATTTATATCTTCTAACTTTTTAGATCTGTGCACAAAATAACTATAGTTTATAATTGATAAAAACAAAGTGTATAAGAGAACAAAATTCCATATCAATACATGGTTCACAGTGGGAGATATAGAACAGCCACAATTTTACAGAATTTCATGACCCAAAAAATTTTGAACCCTTTATATCTTCTACGTTTTTAGATCTGTGCACAAAATAACATTAGTTTATAATTGAGAAAAACAAAGTGTATAAGAGAACAAAATTCCATTTCAATACGTGGTTCACAGTGAGAGATATAGAACAGCCACAATTTTACAGAATTCCATGACCCAAAAAATTTTCAACCCTTTATATCTTCTACCTTTTTAGATCTGTGTACAAAATAACTATAGTTTATAATTTAGAAAAACAAAGTGTACAAGAGAACTAAATTCCATACCAATACGTGGTTCACCGTGGGAGATATAAAACGGCCATAATTTTACAGAATTTCATGACCCAAAAAATTTTCAAGCCTTTATATCTTTTACCTTTTTAGATCTGTGCACAAAATAACTTTAGTTTATAATTGAGAAAAACAAAGTGTACAAGAGAACTAAATTCCATACCAATACGTGGTTCACAGTGGGAGATATAAAACGGCCATAAATTTACAGAATTTCATGACCTAAAAAATATTCAACCCTTTATATCTTCTACCTTTTTAGATCTGTGCACAAAATAACTTTAGTTTATAATTGAGAAAAACAAAGTGTATAAGAGAACAAAATTCCATATCAATACGTGGTTCACAGTGAGAGATATATAAAGGCCACAATTTTGTAAAATTTCATGACCCAAAAAATTTTCAACCCTTTATATCTTCTACCTTTTTAGATCTGTGCACAAAAAAACTATAGTTTATAATTTAGAAAAACAAAGTGTACAAGAGAACTAAATTCCATACCAATACGTGGTTCACCGTGGGAGATATAAAACGGCCATAATTTTACAGAATTTCATGACCCAAAAAATTTTCAAGCCTTTATATCTTTTACCTTTTTAGATCTGTGCACAAAATAACTTTAGTTTATAATTGAGAAAAACAAAGTGTACAAGAGAACTAAATTCCATACCAATACGTGGTTCACAGTGGGAGATATAAAACGGCCATAAATTTACAGAATTTCATGACCTAAAAAATATTCAACCCTTTATATCTTCTACCTTTTTAGATCTGTGCACAAAATAACTTTAGTTTATAATTGAGAAAAACAAAGTGTATAAGAGAACAAAATTCCATATCAATACGTGGTTCACAGTGAGAGATATATAAAGGCCACAATTTTGTAAAATTTCATGACCCAAAAAATTTTCAACCCTTTATATCTTCTACCTTTTTAGATCTGTGCACAAAAAAACTATAGTTTATAATTGAGAAAAACAAAGTGTACAAGAGAACTAAATTCCATACCAATACGTGGTTCACAGTGGGAGATATAAAACGGCCATAATTTTATAGAATTTCATGACCCAAAAAATTTATCACCCTTTATATCTTCTACCTTTTTAGATCTGTGCACAAAATAACTTTAGTTTATAATTGAGAAAAACAAAGTGTATAAGAGAACAAAATTCCATATCAATACGTTGTTCACAGTAAGAGATATATAACGGCCACAATTTTGTTGAATTTCATGACCCAAAAAATTTTCAACCCTTTATATCTTCTACCTTTTTAGATCTGTGCACAAAATAACTATAGTTTATAATTGATAAAAACAAAGTGTATAAGAGAACTAAATTCCATACCAATACGTGGTTCACAGTGGGAGATATAAAACGGCCATAATTTTACAGAATTTCATGACCCAAAAAATTTTGAACCCTTTATATCTTCTACCTTTTAAGATCTGTGCACAAAATAACTATAGTTTATAATTGAGAAAAACAAAGTGTATAAGAGGACAAAATTCCATACCAATACGTGGTTCACAGTGGGAGATATAAAACGGCCATAATTTTACAGCATTTCATGACCCAAAAAATTTTCAACCCTTTATATCTTCTACCTTTTTAGATCTGTGCACAAAATAACTATAGTTTATTATTTAGAAAAACAAAGTATACTAGAGAACTAAATTCCATACCAATACGTGGTTCACAGTGGGAGATATAGAACAGCCACAATTTTACAGAATTCCATGACCCAAAAAATTTTCAACCCTTTATATCTTCTACCTTTTTAGATCTGTGCACAAAATAACTATAGTTTATAATTGATAAAAACAAAGTGTATAAGAGAACTAAATTCCATACCAATACGTGGTTCACAGTGGGAGATATAAAACGGCCATAATTTTACAGAATTTCATGACCCAAAAAATTTTGAACCCTTTATATCTTCTACCTTTTAAGATCTGTGCACAAAATAACTATAGTTTATAATTGAGAAAAACAAAGTGTATAAGAGGACAAAATTCCATACCAATACGTGGTTCACAGTGGGAGATATAAAACGGCCATAATTTTACAGCATTTCATGACCCAAAAAATTTTCAACCCTTTATATCTTCTACCTTTTTAGATCTGTGCACAAAATAACATTAGTTTATAATTGAGAAAAACAAAGTGTATAAGAGAACAAAATTCCATATCAATACGTGGTTCACAGTGGGAGATATAGAACAGCCACAATTTTACAGAATTCCATGACCCAAAAAATTTTCAACCCTTTATATCTTCTACCTTTTTAGATCTGTGCACAAAATAACTATAGTTTATAATTGATAAAAACAAAGTGTATAAGAGAACTAAATTCCATACCAATACGTGGTTCACAGTGGGAGATATAAAACGGCCATAATTTTACAGCATTTCATGACCCAAAAAATTTTCAACCCTTTATATCTTCTACCTTTTTAGATCTGTGCACAAAATAACTATAGTTTATAATTGATAAAAACAAAGTATACAAGAGAACTAAATTCCATACCAATACGTGGTTCACAGTGGGAGATATAGAACGGCCACAATTTTACAGAATTTCATGACCCAAAAAATTTTCAACCCTGTATATCTTCTACCTTTCTAGATCTGTGTACAAAATAACTATAGTTTATAATTTAGAAAAACAAAGTGTACAAGAGAACTAAATTCCATACCAATACGTGGTTCACCGTGGGAGATATAAAACGGCCATAATTTTACAGAATTTCATGACCCAAAAAATTTTCAAGCCTTTATATCTTTTACCTTTTTAGATCTGTGCACAAAATAACGTTAGTTTATAATTGAGAAAAACAAAGTGTACAAGAGAACTAAATTCCATACCAATACGTGGTTCACAGTGGGAGATATAAAACGGCCATAAATTTACAGAATTTCATGACCCAAAAAATATTCAACCCTTTATATCTTCTACCTTTTTAGATCTGTGCACAAAATAACTTTAGTTTATAATTGAGAAAAACAAAGTGTATAAGAGAACAAAATTCCATATCAATACGTGGTTCACAGTGAGAGATATATAACGGCCACAATTTTGTAGAATTTCATGACCCAAAAAATTTTCAACCCTTTATATCTTCTACCTTTTTAGATCTGTGCACAAAAAAACTATACTTTATAATTGAGAAAAACAAAGTGTACAAGACAACTAAATTCCATACCAATACGTGGTTCACAGTGGGAGATATAAAACGGCCATAATTTTACAGAATTTCATGACCCAAAAAATTTTCCACCCTTTATATCTTCTACCTTTTTAGATCTGTGCACAAAATAACTTTAGTTTATAATTGAGAAAAACAAAGTATATAAAAGAACAAAATTCCATATCAATACGTGGTTCACAGTAAGAGATATATAACGGCCATAATTTTACAGAATTTCATGACCCAAAAAATTTTCAACCCTTTATATCTTCTACCTTTTTAGATCTGTCCACAAAAAAACTATAGTTTATAATTGAGAAAAACAAGGTGTACAAGAGAACTAAATTCCATACCAATACGTGGTTCACAGTGGGAGATATAAAACGGCCATAAATTTACAGAATTTCATGACCCAAAAAATATTCAACCCTTTATATCTTCTACCTTTTTAGATCTGTGCACAAAAAAACTATACTTTATAATTGAGAAAAACAAAGTGTACAAGAGAACTAAATTCCATACCAATACGTGGTTCACAGTGGGAGATATAAAACGGCCATAATTTTACAGAATTTCATGACCCAAAAAATTTTCCACCCTTTATATCTTCTACCTTTTTAGATCTGTGCACAAAATAACTTTAGTTTATAATTGAGAAAAACAAAGTATATAAAAGAACAAAATTCCATATCAATACGTGGTTCACAGTAAGAGATATATAACGGCCATAATTTTACAGAATTTCATGACCCAAAAAATTTTCAACCCTTTATATCTTCTACCTTTTTAGATCTGTCCACAAAAAAACTATAGTTTATAATTGAGAAAAACAAGGTGTACAAGAGAACTAAATTCCATACCAATACGTGGTTCACAGTGGGAGATATAAAACGGCCACAATTTTACAGAATTTCATGACCCAAAAAATTTTCCACCCTTTATATCTTCTACCTTTTTAGATCTGTGCACAAAATAACTTTAGTTTATAATTGAGAAAAACAAAGTATATAAGAAAACAAAATTCTATATCAGTACGTGGTTCACAGTGAGAGATATAGAACGGCCACAATTCTACAGAATTTCATGACCCAAAAAATTTTCAACCCTTTATATCTTCTACCTTTTTAGATCTGTGCACAAAATAACTATAGTTTATAATTTAGAAAAACCAAGTATACAAGAGAACTAAATTCCATACCAATACGTGGTTCACAGTGTGAGATATAAAACGGCCATAATTTTACAGAATTTCATGACCCAAAAAATTTTCAACACTTTATATCTTCTACCTTTTTAGATCTGTGCACAAAATAACATTAGTTTATAATTGAGAAAAACAAAGTGTATAAGAGAACAAAATTCCATATCAATACGTGGTTCACAGTGGGAGATATAGAACAGCCACAATTTTACACAATTTCATGACCCAAAAAATTTTCAACCCTTTATATCTTCTACCTTTTAAGATCTGTGCACAAAAAAACTATAGTTTATAATTGAAAAAAACAAAGTGTACAAGAGAACTAAATTCCATACCAATACGTGGTTCACAGTAGGAGATATAAAACGGCCATAATTTTACAGAATTTCATGACCCAAAAAATTTTCCACCCTTTATATCTTCTACCTTTTTAGATCTGTGCACAAAATAACATTAGTTTATAATTGAGAAAAACAAAGTGTATAAGAGAACAAAATTCCATATCAATACGTGGTTCACAGTGGGAGATATAGAACAGCCACAATTTTACAGAATTCCATGACCCAAAAAATTTTCAACCCTTTATATCTTCTACCTTTTTAGATCTGTGCACAAAATAACTATAGTTTATAATTTGGAAAAACAAAGTGTACAAGAGAACTAAATTCCATACCAATACGTGGTTCACAGTGGGAGATATAAAACGGCCATAATTTTACTGCATTTCATGACCCAAAAAATTTTCAACCCTTTATATCTTCTACCTTTTTAGATCTGTGCACAAAATAACTATAGTTTATAATTGATAAAAACAAAGTATACAAGAGAACTAAATTCCATACCAATACGTGGTTCACAGTGGGAGATATAGAACGGCCACAATTTTACAGAATTTCATGACCCAAAAAATTTTCAACCCTGTATATCTTCTACCTTTTTAGATCTGTGCACAAAATAACTTTAGTTTGTAATTGAGAAAAACAAAGTGTATAAGAGAACAAAATTCCATATCAATACGTGGTTCACAGTGAGAGAAATATAACGGCCACAATTTTGTAGAATTTCATGACCCAAAAAATTTTCCACCCTTTATATCTTCTACCTTTTTAGATCTGTGCACAAAATAACTTTAGTTTATAATTGAGAAAAACAAAGTATATAAAAGAACAAAATTCCATATCAATACGTGGTTCACAGTAAGAGATATATAACGGCCATAATTTTACAGAATTTCATGACCCAAAAAATTTTCAACCCTTTATATCTTCTACCTTTTTAGATCTGTCCACAAAAAAACTATAGTTTATAATTGAGAAAAACAAGGTGTACAAGAGAACTAAATTCCATACCAATACGTGGTTCACAGTGGGAGATATAAAACGGCCACAATTTTACAGAATTTCATGACCCGAAAAATTTTCCACCCTTTATATCTTCTACCTTTTTAGATCTGTGCACAAAATAACTTTAGTTTATAATTGACAAAAACAAAGTATATAAGAGAACAAAATTCCATATCAGTACGTGGTTCACAGTGAGAGATATAGAACGGCCACAATTCTACAGAATTTCATGACCCAAAAAATTTTCAACCCTTTATATCTTCTACCTTTTTAGATCTGTGCACAAAATAACTATAGTTTATAATTTAGAAAAACCAAGTATACAAGAGAACTAAATTCCATACCAATACGTGGTTCACAGTGTGAGATATAAAACGGCCATAATTTTACAGAATTTCATGACCCAAAAAATTTTCAACACTTTATATCTTCTACCTTTTTAGATCTGTGCACAAAATAACATTAGTTTATAATTGAGAAAAACAAAGTGTATAAGAGAACAAAATTCCATATCAATACGTGGTTCACAGTGGGAGATATAGAACAGCCACAATTTTACACAATTTCATGACCCAAAAAATTTTCAACCCTTTATATCTTCTACCTTTTAAGATCTGTGCACAAAAAAACTATAGTTTATAATTGAAAAAAACAAAGTGTACAAGAGAACTAAATTCCATACCAATACGTGGTTCACAGTGGGAGATATAAAACGGCCATAATTTTACAAAATTTCATGACCCAAAAAATTTTCAACCCTTTATATCTTCTACCTTTTTAGATCTGTGCACAAAATAACATTAGTTTATAATTGAGAAAAACAAAGTGTATAAGAGAACAAAATTCCATATCAATACGTGGTTCACAGTGGGAGATATAGAACAGCCACAATTTTACAGAATTCCATGACCCAAAAAATTTTCAACCCTTTATATCTTCTACCTTTTTAGATCTGTGCACAAAATAACTATAGTTTATAATTTGGAAAAACAAAGTGTACAAGAGAACTAAATTCCATACCAATACGTGGTTCACCGTGGGAGATATAAAACGGCCATAATTTTACAGAATTTCATGACCCAAAAAATTTTCAAGCCTTTATATCTTTTACCTTTTTAGATCTGTGCACAAAATAACTTTAGTTTATAATTGAGAAAAAAAAGTGTACAAGAGAACTAAATTCCATACCAATACGTGGTTCACAGTGGGAGATATAAAACGGCCATAATTTTACAGAATTTCATGACCCAAAAAATTTTCCACCCTTTATATCTTCTACCTTTTTAGATCTGTGCACAAAATAACTTTAGTTTATAATTGAGAAAAACAAAGTGTACAAGAGAACTAAATTCCATACCAATACGTGGTTCACAGTGGGAGATATAAAACGGCCATAAATTTACAGAATTTCATGACCCAAAAAATATTCAACCCTTTATATCTTCTACCTTTTTAGATCTGTGCACAAAATAACTATAGTTTATAATTTAGAAAAACAAAGTGTACAAGAGAACTAAATTCCATACCAATACGTGGTTCACAGTGGGAGATATAAAACGGCCATGATTTTACAGAATTTCATGACCCAAAAAATTTTCAACCCTTTATATCTTCTACCTATTTAGATCTGTGCACAAAATAACTTTAGTTTACAATTGAGAAAAACAAAGTATATAAGAGAACAAAATTCCATATCAGTACGTGGTTCACAGTGAGAGATATAGAACGGCAACAATTTTACAGAATTTCATGACCCAAAAAATTTTCAACCCTTTATATCTTCTACCTTTTTAGATCTGGGCGTAAAAAAACTATAGTTTATAATTGAGAAAAACAAAGTGTACAAGAGAACTAAATTCCATACCAATACGTGGTTCACAGTGGGAAATATAAAACGGCTATAATTTTACAGAATTTCATGACCCAAAAAATTTTCAACCCTTTATATCTTCTACCTTTTTAGATCTGTGCACAAAATAACTATAGTTTATAATTGAGAAAAACAAAGTGTATAAGAGAACAAAATTCCATACCAATACGTGGTTCACAGTGGGAGATATAAAACGGCCATAATTTTACAGCATTTCATGACCCAAAAAATTTTCAACCCTTTATATCTTCTACCTTTTTAGATCTGTGCACAAAATAACTATAGTTTATAATTTAGATAAACAAAGTATACAAGAGAACTAAATTCCATACCAATACGTGGTTCACAGTGGGAGATATAGAACAGCCATAATTTTACAGAATTTCATGACCCAAAAAATTTTCCACCCTTTATATCTTCTACCTTTTTAGATCTGTGCACAAAATAACTTTAGTTTATAATTGAGAAAAACAAAGTATATAAAAGAACAAAATTCCATACCAATACGTGGTTCACAGTGGGAGATATAAAACGGCCATAATTTTACAGAATTTCATGACCCAAAAAATATTCAACCATTTATATCATCTACCTTTTTAGATCTGTGCACAAAATAACTTTAGTTTATAATTGAGAAAAACAAAGTGTATAAGAGAACAAAATTCCATATCAATACGTGGTTCACAGTAAGAGATATATAACGGCCACAATTTTGTTGAATTTCATGACCCAAAAAATTTTCAACCCTTTATATCTTCTACCTTTTTAGATCTGTCCACAAAAAAACTATAGTTTATAATTGAGAAAAACAAGGTGTACAAGAGAACTAAATTCCATACCAATACGTGGTTCACAGTGGGAGATATAAAACGGCCATAATTTTACAGCATTTCATGACCCAAAAAATTTTCCACCCTTTATATCTTCTACCTTTTTAGATCTGTGCACAAAATAACTTTAGTTTATAATTGAGAAAAAAAAGTGTACAAGAGAACTAAATTCCATACCAATACGTGTTTCACAGTGGGAGATATAAAACGGCCATAAATTTACAGAATTTCATGACCCAAAAAATATTCAACCCTTTATATCTTCTACCTTTTTAGATCTGTGCACAAAATAACTTTAGTTTGTAATTGAGAAAAACAAAGTGTATAAGAGAACAAAATTCCATATCAATACGTGGTTCACAGTGAGAGAAATATAACGGCCACAATTTCGTAGAATTTCATGACCCAAAAAATTTTCCACCCTTTATATCTTCTACCTTTTTAGATCTGTGCACAAAAAAACTATAGTTTATAATTGAGAAAAACAAAGTGTACAAGAGAACTAAATTCCATACCAATACGTGGTTCACAGTGGGAGATATAAAACGGCCATAATTTTACAGAATTTCATGACCCAAAAAATTTTCCACCCTTTATATCTTCTACCTTTTTAGATCTGTGCACAAAATAACTTTAGTTTATAATTGAGAAAAACAATGTGTACAAGAGAACTAAATTCCATACCAATACGTGGTTCACAGTGGGAGATATAAAACGGCCATAAATTTACAGAATTTCATGACCCAAAAAATATTCAACCCTTTATATCTTCTACCTTTTTAGATCTGTGCACAAAATGACTTTAGTTTATAATTGAGAAAAACAAAGTGTATAAGAGAACAAAATTCCATATCAATACGTGGTTCACAGTGAGAGATATATAACGGCCACAATTTTACAGAATTTCATGACCAAAAAAAATTTTCAACCCTTTATATCTTCTAACTTTTTAGATCTGTGCACAAAATAACATTAGTTTATAATTGAGAAAAACAAAGTGTATAAGAAAACAAAATTCCATATCAATACGTGGTTCACAGTAGGAGATATAGAACAGCCACAATTTTATAGAATTCCATGAACCAAAAAATTTTCAACCCTTTATATCTTCTACCTTTTTAGATCTATGCACAAAATAACTATAGTTTATAATTTAGAAAAACAAAGTGTACAAGAGAACTAAATTCCATACCAATACGTGGTTCACAGTGGGAGATATAAAACGGCCATGATTTTACAGAATTTCATGACCCAAAAAATTTTCAACCCTTTATATCTTCTACCTATTTAGATCTGTGCACAAAATAACTTTAGTTTACAATTGAGAAAAACAAAGTATATAAGAGAACAAAATTCCATATCAGTACGTGGTTCACAGTGAGAGATATAGAACGGCCACAATTTTACAGAATTTCATGACCCAAAAAATTTTCAACCCTTTATATCTTCTACCTTTTTAGATCTGGGCGTAAAAAAACTATAGTTTATAATTGAGAAAAACAAAGTGTACAAGAGAACTAAATTCCATACCAATACGTGGTTCACAGTGGGAAATATAAAACGGCTATAATTTTACAGAATTTCATGACCCAAAAAATTTTCAACCCTTTATATCTTCTACCTTTTTAGATCTGTGCACAAAATAACTATAGTTTATAATTGAGAAAAACAAAGTGTATAAGAGAACAAAATTCCATACCAATACGTGGTTCACAGTGGGAGATATAAAACGGCCATAATTTTACAGCATTTCATGACCCAAAAAATTTTCAACCCTTTATATCTTCTACCTTTTTAGATCTGTGCACAAAATAACTATAGTTTATAATTTAGATAAACAAAGTATACAAGAGAACTAAATTCCATACCAATACGTGGTTCACAGTGGGAGATATAGAACAGCCATAATTTTACAGAATTTCATGACCCAAAAAATTTTCCACCCTTTATATCTTCTACCTTTTTAGATCTGTGCACAAAATAACTTTAGTTTATAATTGAGAAAAACAAAGTATATAAAAGAACAAAATTCCATACCAATACGTGGTTCACAGTGGGAGATATAAAACGGCCATAATTTTACAGAATTTCATGACCCAAAAAATATTCAACCATTTATATCATCTACCTTTTTAGATCTGTGCACAAAATAACTTTAGTTTATAATTGAGAAAAACAAAGTGTATAAGAGAACAAAATTCCATATCAATACGTGGTTCACAGTAAGAGATATATAACGGCCACAATTTTGTTGAATTTCATGACCCAAAAAATTTTCAACCCTTTATATCTTCTACCTTTTTAGATCTGTCCACAAAAAAACTATAGTTTATAATTGAGAAAAACAAGGTGTACAAGAGAACTAAATTCCATACCAATACGTGGTTCACAGTGGGAGATATAAAACGGCCATAATTTTACAGCATTTCATGACCCAAAAAATTTTCCACCCTTTATATCTTCTACCTTTTTAGATCTGTGCACAAAATAACTTTAGTTTATAATTGAGAAAAAAAAGTGTACAAGAGAACTAAATTCCATACCAATACGTGTTTCACAGTGGGAGATATAAAACGGCCATAAATTTACAGAATTTCATGACCCAAAAAATATTCAACCCTTTATATCTTCTACCTTTTTAGATCTGTGCACAAAATAACTTTAGTTTGTAATTGAGAAAAACAAAGTGTATAAGAGAACAAAATTCCATATCAATACGTGGTTCACAGTGAGAGAAATATAACGGCCACAATTTCGTAGAATTTCATGACCCAAAAAATTTTCCACCCTTTATATCTTCTACCTTTTTAGATCTGTGCACAAAAAAACTATAGTTTATAATTGAGAAAAACAAAGTGTACAAGAGAACTAAATTCCATACCAATACGTGGTTCACAGTGGGAGATATAAAACGGCCATAATTTTACAGAATTTCATGACCCAAAAAATTTTCCACCCTTTATATCTTCTACCTTTTTAGATCTGTGCACAAAATAACTTTAGTTTATAATTGAGAAAAACAATGTGTACAAGAGAACTAAATTCCATACCAATACGTGGTTCACAGTGGGAGATATAAAACGGCCATAAATTTACAGAATTTCATGACCCAAAAAATATTCAACCCTTTATATCTTCTACCTTTTTAGATCTGTGCACAAAATAACTTTAGTTTATAATTGAGAAAAACAAAGTGTATAAGAGAACAAAATTCCATATCAATACGTGGTTCACAGTAGGAGATATAGAACAGCCACAATTTTACAGAATTTCATGACCCAAAAAATTTTCAACCCTTTATATCTTCTACCTTTTTAGATCTGGGCGTAAAAAAACTATAGTTTATAATTGAGAAAAACAAAGTGTACAAGAGAAATAAATTCCATACCAATACGTGGTTCACAGTGGGAAATATAAAACGGCTATAATTTTACAGAATTTCATGACCCAAAAAATTTTCAACCCTTTATATCTTCTACCTTTTTAGATCTGTGCACAAAATAACTATAGTTTATAATTGAGAAAAACAAAGTGTATAAGAGAACAAAATTCCATACCAATACGTGGTTCACAGTGGGAGATATAAAACGGCCATAATTTTACAGCATTTCATGACCCAAAAAATTTTCAACCCTTTATATCTTCTACCTTTTTAGATCTGTGCACAAAATAACTATAGTTTATAATTTAGATAAACAAAGTATACAAGAGAACTAAATTCCATACCAATACGTGGTTCACAGTGGGAGATATAGAACAGCCATAATTTTACAGAATTTCATGACCCAAAAAATTTTCCACCCTTTATATCTTCTACCTTTTTAGATCTGTGCACAAAATAACTTTAGTTTATAATTGAGAAAAACAAAGTATATAAAAGAACAAAATTCCATACCAATACGTGGTTCACAGTGGGAGATATAAAACGGCCATAATTTTACAGAATTTCATGACCCAAAAAATATTCAACCATTTATATCATCTACCTTTTTAGATCTGTGCACAAAATAACTTTAGTTTATAATTGAGAAAAACAAAGTGTATAAGAGAACAAAATTCCATATCAATACGTGGTTCACAGTAAGAGATATATAACGGCCACAATTTTGTTGAATTTCATGACCCAAAAAATTTTCAACCCTTTATATCTTCTACCTTTTTAGATCTGTCCACAAAAAAACTATAGTTTATAATTGAGAAAAACAAGGTGTACAAGAGAACTAAATTCCATACCAATACGTGGTTCACAGTGGGAGATATAAAACGGCCACAATTTTACAGAATTTCATGACCCAAAAAATTTTCCACCCTTTATATCTTCTACCTTTTTAGATCTGTGCACAAAATAACTTTAGTTTATAATTGAGAAAAACAAAGTATACAAGAGAACTAAATTCCATACCAATACGTGGTTCACAGTGTGAGATATAAAACGGCCATAATTTTACAGAATTTCATGACCCAAAAAATTTTCAACACTTTATATCTTCTACCTTTTTAGATCTGTGCACAAAATAACATTAGTTTATAATTGAGAAAAACAAAGTGTATAAGAGAACAAAATTCCATATCAATACGTGGTTCACAGTGAGAGAAATATAACGGCCACAATTTCGTAGAATTTCATGACCCAAAAAATTTTCCACCCTTTATATCTTCTACCTTTTTAGATCTGTGCACAAAAAAACTATAGTTTATAATTGAGAAAAACAAAGTGTACAAGAGAACTAAATTCCATACCAATACGTGGTTCACAGTGGGAGATATAAAACGGCCATAATTTTACAGAATTTCATGACCCAAAAAATTTTCCACCCTTTATATCTTCTACCTTTTTAGATCTGTGCACAAAATAACTTTAGTTTATAATTGAGAAAAACAATGTGTACAAGAGAACTAAATTCCATACCAATACGTGGTTCACAGTGGGAGATATAAAACGGCCATAAATTTACAGAATTTCATGACCCAAAAAATATTCAACCCTTTATATCTTCTACCTTTTTAGATCTGTGCACAAAATAACTTTAGTTTATAATTGAGAAAAACAAAGTGTATAAGAGAACAAAATTCCATATCAATACGTGGTTCACAGTAGGAGATATAGAACAGCCACAATTTTATAGAATTCCATGAACCAAAAAATTTTCAGCCCTTTATATCTTCTACCTTTTTAGATCTATGCACAAAATAACTATAGTTTATAATTTAGAAAAACAAAGTGTACAAGAGAACTAAATTCCATACCAATACGTGGTTCACAGTGGGAGATATAAAACGGCCATGATTTTACAGAATTTCATGACCCAAAAAATTTTCAACCCTTTATATCTTCTACCTATTTAGATCTGTGCACAAAATAACTTTAGTTTACAATTGAGAAAAACAAAGTATATAAGAGAACAAAATTCCATATCAGTACGTGGTTCACAGTGAGAGATATAGAACGGCCACAATTTTACAGAATTTCATGACCCAAAAAATTTTCAACCCTTTATATCTTCTACCTTTTTAGATCTGGGCGTAAAAAAACTATAGTTTATAATTGAGAAAAACAAAGTGTACAAGAGAACTAAATTCCATACCAATACGTGGTTCACAGTGGGAAATATAAAACGGCTATAATTTTACAGAATTTCATGACCCAAAAAATTTTCAACCCTTTATATCTTCTACCTTTTTAGATCTGTGCACAAAATAACTATAGTTTATAATTGAGAAAAACAAAGTGTATAAGAGAACAAAATTCCATACCAATACGTGGTTCACAGTGGGAGATATAAAACGGCCATAATTTTACAGCATTTCATGACCCAAAAAATTTTCAACCCTTTATATCTTCTACCTTTTTAGATCTGTGCACAAAATAACTATAGTTTATAATTTAGATAAACAAAGTATACAAGAGAACTAAATTCCATACCAATACGTGGTTCACAGTGGGAGATATAGAACAGCCATAATTTTACAGAATTTCATGACCCAAAAAATTTTCCACCCTTTATATCTTCTACCTTTTTAGATCTGTGCACAAAATAACTTTAGTTTATAATTGAGAAAAACAAAGTATATAAAAGAACAAAATTCCATACCAATACGTGGTTCACAGTGGGAGATATAAAACGGCCATAATTTTACAGAATTTCATGACCCAAAAAATATTCAACCATTTATATCATCTACCTTTTTAGATCTGTGCACAAAATAACTTTAGTTTATAATTGAGAAAAACAAAGTGTATAAGAGAACAAAATTCCATATCAATATGTGGTTCACAGTGGGAGATATAGTACGGCCTATTTCTAAGCGTCTCCAATTAATACTTTTCGGTTAATTTTTGTAGACTTGGACTTCTACACGAGTCTCTAGACCAGTGGTTCCTAACCTTTTCATAGACGCGGAACACAATTATATGTATATAGTTTTCTCGCGGAACCCTAACATTAAATATTTTGAAATTCCGTATTTTGCAAGAACTTAAAATTAAATTCAAATTAAAAAAAAAAAGGAACAATTTTTTGATTTCGTATCTTTCCTAAGTTTCTAAATTTCAATACATTTAAAATTGAAATTTCGCGGAACACTTGGACCATATTCCGGTTAAGAACCACTGCTCTAGACGTATATAGGACCACCTTACACTCATATTTAACCATGTTTACCACTCACTAGACTTAGATATGACCACCTTGCACTAACATTTAACCATGTTGGCGACTCACTAGACTTATATAGGGCTACCTTACAAGCACATTTAACCATGTTTACCACTCACTAGACTTATATACGGTCTACCGGAAAGTTCGGTCCGTTTTTGGAATAAAACAAAATACAAAGTTTTCTTACCAATAAACTTTATAAATAAACATTATTAAATAATATAATTGCCATTATTATTAATGATATCTCGCCAGCGTGAGCGCAATTTATGTATTTCATTTTTGAAAAATGTATTATTTTTTGATGCGAGAAATTGAACCAGTACTTGTTTGATATCTACTTCATTTTTAAATGTTTCGCCCTTCAACAAATTTTGTAAGGACAAAAACAAGTGATAGTCGGAGGGTGCTAAGTTCGGGGAATATGGTGGATGCGACAGAAATTTCTTGCCTTGTTCTGCAATTTTTTGACGAGTCTTTAAAGCAGCATTTGGCCTGGCATTATCATGATGCAGTATGATGTTCTTCCTATTGAACATCGCCGGCCTTTTTTTTGGACTGCTGTCTTTAAATTATGCATTTGCTAACAATACTTCTCCGAATTTAGCTTTTCGTTCGGTTTTAAAAGCTCTTAATGTGTAGGTCCTCGAATGTCCCACGATATACACAACATTCTCTTATTCAGAGTGAAATTAGGTTTACAGGTGGAAGGGCTAGGTTTTCCGTGATCACAATATGTCCTTTTCCTTACGATGTTTTCGTAGGTAATCTACTTTTCATCCCCAGTTATCATCCGGTTCAAGAAGAGCTCGATTTTGACCTCGAACTACGGATTTAACCCCAATAGACTATTTTCAGAGGGGATATCTAAAAAATAAAGTGTACAGTAACCTTAATCCCTTGGCTTCAATCGAAGATCTGGAATATCGAATAGCTCTAGCCTGCCTAGATCTGGTTCGTTCCATTTGAAAAAAACCTTAGATACTGTATCTGGGGAAATTGGGGTTTAAAAAATGGGTCAATTACTGAAAAAAACTAGATTTGATTAAATACGTGTTTTCTATTTTTTTGAAATTTCCCGCCGTTTAAAAAAAAAGTGGGTGGAACACAACTCTGGTCACCCTGTTCATAAGTCTATTGAGTCGCTATCTAGGTTAAATGTGAGTGTAAGGTGGTCCTATCTAAGTATAGTGAGTGGTAAACTTGGTTAAATGTGAGAGTAAGGTGGTCCTATATACGTCTAGAGCAGTGGTAAACATGGTTAAATGTGAGTGTAAGGTGGTCCTATCTAAGTATAGTGAGTGGTAAACTTGGTTAAATGTGAGAGTAAGGTGGTCCTATATACGTCTAGAGCAGTGGTAAACATGGTTAAATGTGAGTGTAAGGTGGTCCTATCTAAGTATAGTGAGTGGTAAACATGGTTAAATGTAAGGTGGTCCTATCTAAGTATAGTGAGTGGTAAACATGGTTAAATGTAAGGTGGTCCTATCTAAGTATTGTGAGTGGTAAACATGGTATATATGAGACACCAGACTGGTAGAATGAAGGTGCCAAGTTTGGGAAAAGGTGATAATATTGATAGAGAAGAGGCACCAGCTAGGCGGAATAAAGATGCATTGGTCCGATTCTGGTTTAACCATTGGCAATGTTTGGTTTTAAAAATTTAATCTCTCAAATTTTGATTAAATTAAAAAATTTAATCGTCCAAAGTGATTAAAACTAAATTTGGAATTTAATTCAATCAATTAAAATTATGATTATTTAATTTTAATCTTAATTTTTAGTTATGATTAAAAATTTTAATTAATTTAATTCCGATTAAATTAAAAGTGAATTTAATTTTAATCAACTAATTTTGGCCGATTAAATTTTTTAATTTTAATCATGATTAAAATTAAATTTCGGTTCAATTCAATTGTTTTTTAATTGATTAAATTTTTGCCCAACTCTGATCTATAGAGTGGTTAACTAGATATTTGAATTTAAAGTTTTCAGCCTGTAAAACGATAGCAAACTTTAACCCTAAATATCTCGTTTTCTGCACGATAAATGTTGACGTAATTTTATACGATTATACACTAGAGTTGTCTCTGTCTAAAGAGGAAATTTGAACAAAATCTATTGAGTAGTTTACTTGATATTTGAATTTAAACTTTTCAGTCTGTAAAACTAAAGGAAACTTTAACCATAAATATCTCGTTTCCTGCTCGATAGATTTTTACGAAATTTTATACGATTATACACTAGAGTTCTCTCTCTAAAGAGGAAATTTGAACAAAATCTATTGTGTTTTACTAGATATTTGAATTTAAAATTTTCAGTCTGTAAAACGATAGCAAACTTTAACGCCATATATCTAGTTTTCTGCTCAATAGATTTTTACGATATTTTATACAATTATTGCTATTTAAATTTTAATCTCTAAGTTAGAACAAAATTTGAATCTTCCATTCGTCTAACAGAAGTATTTGAGAGCACAAATAACACACAGTTAATAACAAGTAAATTATTCATTTCTCAGTTGTAATTTAATGCAGTCCTTTAATTTAGTACTTGCAGTAAAATACTTTAATAATTAACTGGTCTAAAAATGTGCATATCTTAACTATTTTATATTCCTTATATACATAACTATAATTTTGTGGGAACACCTAGATTAAGAATGTAGTTGAAAAAATCTACATTGTTTAATATTAACCCAGATTAATTATTACCGATTATTTTTAACGTTTTATTATTACATAAAGTAACAATCACTTTAATCGAAGAATGAACTTAAACCGACGGTTTTTATTTAAAAACTAAATAAATAAATTAAAATATCTCCTTAACGAAAACTTACAGTTTAAAATGTTAAGTTAAGGGTTGATTAAACGCCAAAAGGTACACAAACTGATTTGTGTACCTTTTGTCGTTTAATCAACCCTTATACTTAACATTTTATACTGTAAATTTTTGTTAGAGATTTTTGTACCTTTTGGATAGATTTCCCTTTTTGCTTTACAGATTTTCTTAACATTTCTAATAAGCAATAGTTTCATTATAATCTGATGTGGTGTTAAGTGAGACCCGTAACTACCACTGGAGAGGTCTTTTAAATGAATGCTTAGAGTTGCGGTCCCCAAAGAATCCACAACAACAGTTTTCTTCGGTAAACGTTTCGATTATTGAAAGGTATCTGTGCGTAAATAACAAAATTAAACTGCGATTTCTGTACTTCCTTTTAAGAGGAGTAAGAAAAATTATAGTGTATACTTCTCCCTAAAAGGCAAAGAGAAATTAAACTTCAAATATGCCCGATTACAATACTTCCCTTTAGTAGCTGTAAGAGTAGGATGTCACCTTAATATCATGCAGTAAAACTCGAACAACTTCTTCCTGCCAAAACTTATCAAAATTGATCGTAGTTATTGATGATTAATGCGGGCCTTACTTAAGTGGGACAAACTCCCCTTCTTAAGTGGCACAGTGTCGAGGCTTTTAATGTTCAAAACTGTACAAATTTTCGATGCGAATATTTATTTATGAAAATCGGTTCACGCGTCGATAATTTGAAACGATTGCTGCATTTCCTCTTAGTAGGTGTAAGAGCAGATCGTCGCTTTAATGGTACGTACGGGAACCCTAACCCTTTCATCCTACCAAATTTCATCACTACAGGGTTAAGTTTTACTGAGTTATTAGTAATAATAATTTTAGAGGAGGCCTCACGTACATGGGGCTAACTCCTCTCCCATTCGATATTCAGCGTCGAGACCCCCAAAAGGCACATCTACAAGCAATTTTGAATCAAATGACACCTCATTCATGAAAATCAGTTCGTGCGTTTAGGCGCTACGCAGTTTACAAAAAAGGTAAAAACAACAACAACAACAATTTCTGAAAATGCCGTTTTTGCTCATTTTCGGCAACTTTTTTCTCGAAATCTATTAGATCTGGGTTGTTGCCAAAAAAAAAAAATACAATTATAAAAAAGCTACTCTTACACGGGAAGAATTAAATGGTGCTGATTAAAAAACACTAATCAATTATTGCAAAACGGCCTGGCAGTACAGGTATTTCCTAGTACGAGAATATAATTATTAATCTTTACTGTAGTGAACCTTATACGTTCCCTGTCAATAGTAAAAATAATTTAAAAAAAAAAGAAAGAAGTTTGGTTTATTAATGTTACATTTATTTATTATTTTTGTTTGTTCAGTATCAAAATGTATCCATGTAAAATATCAAGTCAGAAGTACTGTCTATAATTTGTATAAAGAATGTTAATTGTTTTTTATTAATGCCAGCTCTCTCTGATGGTTTATAAAACCAAGAATATTACTTTTATGTTGTCAATGATTATGTTTTGTTTTATTTATTTTCTAAATTAACATAATAAAGATATTATTATTGCCCGCAAGGGTTTAGCATCCCTACGGGTATTCCGGCCTAACACTTCAATATGTAATAATAATCTATAGTACATAGGGAATGAATTACCTCAGTGGTTAGAGTATACTAGATTCCAAAGCGGAGATCCTAAGTATGAATCCAACTAGCGGCCTTTAGATTTATTTTTTCTAGGAACTTCTTACAGCACATTAAAATACAGGGCGAGTACGAATAAAATTTCGAAAAAAAACCTGGAAAAATGAAGCAAAAACCCGCTAGAATTGGCTTCCTAACTCAATCTATTCAAGTCACAATTTTTTGCGTTGTTTCTCCTTAAAACCAAGACCTTACCCCTTAAAAATCACTATTTTTCGCCTTCTGACTCATTTAGTTCCGATTATGGCGTCAGTTTTGGATCCAGCATCGAATTCACTCTCTCATTAGACCACTCTCATACCTACCTAACATGGATAAAATTCATTTATTACAATGTAAACATAAATTTTTTGTAAATTGGGCATTTTAACATTTCTCGCAAGTAATCTTAGAAACTGTCGAATTACATAAAAACCTCCTTTGATAACCGTTCCAATGGTGTAATCAACTTTGCCAATATCCAATCGTTCCAATAATGAATGCTGCCTTTTTATCTTGATTCCTTGCTGGACAACTTGTCTCTACGGAAGAGTTAACTATATTCTAATTATTATCTATGAGATGATGGGTCAGCTGGAAATCTTCAATACCTACATAAATACCTCGGAGCAGCTTAAAAGTTAAAAAAGTTAGACCAATAATGCAGTTCTCAACTCCTATAGTTTCTAGTGCTGCACGTCCGTCAAAAGTTGCCAGTGAGTTTCTATTAGTGCACAGTGGACTACTTAACGTTAGTGGGTGGGTTGAAAAATATGGTGAAAGACAAGAAGAAAGTGTCCCAATTCCTACCAACAGGGGCGCTCCATTAAGTCAACTTTGTTAATGTTCTCTTCCTCTAAGTAAAAGGAAATGTTGCGATCGCAGCAAATTTTTAAAATTGAGATGTCACTGAAAACATATGTTTTGAAGTCCCCCTATAAAGTTCTCGCCTCACCTCGCAGTTCAATAAATTTCGAGAAAAACTTTGCAAACAATGGGAAACGAGTTTTCAGAAATAGTTATCACCTTTATTAATCAACGAAGAATTTATATTACTATTTTCATGATTAATGTGAAATTCGATTCGAAATTGTAAGTGGATGTGCTTATTGGGAATCTCGACCCTGAACATTCTTTAAGTAAGAGTTTGCCGCACGTGTGAACAGCCTCCTCTAAAAGTAACAATCATCCTAGCAGGATTGATAAAATTTGGCAGGACAGAAAGGATTCTATTCAATGATTACCTAATTCAAGGCAATCCTGTTCTTACTTCCAGTCAGAGAAAATGCTGCATTCTCTATCGTGAAAAAGTAATCGCAGTGAAATTCCTCTTTCCCGTGGTTAGAAGAAGTTATTGTTTTCAAGCTCTTTACACTCTATTAAGAACAGTAACGTAAGCAAAGTAAAATTTAACTTACCCCTCTTAATATAAAGCAATGTTTTCGCTTTGTTTAACTGTTGCTAAACCACTTTGAATCTACAAAATCTTAACCATACGATCTTATGAAAGAGTAACGAGATACTGAGATATAAATTGAGAGCATGTTTTAGTCAAACATTTAGCAGCGATTATTTCCTAAAATAATACATGGAAAGTCTTTATATTTTACGTTTACATAAGGAGTCATATTATCTAAGAGAATTAGGGATTCCATAATGTTCTGATGCATGTGGGTCCAGATACTGCATGTCAAATGTAGCTTGTGTTTTGAACAGTGAAGAGTTTGGCTGCCAACATCTCCTACACTAATACATCCTTAGAGTTTATATTTTACATAAAACATAATTGTTTAAGATTTTATAATATTCTTATAAATGTGGAGTAACAAATTAAAAGTTATATTTAGGTTGTGGTTTAAACTGTGTTAGGTTTAGCTGCTATATATCTTAACTACTGCATTATCAAAATCGTTTAAAATATTATTGAAAATTTAACGAAGTCTTTAAAGTAGAATCAGATATCAGTTCAGATAAATAGGGAAAAATTAAAAACAAATTCGAATAAAACTCATAAGGTGTTTTGAACATTTCTAACTGGATGAAATTGCGAGCTGAAGTATGAATTAAATGTTGGGTACTAGCTGATTCGTGTACCTTTTGGCGTTTAATCAACCCTTATACTTAACTTTTTAAACTGAAAGCTTTTGTTATGGAGATTTGGTATAAGCAATGTTTGCAATATAACAGGATATAGTTTAGGCGGCGGAACTATTGCTGCCTCCGGAGAGATATTTGTAAAAAATGTTTAGAGTTACTGACCATAATTTTTTTTTCCCGGCGCATCGACTACTGCGGTCATTAGCGTCCCAATTGTATTTACTCTTGTCTCTTTTCTGATGCCGCTTGAGCTGGGATGCCACATGTAACGTTCTGGCGTCGCACATAATAGCTTGTTCAGTAAGATAGTGTGGAGGCTTGTGCAGTGAGATAGTTTGGAGGCTTGTGCAGAGAGATAGTGTGAAGGCTTGTGCAGTGAGATAGTGTGGAGGCTTGTGCAGTGAGATAGTGTAAAGGCTTGTGCAGTGAGATAGTGTGGAGGCTTGTGCAGTGAGATAGTGTGGAGGCTTGTGCAGTGAGATAGTGTGGAGGCTTGTGCAGTGAGATAGTGTGGAGGCTTGTGCAGTGAGATAGTGTGGAGGCTTGTGCAGTGAGATAGTGTGGAGGCTTGTGCAGTAAGATAGTGTGGAGGCTTGTGCAGTAAGATAGTGTGGAGGCTTGTGCAAGGCTTGCCAGGCTTCTTAACACGTCCCTTTTTATCACATCGATCTAGTCGGCGAGGGGAAGTGCAGTAGCAATTTCGTAACCCCTCAAGGTCTCCTGAGGTAGGATTATTGCTTGCTGACCATAGTAGCCGCGGGGGAATGGTATCAAGTTGGTTTGAAGAAGAAGACAATTTAATTATCAATGATAATTTATTGAGATTTTGAAGTGTAGGAAGTACTCGGGTACTCGTTTACTCTAGTATAAAGATACCACCTAAGCACCAACTTTAATTGGTTATTTGGTCAGTTGAAAGTAATATAAAAGAAATTAAACTGGGGTTTACAGAACTTTTCTTTTAAGGGATGTAAGAGAAATTAAAGTGCGTCTACAGCGTGATCGCAATGCTTTCTCTTAATATGAGTGAGCAGGATGGTCCGTCGAACTTAAGTATAGTACTCTTATCCTCTTTATCCTGCCATATTTGATCTACAGCGTGGAGATAGGTTTAGGCGCTTCATTGTTTACAAAAAAAATCCGTTTTATTTTGGGAAACATTTTTGATCTACGTTGTCAAAAATGATTCTCAAACACCTATGCCTTTCATCTCAAAGAAAATTTCAGATTTTCATATTTCATAGAAAAAGAGGAAAAAATTATTAATGGTATTAGCAGTTTCTAATAAATTAGAAAAATAGTAAAAAACTCCAGTAAGAGGAGTTTGGATATTTGACTCCGAACCAGTTACTACTCATTCTGAATAACTGGAGAGTACCAGTTACTACTCATTCTGAGTAACTTTGGAGAGTACCAGTTACTACTCATTCTGAGTAACTTTGAAGAGTACCAGTTACTACTCATTCTGAGTAACTTTGGAGAGTACCAGTTACTACTCATTCTGAATAACTTTGAAGAGTACCTGTTACTACTCATCTTAATATACGCTGATAATAATGCACACAATTTGTAATGGAATGATACTAAAGTTATGATTTAAAGAAATTTAGTTCAATTTTCCAATGTTAAAAATTGTTTCTTCCATCTTTAAATCTTTATTATCTTTGAATTTGGAAATTTAGCCCTAAATTTGATACTTATTAACATTATATAGGTGACTGATTTTATCCGCAATGCATTCCTGACTGGTTTCGGACCTTCACCCATTATCAGGTGTAGATTAACCAGTTTGCTGAAGAGATTTCGACTTCACATACGTTACCGTCTCGCACTTCCTGACCCTCACAATGAACGATAGGTATTGTATTATCCAGTAATGATTAGGTCTAAATTTTCAATTTGTATACCATATATTAACTAAAACTGTCCGGTAGGACAGTTGTATAAGGGTTGATTGTCAAAAACTGCACGAAAAAGCGTAACGTTCAAGAACACCCAACTTTGACAATTTTTTTCTCTTTTCCTATAAAAGATGAAATTCCCAAATTTCCTTTATAATATAGGGCAAATCTTTATAACTGTATTTTTTAGCAACTATGCTACAAACACCCACAGACCAATTAGTACTTCTCTTACTATAGTAGAGGAAGGGAATCCAAAATTAATGATTAAGCAAAAAACTTATATCCAGGGCTCCTCGAACAATTTCGAAAAATGCAATTTCTATAACAGTCAAAACAGGAAATCGATAGGATAGTTCTTTTCATGAGAGTTAAAAGACAAATGGTAATGTAATTGTTGTCCCAGCTGAATATATTTTATAGTTGAAAAGAAGTCGTAAAAGAAAAAGAAAAGAAAGAATAAAAGCTAATAATCCATGTAAAATAAATAAGTAGGATGGAAGATTGTAGAGCGTTGAGGGCATGAGGCCAGTGGGCCAGTAGGTGCTATCGACGAGATTGGAAAGCGGGCCGGAACTGTTCTCACTACAATCTTGACTCTTTCTCCTACATTCAGTTGTTCGCCTCCCTCAAAAGCTGACTTTTAATAAAACTTTTAGAATACGTCATCAAAAAGAATGTATCTATAATGCTACTAACAGAGGGAAAAATGCCTCAGAGAGCGTTAGTGTTTGTGCGCTAACATATGAAGCTAATTTAGTGAGTATATCTTAGTTCAACGTAACACATAACATGCTCTCACTACATAATAATATTTAACATCCGACCTACATGCCTTCTTCTCTTGCCATACTTTCAAAACGCCCAAATCGTCCTCATTTCATGCTTTCAACGTTTAGATGAATGTTATTTACTTATTACAAACATTCATTTTAATACACACAAGTTTATATATTATATTTTTCTTGCAAACACTCACTCGACTTTCCCTTACTGCTGTAAGGGTAGGAGTAAAAGCTGTAATATATTTAGAATGTATTAATGTAGTTATATTGTACTTGAAAAGTTCATAGGAAAGCGTAAAGCCGTTTTCGAGTACCCAACATTTCATTCATACTTCAGCTCGTAATTTCAGCCATTTAGAAACGTACAATAAAGCGTGTGTCAATAGGATGAAAAATTAATGCCAGTTTCAGTCATTGTAAACTTTATTATGCTGAGCTTTCGACCTAGGGACTAGGTCATCTTCAGGGCTGTGGAACATATTTACAGTGTATTCGACCTAGTCCCTAGGTCGAAAGCTCGGCATAATAAAGTTTATAATGATTGAAACTGGCATTAATTTTTCATCCTATTGAAACTATGATTCAGTCACCAAAAATAATGAACAGTAAAGCGTGTGTTTTATTTAAATTTTATATCAATAAATTTTAATTTTAATCTAACTATATTAAATGTTCATTATTGTTGTTTAGAATTTATTAGATATACCAGACCCTTAAGCAGGCCATTTTCAAAATATTTGTTCAGTAAAGTGTAGCACACCATTTAACTTACATTGATTATAATAAAATGTATCAAACTAATTATCATTACATCTTTAAAAATCGTTAAATAACAGCCCAATGCCAATAAACATATAAAATGGAGGAGAAAAGGTGAAACATGAGCCACAATTTTCTTTTACCTGCTTCCACAGAAAATAGCCATTATTCCCAATTTTCTGTTTATCACCACATTCTCGTAGTATAGAATACAAGACATTAAGCAAGAAAAATCTTTAATTATTTATGTTTTTATTGCATAGTTTGATACTTCATTAAAATACCTACAGAAGAAAAATTAGTAAAAAAATTAAACTTTTACTTTTTTTTAGGAGAAATAAAGAATTGGCCAATCTCAGTGAAGAATGGAAGTGTGAAAAGTAGGTTGGTTGAAGAGCCAATCAGAAGCGAGAACTGTTTATTAAACCACGCCTACCTTTCATGAATATCAATTCACACCCTCTTCGGCCCATTATAAAATGGAAGATCTGTATTTTTTATTTTTTTACTTTCTGTTACTTTTGACAAACGAAAGTATTAGCCAATGTTATTTAAATTTGGATTTTTTTTTTGCTACAGAAGATAAATGCCAAAAATCTTAAGTTGAAATAATTATTATCTTTTACACTAAAGACACATTTTTAAATACATACAAATGTTTATCAACTAGTTGAAAATATCTATTGGATGGTGCCCCTTAGTTTCAAATTATCCCGATAGAAAATGAAGTAGCAAAAGTCGCATCTTATGCTTTCTTTCTATCCACTTTATTGTGTTGCCAAAAAAAAGAACCTAAACTTTAACATCTGAATAAATTTGTTATTGCTTTCTTCTCAGTCAATTTACTCGCTGCACTCGAGAAACAACACTAGGAACTCGAATCACTACTTTATTCATTTGCAAAATAGATATATTATTTCATTGCAGATATTTTCACCGTTAAAATTGTTAATTTGGGAGAAATAATTAAGGCCATCTGAACTAGGAATCTATTTCTAGTAGAAATAATAGTACCTACAATACCTTTGTAACTGAACCTGTTTCAGTCATTCGATGGCAAACTCTAACTAAACTGGGACTAAATATTTACCTTACCTTATTGAAAGAAAAAAAATCCAATCTCATTGTGGATATCTAACGTAAATTGTTCACAGCCATTAACTCAAAATGATAATCATTTAAAAACACTTTAACCTATTCAGGTGCATTGGTGACGTTAGTCGCCTTGATGCCGTAATTTAGAGTAGTATCTGTCGGCTATTGCTGGACAGTACTACAGTAATATCACACCCAGCACCATCCTAGACACTGCTTCTATCTGCATTAGAATTGTCGCATTGTGTCCTTTTTTGACGGCTGGTCGCCTTTTTGTATTTACTATATACCATACTTTTCCTCTGGTCAATCCGCAATCTCTTGACTTTTTTAAGGCATGCATTAACCTGTAAGGTTATCAACTCATTGATAAACCAAATGAAAAGCCTTGGATGAAACTGGGACAGCAGAAAAGGACGTTGGGAAGTTCTAGGTCATGGTGTCAATGGAAGCCATTAACCATTCTACAACGAGAATTTAATTTGGTCGAACATGCAAATAATATAAATGAATTGATGAAAGTACACAAAATAAAAAATTGATGAAAAAATTAATTTTGCTTTCAGAATGAGCCTTTTTGCGACTTGAGAGGCATAGATAATTTTAATTCTCTCAAGACATTTACACTTAAATTTTCATTAAATGTTCCATTATTGAAATATTGGAATTATTGAACCAGGGCCAAAACAGATTTTCCTGGTTCAATCTAATAATTATTGATTCACGTGGAAACCATCAAATACCTACCAGCAAAAATAAAAATATCTTTTTCCGCATAACTACTAACCTAGTATTCTACGCAGAAATTCCAGTAGTGTGGAACCGACCAAGAAAGGAGAAGACGCACAACCAGCCAGATCCTAAGATCTAAATCTACTATGTAGAACTTGCACGGACATTCCAAAGAGAATTGTGAGCTTCAGACAATCCTTTCAATACACATTATTATCTCTCCAAAATTCTTCTTCAAACCGTAATATTCTCCAAACTGGGAATGAGGAGTGAACACTCACACGACTTTCTCTTACTGCTATTCTCAAGGTTCTAACTCATTAATATTCTCCAAACTGGGAATCAGGAGTGAACACTCACACGACTTTCTCTTACTGCTATTCTCAAGGTTCTAACTCATTAATATTCTCCAAACTGGGAATCAGGAGTGAACACTCACACGACTTTCTCTTACTGCTATTCTCAAGGTTCTAACTCATTAATATTCTCCAAACTGGGAATCAGGAGTGAACACTCACACGACTTCCTCTTACTGCTATTCTCAAGGTTCTAACTCATTAATATTCTCCAAACTGGGAATCAGGAGTGAACACTCACACGACTTTCTCTTACTGCTATTCTCAAGGTTCTAACTCATTAATATTCTCCAAACTGGGAATCAGGAGTGAACACTCACACGACTTCCTCTTACTGCTATTCTCAAGGTTCTAACTCATTAATATTCTCCAAACTGGGAATCAGGAGTGAACACTCACACGACTTTCTCTTACTGCTATTCTCAAGGTTCTAACTAATTAATATTCTCCAAACTGGGAATCTGGAGTGAACACTCACACGACTTTCTCTTACTGCTATTCTCAAGGTTCTAACTCATTAATATTCTCCAAACTGGGAATCTGGAGTGAACACTCACACGACTTTCTCTTACTGCTATTCTCAAGGTTCTAACTCATTAATATTCTCCAAACTGGAAATCAGGAGTGAACACTCATACGACTTTCTCTTACTGCTATTCTCAAGGTTCTAACTCATTAATATTCTCCAAACTGGGAATCAGGAGTGAACACTCACACGACTTTTTCTTACTGCTATTCTCAAGGTTCTAACTAATTAATATTCTCCAAACTGGGAATCTGGAGTGAACACTCACACGACTTCCTCTTACTGCTATTCTCAAGGTTCTAACTAATTAATATTCTCCAAACTGGGAATCTGGAGTGAACACTCACACGACTTCCTCTTACTGCTATTCTCAAGGTTCTAACTCATTAATATTCTCCAAACTGGGAATCAGGAGTGAACACTCACACGACTTTCTCTTACTGCTATTCTCAAGGTTCTAACTCATTAATATTCTCCAAACTGGGAATCTGGAGTGAACACTCACACGACTTTCTCTTACTGCTATTCTCAAGGTTCTAACTCATTAATATTCTCCAAACTAGGAATCTAGAGTGAACACTCACACGACTTCCTCTTACTGCTATTCTCAAGGTTCTATCTCATTAATATTCTCCAAACTGGGAATCTGGAGTGAACACTCACACGACTTTCTCCCTCTGCTATTCTCAAGGTTCTAACTCATTAATATTCTCCAAACTAGGAATCTAGAGTGAACACTCACACGACTTCCTCTTACTGCTATTCTCAAGGTTCTAACTCATTAATATTCTCCAAACTGGGAATCTGGAGTGAACACTCACACGACTTTCTCTTACTGCTATTCTCAAGGTTCTAACTCATTAATATTCTCCAAACTATGAATATTTTGTATTTAATTCTAATAAAGTTTGCTAACCATTACTCTAAAACGTTATAGGGAATCTACCCCACAGTTCAACTTATATGTGTATGTGTGCAATGATGTACGAAGTTTTCAGAAAATCCCAAAAAAACTAATAATTTTTTAAGAAGTTTTGAAAAGACTTCATTTGGAAGGGATGAAACGTGAGGTAGGCCTGTCTACCGGTTTGGTTCGAAACCTTTTTTCATGGAATGAGGGAGCTGTGTCAACTGGCCATCAATTGTAATATTTTGTTAACGTGAACCTGTAGAACTATCAACTATCTCACTAGAGCCAGTTCTAACTTTCAGGCAAATTTAATCGCCTAAACTGGGGTAAGAGAAACTCGCCTGAGTGTTCACACCAGAATTATTTCCTTTTGATAAATTGCGTATGACTGATTACAGCGGATTTTTGCAGATATGCTTCGCTTATCGCATGCTTCAATCGCATCCTAATTATTATTTTCTCTTTCTCTCATTTTTGCGAGAGATAGATTGCAGAACCAGTTTACTCCCTTCTGATGGTGATAATCATTTTATAGAGGCTTCTTTTGACACCATTTCGTACGACTGTTGCTAATATTTAGATAAATATGTGGAGCCACATAGAGTAACAACGTCAAAAATTTGTTGAATTTGAAATAAGAGAAAGTCATGAGTTTTCTCACCAGATCTTATTTATTTTATAAGAGAATATCTAAGAGAACTACTGTTCGTAGCAAACATTAATAAAAAAAGTTACCCACTAGCTTTCCTTAACATTATGCACAGTTAACAATTCTACAGAACCTGCCTCTGTCAAGAAATTATTTGCTAAACATTATTTAATACCCAGATAAGTGTTACGACAACAGATCATTAAATACAAGTCTAAATGATCTCGTTGTTCCGGTATCCGGTTGAAGTTTGGTAATTGTCCTGCATGCCCATATTCGCTGACTAACTAGGTCACTGGGTACGCTCCGATCAACAAACTAGTAACTGCCATATTTTAATGTTATTTTAAGACAAATGAATAAAAATACATCGTAGACGTGTTGAAAATTTAAATTTGCCTGCGGCCACATTAAATTGAAATTATTTCAATATGAATGGATTTTATCATAGACTGAGGTCGAAGGAAATAAATTGAAGGTTTTACAGAAATGAGAGAAACTTGATTTTAAAATATCAGTTGTTACCAGATACACATGTTTTGGGAGACTCTGAGTCTCAAAAAATATTTGTTAGCGAATATCCACACTCTTCGATGTAGTAGTATAGTGTTCACATCGAGTCTGTGCTCAATTCTGAAATGCTATCAGTAAACGCTTTGTGATTAGTAAAAGCTGTTTTAAACAATCTGGAGTTTTTCTTGTCAAGAAAAAAGAAAAAGTAAATTCAAACTAGTTACTACCAGTTTATAAACTTATTATTCTAAGTATCGTATATGCTGTTTGAAAATGTGGTTAGGTCCGCAGTACTGGTTAATTTTCAACGTCGTTAAACTAAATACTGAAGAAACTTTAAAAAAAAAAAAATTAATATAAAAGTTGGCAATCAGCTATCGATAATTTTTTGTAGGACGCTTGTTGAAATCTAAAAATGATGAAATTGAAAAAATGGTAGCTGCAGCAATAGAAAATTTTGTGAAGCTTCAATCGAAAAAGAAATGATTCAGTTTCTTATATTATACCTGTAGGGTGGCAATTGTGAAGGAACTAATGCTTTTGAAACTGTTTCTGTTTGCTCCCAAGTTTATTCAGATCTAATGACTCCTGTATAGAATAGGGTGAAGCTCACGGACCAATACTTCTATCCTGGTTTGTTTGCATCTGATCGTACATGTGAAGATGCAGAGAGCAGAAGATAATTGTACATGTGTTTGCAGAAAATGAAGGAAATAGATAGAAACAGATTGCAATCTGCAAGAGCTTTATTACTTTAAATTATAAAAATTATGCATTGGAAGAGTGCTGAAGCAATTATTCAAGAGTTAGACGGCGACCGATGCAGTTGACTGTTATTCAGTAGAAGCTATAGGACTATTCCTGATGTGATACTTGTCATTGCAGTGAATCTACATAATTACAGCTGGTTAATGATCATAATACACAAATATCTATTATTTTTTAAATAATGCAGCCATTAAAAACCTTTACAATGTAGATTTTAATAAAATAAATAAATAAATAATTTGGTGAACAAAAATTATTTTTCGTTTGATTGAAATATGGTTTCATGATAATACTCTCAATTTACCTCCAAGCATACATCAATTTCGGCGTTTAAAGCATAGCATCAATAATGTGCTATGCTTGCCAGCTATGGGGCTGCATGCACATGCTATGCTTGCCAGCTATGGGGCTGCATGCACATGCTATGCTTGCCAGCTATGGGGCTGCATGCACATGCTATGCTTGCCAGCTATGGGGCTGCATGCACATGCTATGCTTGCCAGCTATGGGGCTGCATGCACATGCTATGCTTGCCAGCTATGGGGCTGCATGCACATGCTATGCTTGCCAGCTATGGGGCTGCATGCACATGCTATGCTTGCCAGCTATGGGGCTGCGTGCACATGCAGCACGAGGAAGCAAAAAAAATTCCTACTATTTTGTTCGTAAAAGCTGTTTGGGCTTGGTTTATTACCCTCAAGCTTTTTGCTGTTGGAGTCGGCCTGACGTTTCACCCTTTTTTGGTGTTACTTCGAGTTGGCACTTCCATTATGCAGTAAAGAGTGTAAATCAGGCTATGGAGATGTTGATAAAATGCTTGGCTCGTCAGGTAATTTGCTCTAGAGAATCTACAGTCTAGTATAGAAGTTGCCTTACAATTGCTAATTTATGTGATTTAACGTTAGACCTATATTGTGATCATGCTTTCTAGATCATTGAGGAATGTTGAGGAAATTTTATTAAAGAATAACTTTGATTGAAGAGCAAGAATAACTTATTCGTGTCCTACAATCCTATTCATTTACTACATAAAACTCTTATCTGTGGAAATGATTATTTAAGTTTGAAATCAATCAAATTCACGGCGAATTACTTAATTTAAATTTTACCCCTTGGTTACAAAATGTTACTATAAATGTTTCTTGTAAATACAATACTCATAAAAATTTTCTCGCATTTTGCCACGTATGTACTTGAAGAGTTTAGAGTGATGTATTTTGGAACTCTCTCTAATTGCTTTAGTTAGTGTTATATATAAAAGCAACCAACAAATATAGATGTTTTTTAGATAAAGGATTTAATTTTTTAATAATTTGGAACGTTTTGACAAATATTCTCTAGTCACTAATTATAAAAAACCTCGTTGGTAACCTTTTAATTAAAAAGTCTGGAATTAATAGTTATTGATTGATTTATGCAAAGTATTTAAGTAATTTTTGAATTTAAATTTTTGTGTTACATTTGTGTACAAGAATTCTCCTGACAGACGTTTATAAACGTCATTAATTTTATTTTATTTATTTTTGCATTTACAATTGCATTTTTTGAGAATTCTACAATAAACGTCGCTACCACTAACTTGATAATTGTAGGCAGAGTCGTCTGTGTGTTCACAAAATGTTTTTTTAAATTTTTTAGAGGAATAATTCATGGATTTCTGTAAACGTGTATGCAGAAAACATTAGAGTCTCCTTTTAAAACTGCTAATAAAACATTTATGGCGGAAGAATGATAACTTATTTCCGTTATTTCTATAACGTTTATTTTCCTGTCAGATACAACGTTAACGTTGGTGATCCGCTGCTTAACTGAGAGATACCACTCAAAAAACTTCAGTTCGCAAAAATAAATAGAGCCCAACGATGACTGAATACCGTTTGCAGTCCCGAAAATCACACTCCTTCAAGGCTGCACCATCTGCTGCAATGACTAATGTATTAACAAGAGAAAAGATAATGGTCTGGAAGCATACTTACTCGTCCACTCACTCAAGAAAGATTAAAGAGGCTCTAAGCCACTGCAGAAGTATTGCTTAATTTAATACCTGTGCTAAACTGATCACAACCATTTATTATTATTATAAATGTTTTATTGGAAAATAATTTGTTACATATCTTTTTCGGTTTTCAAACATTTACGGTTTACAACCATTTCTGCTACAAGTGATTATTCTTATGGTGAGTTGAATGAGAATTCAACAATCATGATTTTAATAATCAGAATTCGGGAATGGTCGTCCTCGAACACACTATTAGTTCACGCTCTCCTGCATCACTTACATATACAAAATAATAAAAGAGACTTTTTGGCATTGGTACATCGGCAAAAGGCTGTCGATTCTGCCATTCACTAAAAACTCTGAAACATCATCAGTAAGGCAACACTTAATTTCCAAATTAAACGCAACTTTCACATTTAATTACGACCAGTAAAGGTGTTGTTCAAGGCGAATCCAGTCTTTCCACTGCTTTTTTCCATGTTTCTCTCTGAGTTCGTGACGTTTGAATGGACCAATATACGATGATGAAAATGGTTTATGGTGCCTCCTGTTTGCAGGCGAAATTTTTAATTTTTGCACATTCCCATTAGAACGCTCTTATCAATCAGGATGACTCGTGGAATTTCGCAAAGTGAACGGCTTACTGGTGAACACTAATGTGAGGGATATCGGTCATCTTCGGAATTCGGTAGATACATTTAATTAAAATATTATAACAAAGTATGTTGAAAAACTTTAATTATCTGGGTGTGCCATTTAGTTGAATGGATGACATAGTTCTGCGTCTGAAAAGTTCTTAAAAAAATGACAGAAAGCTTGGGCAGGGGGAGGAAGGTGGTGGGAGGTAAAGATTTTCAGATGGCAACTGAAATATGAAATCAGAATGTTTGAACCTCTCTTCGTCGTGGAACTTTAGGCCACTTTGTCACTTGAACTCACTGATAAGATTGCTAATTCAAACAACTGAACCATTTGCCATTCAATACACCGTCCCATTTCAATTCGAATTGAAACTGGGTGTAAAGGTATGAGGTAGGTGTCGTTGATTCTATGTTCGGAAGTATTTCACCAAACGAATGCGGAAGTATTTCTCATGGAAATGTGATTATCAACTATTTAGCGGATCGACTCAGAAAATCATTGGTTGCTTTACCACAACATCAAACCGGTAGCGATGGTGTCTCTCTTCAATAGGACTGAACCTCTGCTACGGGTTAAGCATACTTTAAGAGGTCCAACAGTCTAAAAAGTAAGAATAAGAATCGCGTAATGAACTCCAGTCACAACTCATTTTTTGGATACTTAACAATTTTTGGCGAAAACGAGCTGATATTTTGCCAATTTCGACATTTGAGATTTCTCTATTTTCAATATCTTGAGGTTGTTTCTGATTGGAGAAAGGAGATCTACTAACAAAGGCGAGATATGCGATTTATATAATGAAAAGCTACCATTAAGTTTGAATACACATTCTTTTGAACTGTCCTCTAAGGCCTGCAGACAGATGAAGAAATGAAGAAAATAAACACAGCGCGCTATTAAAATGAGTTCTTTTATTTTGGAACTATAGTATGAGAGATTTTATCAGTTGATAACACTAAATAAATTTAGCCTTGAAAACATTAAAATATACTGTGATTGTTAATTTTTTATTTCTTTTACAATAAATATTGAAGTTTTTGTTTATAAAGTAATCAGAAGAGCCAGGTTCTTCCATTATCAAGCACTACACAAAACCTAAAATCCTTCTTCTGCCGCTTTATTGTAGTGAACAAACATAATAGAGCCAACTGATAAAATACCAAGTAAATTCTGCAATTATCCGCTTAACTAAATCACAAAATCAACCAATCAACCAAATATCCTACACTTTCTATCTACAACGTAACATTAAACACAATTTCCAGTATAAACAGTCCAAATTTTGAATATTGTCACATGAAAGCTGGGGAAATCAAATTTGGTGTAACTCTAAGACACTAGACATTTATTATTTACTTTTTTCACAATTATATTATTTGTGGACATACCTCAGGTGGTAACATGGTCTAACTCTTCAAGACAACTGGGATGGTCAATACTACCTGCAAAAATAGTGAAGAAACTAAAAATAATTCATTGTTATTAGAGATTATTCTTACTTAAAATGTAAAAAAAAATCAAAAAAGGATATTTCTTAACGTAAATCCTAAAATCTTGCCTTTGTGGAATTTGCAAAAGTGCTTTTTACTATCTCTCTCTTACTACCATAACTCCAAAACGAAAAGTCAAAGGAAGGCGGCAGACGCTACAATGTTTTGGCTACCGCTAGTACTACTTCACCAAATCAATTCTCTAGTTTTACAGGCTTTTCTCGAAAAAGGCTCTACGACTTCCGTTTACTTCTTGGACAGTCTGCGATGAGCCGCTACGGGGGAAGGGCCTTCCCTGTAAGTTCACATTTCAGTGTAATGTATGGTTTCAAAAACTTCATAGTTTGAAGAAAATTTGTGAGTTTAGAATGTCGAGAATGAAAGAGAAAGTTTTGTAGAGTGTTCACACCAGGTTTGTTCCTTTTCATAGAAAATCTCTAATCGCTATTTATTTCCTGTGAAAATTCTTACAATTCCCATTACGAGCAGTAAAACCAAGTAATAAATGTACTATTTGATGGACAAATATTTTCATTTTTGGCGGCGTACGAAGAGCTGGGTTACTCACCGAGAGGAAGCTGAGGAAAGGCAGATTTTTTCTATATAATTAGCCCTGTAGGAGCACCTGGAGACGCGATCACTTATGTAAGCAACTACAATAAGCAACTTTCATTTCTTTTATTCGCATGGCCACTCGCACAACTTGTTCTATCCTTATTGAAGATGATAAATAAATATTGGATTATGTTGCACAATCACTCGGCAATCCTTGACAATTATGAATTTAGTTCGTTCAGCCTACTAATTGGGTAAAACCTAACTACCAACGTCTGATTTATCAAACACGACGGCTTTATAAATTGTTAGTATACTTACAACGTACCGTCAAATAGTCAGTTCAATAGTGAGTTTTTTATTCTGTATCTAATGATTTCTGTATTTTTGTAATTTTACATCACTACTGAAAAAAACTGCACAGCTGCTGAAGCTAGTCTGCTCTCAGCGAATGCCGGACTTTGGAGTCGGCAATTTAATATAGGTGACACGACCTTAGAAAGATAGTTTCAGAACTGCCATCAGAAGATGTTGTTGATAAGTCACGAGAAGCTATTTATACAAATTCCTAACTTCAAGTACTTGGTGCAGAGCAGTCGGTGTATCCTATCATCTCCACACTGTGGTCAAATAAATTCAAAATATGATTTTAACGCTCCAACCAATTTCTCTGGACGTATTTATCTAATTACATTTTCTTAAAAGTAAGTCAATCATTTGATATCACTTAAGTAATTTTACAGCATTAAATTTTCATTAATATTTTTTAGATTGCCTTAAAACGCATATTTTCGGTAAAAATGAAAATCGGGAATTTGCACGAATACAACACTTGCAAGAGATAACATTCTAAACAATATTTCAACGTAAAGAAATTCCAAAGTAACGTGAAGGAAGATTTCATTTATATCAGAACTAGTAGATGAAATGTTAAAAGCAAATAAACTTGTCTTAGAGGACAACAGAATATAGGAAGGTTATATAAAAGTGACCAAGGTTAGATATCGCTTGTATCTAAATGGTTACTTTTTTGTACTAATAAATAAATAATTCAGCCATAAAATTTCTTATAATTCCTCAACGTTGTTTCTTAAAGTCATGGATTTAACGTAATCACGCCATTTTTCTGAGCCACGAATTCCATAAAATGTTATTTTTAAATTAACATTAAATAAATACGTGGGGGTGGTTTTTGACGAATGGGTCTAAATTGTCTGACACCCACCTGACTTCCTCATAAATAATTCAAGAGTCGAACTTTTCGGATTCTCCAAAACTCCATTAAAATAATCTTTTCCGGAATAGTTTGCCAAATAAATGCTTAACCCATCAGGTAATATTGGTGATTGTGGTTCAGTAGTTTTAGTGTTGAGTGGATACGAAGAGTGGGTAGGTGGGGAAGGAAGGGAGACCATTTTGTGGAAATCTTCGGACCGAGAGCATCTCAAAACGGATATTTCCCGCGAAATCTTAGAATACGAGAAAACAGCAATTTAAAATTAACGGATATTAGGTACTTCCTAAAACGGCTAAATAGCTTCAAGTATCGCTGTAGCACCAAGAAGGCCCCCCACTGAAGTATTACTGACTAATGATTCATTTCTACTGCAGAGGAATAGTCAAAGTCATATTTAGCGCTTGTGCAATTAAGCTTTTTTCCATTAAAAAAAGAAGTTAAAATTATTATTATCACGAAGTGGTCATGGACACAGTATTTCACATGTTTTAGTAAGTCCACAAAAAGTTGGCATTAGCCAATTCAAGAATAGCCAAATTCGACGAATTGGAAGGGATAACGAACGAAACCATTACCAACATAAATGCTGAAATCAGTCAAAGGAATTTGCTCAGAACATCATGGGATGCCCTCTTCGTTCTAGTCCCTGTGGAAAGAAAAGAATACTCTTTTGGAATGAAGAAGAAGCCCCAAAGAGAATAATTAGAAAAAGCTAAGAGAAGTGGAACTCTCAATAATAATAATACAGAACTCAGACAGAAACAGCGGCTTTTGATAAAGCTTTATTATGTGCTTCAACTCTGGATTCGGAGCTTACATAAAAGCAGCATGCGTTATACCAGTTCATTCCACTAGCCGCTGCTGGTCAAGGCAAACGGCACACCTCTCGTGATCCCGCCTGAAATATATCCGCAGGTCTTGACCCAGATTAAGCCAAGCCGACTTAATCAGACCTGATGCCTTCCTACAGAGCAAAACCAACTCCAGAGTGTTCCGCTGTAGGTGTCTTCAGCAGTTGGAGAGCTGAAAAGACAATGCTCAAAAACCACTGGACCGGGTGAAAGGCGAGGTATTGCAAATGAGAAGGGGTAGCAGAATAAGTCTTTAAGCAGCGTTAACTAACCCAGAGCCTCTACTACATTGTGACAGAAAGAGAAGTGACGGCATTGCAATACTAGGTTGCGGTATGAAACGATCGGCATGTTAAGACCAGAAATCAGACCGCAAAAGCAACTAGTGGGTATAACCCTGAATCTCGCAAAGAGGGGAGACAAAACTCTCTGTACCATGACAAACTGCTAACAGGAACCGCGCCTGCCCTGATAAATAAATAAATTTGTCTTCAATTCACCATTGGTCTCAACAGGTGACTCAAAGCACATGTGCTTCCGGAGCAAACTGCCCACACTCTCTTACTCCATGTCAAACTTGCCGCATTTCTTGGTCTTAATTTAATCAACAGTGTAACTTACGTACTTGAACTTTAACTAAATCTCAATTGATCCCACTATTATGTAGGTTAACAATAAAAACTAGCGAATAAATGAGGCAGCAAAAAATCAAACAAAATCAATTGGTGAAGAGAAAATGTAGTGTTTAAGGAAAGTTATAACTCTTGCAAGAAGGAACTCGGATGGAGCAAGGGAAAAGCTAAGATCGCTTCTATTATAGATATGTTTTCCTAAATTAGTGTATCCGGATAAATGTTAAAAGAGGGGAAAAGGAAAAATAACATCATGAATGTAGTTTGAAGGTTTTAAAGGAAATCTATTAAGCTCAGAGGTATTTTCTATTAGACAAATCTTGATGAAAACCTCATTGAAGGATCCCGAAATGGCGCCTAAAATAAAATTTGAACTAATCAAATTATGTGAGCTGAATACGCAGCGAGAGGAAAAATGAGCGCGAAAATACAACCTCTTATCTGCACTTAGAGAGTGCCTGCATCGTTAAGAATAATTATTTGAGTAAATAAGGACATAGGATGTTACATATTATATTACATTATGATTGAATATTTAAAAGAGAAGCGTAGTGTGTGTGTTGATGCGGCCCCGGTAAGGGGGTCATGGCTAGGAAATGCGACCTAGAGAGACACGGAACTCAACACAGCAGACCTAAACAGTCAAGGCTCCTGAATGCCCTTCACGGTACCCCCGTTTGCACACATGAATCTGTTCCCCACTGATCATATATGGGTCACACCATCCCACTACCTTACTTAACTTTCCAATATCCTACACAACAATGTTTACCCGCCAAAATACAAATATAAATAAGCAAAAGTTCGCCAAATTATCAATTTTCTCTATCTATAAGGTTATATTTGACACTTTTTTGCTACTTCTTGCACTTGCTTCCACTCTGCTCTGTTTATGAAATAAAAATGTGGTACGAAAACTGATATGCCTTTCTCTAATAGCGGTAAAGTAATGCGGGCGTTGCGTCCATCTACCAAATTAGGTGTCGTGGACAGAGGCAACTAGCAAACTTTACTACAGAGTTCTCACGTTAAACATTAATTAAAATCCAAGGCCTAAGACCAGGAATCAGACCAGTACCACAAAACATATTAGCTTTGCAAGTCTCGCCTCTAACCGCTCGGCTACCGTGGCGCCTTTTAACTGCAGTAATTAACCGCATTTAAATTTTGTTCGAATTTAGAATTTGTTCACAAAAGTACAACTGCCAGAGCAGGTCTCTATCAGGCAAACCCTCGTTCAAACTATCTACTAATCTATAATTGGCTTTAAATACTGTACCTGTTTACTTAACAAACTTATTCTACTGAAGTGACGCCACAACTTCAAAGAAACCCACTAAAATCATTATTCAATGATACGACATTGCAGACTAACGGAATGGCTGGAGGAATTAGCGCCATTATGCTCAGATTTCGTACCCTTAGGCATCTCTCTAATAACATTAACCAAATGAAAGAGTGCCAACTTAAAGTTTGGGTAAGAAGGCAAAACTGTACCTATTCTGGTTCTAAAACAGAGTGATAGATCTGTTTAGGCGTTCTAAAAATAATATCTAAATATAAGTTCATTATATCTTTCAATACATTTTTTATTAGGTTAAAAAAAAATAACTTTTTTTAGAAAGCAGGCCAGTAGAAATGGAAACTTTCACCAAGTGGCCTACCTCCGACCTGATTTTATTCATTCTAATTTTGTTTCCACAAAACATTAATATTATTCTCAAGTTCGTTTTAAATATTTAAAATAATAATAATAATTTATGAGTATATTTTTCGGATTACCAAGTGATTAAATAGTCGTTTATAACAATATAAAGACTTTTTTTTAAGTGTGCTGCAGAGTTAACTGGCCGAAGTGTGTCAACAGTTCTCTGTACTACTTAGCAACTTTTACAACGATATGAACGTGCGGGCTCTACTTACAACTCTGCTACGTCCGTCTATTTGTTCGATTTAAAGCGACTAAACAGAAAAAACTAAACTTTTAATAAGTACTGTATCTTTCTGCAAAATGTCTATATTTATAGTTATATATCAGTGATTTGATTAGTATGATTCAAATTCACGATCTAAAACTTGGTTCTTTAACAATAATAGAGGAAATCTATTTTCCAAGCAATTACTGATTGTTTACAAAAATGTTGACCCATCGAACCGAACATTCAACGAGAAATTTCCAATTTGAAGGAAATTCGCCTGCCGCAAATGCATTTCATCACTCAACAGACTGGCAGCGATGTTTTCGAAAATGGTACCTCGTGAAGCATATTGAAATATTGAAATCAGCTACTTTTGAGGAAAAAGTCTCAAGAAACTTTTATTACGTCACACTGCGGTAAGAGAAGGTCATGTGAGTGTTCAGACCAGTTTCTTTATCCTCCTGAGTTAAAAACACTTCTTCTGGGGACGCTGTTTATCAAAATCTGCTCGAATACAACACTTCTTTAAGTAGAGATGAGACAAAGTAACGAATTACTAATTATTTACTGAACGCAATGATGCGTTGAATAATATTTTGGTTTGTTAGTGAACAAGAGGTATGAGTGAACAACTTCAGAGAGTCTGATATGTAACCAAGGACAGATTACATAACATGGGATAATTTTAGCCGTTGTGATACACTCCTATGATAATTCTGAAGAAGAAGAAATACTCATTTCTACCGTCACATTCACTGCCATACACTTAAAACGCAGGTTTTATTTTTTACTGCATATTTAAAAATAAGAGGTAGCGGGAGTCGACATCCCAGCATAAACACATTTAAACCTCACAAAAATCAAACTGACGGCATTCGCTGCAATTTCTAGAAGTACTGTTTCCGTTGTGAAATCGAATCTTCATCGGGACTAAAAATTTTCAGGCCTCACAGCGTATGTATGTTACAGAACTAAACATTAAAACGAAAAGTTGCAGCTCAGATTTTGAATTCAATTTTAATAACATTGCCAACCTAAAGTCAGGACCCGCTGCACTTAAGTTTATAACTATCTACAGCAGGGGTGCCCAACCCGCGGCCCGCCTTTAATCATTTTATGGACCGCGAGATTCGTCCTAATTTTACCAAATGTTTATTACTTCCAAATGGAAGTGATTGACTTACAGTGTAATAAAGATCAGAAACACATTTTAGGAACATCAGAATCAACCATGTGAGCGCATTTGGATCGACCTACACTTGCGAACAGTTTTTTTTCGATAATGAAATTTACAAAACAAAAAGTTACGTTGTACTCGTAACTTTATGAAAATATGTACAATTGTAGTAGCAAACGACTGTTGGAGCTTGGCTTTAAGTCCAGGAAGATGAGCGGTTTTGTGAGATATTGAATTACCGGAGTCACATTGCGTGTCCCAGTTGCGCTAGTTCGGCCTTTTTTTATTTATGAGGCGAGTTTTGGTGGAGATAGCAAATTACTACTCGACAGGCCTCTTCGGCTTCCAGCTGGTAGCTGTGCTAATCACCTTTGTTACCTTTCAGAAATGCCCAATATTCCTGCAGCTCTCTAGGTCTTTCGCGTAGATCGGTAACATTTAAGATTGTTTATTAACCAGTGTTCTTAACAGATGTAGCTGCCATTTCATCAGGTACTGATAAGGAGGAAATAGATTATAGATTATAAAAAATGACTCCTGCAAGGGCCACTACAGTAACTCAACAAGAATAGTTTAGTCAGCGGTTCAAGCTTATGCCTTGCAATGGACTGAGTGTCTTTTGATGGTCCTCAGGTATACTATGCGTAGAATGTCATAGAGAGAAATAGTTGAGTACTATATTCAGAGATAGATACTAGTTATTCACGGAATAAGACCCTGTCGATTAACTAGTAATGTTGACTAAAAATAGTCATTGTCGCAGAAACAGTTAATTGCTTGAATGCCAAATACCACACTTCACTGCTTACTCGTAAATTCAGCACATAGCGAGCTTTAATTCAAGGGTAATTAGCACGGTTAAAAAGCACTTCTTACTATTGTACAATTATAAGTTTACAGAACGTTCTTTGTTCAATAGCTGCACTAAATTTTAAAATTTCTAACTTGCCAACATTCAATAAATAAAATTTAGTATTACATTGAGAGACGCTAAAAGCTAAATGATTCACAAATTGAAACATGTTTTTATAATGACGTCACGCGATGAGTGAGTCGAAGAATAAAGTATCCTACACAAGTATGCTGACTACGTCACCTCTACGAGCCTCAATATTGTTTCATACCATTTCAAGATAATATTATTATTATATGTTCATTTTTATTATTTCAATTTTATGCGGCCCACTTATACAGTGGGCAAACCTGCCTGTAGCTTTGTAGATCTTTGTGGCCAACCTGTATTCAGTAGTATCGAATGTTTATCCTGGACGTGTTGTTGTATTTACATCGTTATCTTGGTATATTTTCAGTTTCAAACTGCTCTCCACTGATGTCAGACGCTAATTTGTCATTATAAAATAAGTAAAGAATGCCTATTTTTTTAAGGCGAGCTTTAACGTCCAACTACCAATTAGGTATCGTGGACGGAGACGACTAGCAAACGCGCTTTACTGCAAATTCCTATTGTTAACCACTAAATAAAATCCAAGACCTAGACCGGAAATCGAACCAATTACCACAAATACACATTAGCTTCGCAGGTCTCGATTCAAACAACTCGGCTACCGTGGCGCCTGCATAATAAAATATATTTACCACAATGGAGTAACTGTCCGACCAATAAAGGAAATACATGTATCATATTCTTTAACATCCTCTACCTAAGCCCAATAATTCATAAAAGGCTAGCTATAGTTATTAACTTGGTTTTCTCCTTTTCCTTATCAAATTAATTAATCTTTAGTTTTAATTGTAGAGAAAGGTTTCCAAATTATGGTTTTTATCACCAAAATACAAAACATCTACTGTTTTCTACAAATTCAATTAATAAAAATAAGTTGGTAATTTTTTTTTTTTATTATTATTGATATATTAATACACTTTATCAGACTAAAGTATCTTTTATTTCTCAAAATTCATATATTATTATTTTTTTTTATGGCTTGTTTGCAAGGGAAGCACCCTAATAATTAGCAGGTTGTGTTAATATGTAAGAGCCGCTGTAAGTGATCTCTTACAAGATCTTGAAAGATACGGCAAGAATGGAAAACTGCATTCAGTGTTTTTCTTAGACCCGACTTTGGCAGAGAATGTGGCATGAGCGAGACATAATTAGCGCACTAACCTCTACACTTGTGATTACCTCGACAAGAACTCTGATGGTCTACATTTGGGTAATTTATCACAGCATATGTTTGGTCGAGTATTGCAATCTCGTGGTGAGTCACTTAGTGTCTTTAACGTGTGGCTGTGGGCCGTTTTCTAAAAGGACTCATTTTCAGCATGCAGAATATTGTGCCAGTTTTCCATGCAGGATCGTTTCCACGATGTTAGCATTATCTCTCCGCCTGTAATATTTTTTGGCTACTGGCCTTCGATTGCCAACAGTCTCTGTGAACAATTTTTCTCTCGTTAGCTAGGATAGTGATGCATCTCTAGCAATAGTTACTGCAAATTATTAAATTTATTTACGTCCCTAAGGAATGCTGTATAATAAGCAATTTCATTGACTATTTAGCCAAACAATGCGGTATGAAAATTGAGAAGCTTGATACCATAAATACGCTTTTGGAGACCATTCCCAAAATGGGCAACTGTTACCCTCTATATATTGTCGTGATTTCATTCACGACCGCGGCTTACTATAATCACAGCTTCGGCTCAGCAGGAAATTATGTGAGCTGAGCACAACGATTTCTTATCAATTTAACATCCTTAATTTACCTCTAAGGACGATATCTGTGACTATTTGCATAGCCATGCTATTTGTGGTAAGTTTGGTACCCTCCTGGGTACCAAAATGTAATACCAAATGAATCTTCAAGGTTGAGATATTCTGCTCACACATAAGCGCAGATCCATGCACTAAAATATTCCCTCCTATATCTGTGGACCTCAAAACATGTTTTCCGATGCAACTCCATACATTTGGAGTGCTTTTCCGATGTAACTCCATATATTTGGAGTGCTTTTCCGATGTAACTCCATATATTTGGAGTGCTTTTCCGGTGTAACTCCATATATTTGGAGTTCTTTTCCGATGTAACTCCATACATTTAGTGCTTTTAAAAGAGAAAGAGAAATTAAACCACAAAAGGGGTATCTTAAAACTGAAATTGTATTATTAATGTCAACCACTTTTTAGTAAAACATTTAATTTTGAAAGAAATTCAATTACACAACAGCGGTGGACTCTTCACACCAGATTTTTCCGGGAAGTCATTAGAGAGGCAGGGAGAGTCCGTTTCTGAAATGTTAACTAGAAAAATAATAATTACTTGTGGTATGCTGATTTACACTTTAATAAACATATAATTCATAGGTTCTGTATCCGCACTTGTTTATACACATTTATGGGTTAGTTTACAATAAACTTATTAGTCAACTTTATAGTATAACTGATAAGAAACACCTAAATTAATAAAGTGTTTTGACACTGTATACATTGCTTTATGAAGATAAAAAATAAATAAATAAAACTAAAAATAAATTTAAATAAATAGTATTTGTGTGTGAATGGTATATATGTAATGAAAATGGCGCGTAATTTGGGTGGCGTTAGGGGCGCGTACGACGGTCTGTTGCACAATGAAGCACAAGGTCAGAGTGGAGCAGCACGTGAGTTCAGTCCACATGGGGCGTCTTTCCCATTCTATAGCTGGTTACATAACTGTTATCTAGACCGCCTCCTGCCGCTGCCCCGCTTCGTCTCACATGTTTACTCACCCACTATTCCAGCAAACAATCTAATTAAGCCAAACAGTAAACCCAGTTTTGTAAATATGGAATGGTGTGCTTTCTTCGCAGGCATGAAGGGTATAAATGTATAAATACTGCAGACGAGTAGTCAAAACTACGCCCTCTTTACACTTGAAATCATACATTCTGAGTCCGGAACTCTCTTAAAAAATCACTTAAAAAAATAGTACACAAACTTTTATAAAAATCGATGCAGCCGTTTTGGTGAAAATATGTAGCACAGTATTTGTTCCATTGGTTTTCACTGTTTCGGCTCGCTTAGTTCGAATTTTTTAACTGCTTTAGAGTGTAAATTTCTGTATTATTCTTTTGTGGTCTGGAGCTGGAGAAGGTAGCAGGGTTTGGATAAAGGTGGCTCATTGGGGTAATAGAACGCTGTTGGAAAAGTGGCAGGAAAATTAATAAAGAGGTAAAAATATTTTCGTACTGTCAGACTGTGAATGGAGTTCAAACCAAATGGGAGATTGTAGGAGAACAATTTGATTTGCTTAGAGAGAGAATGTAACTCTTTTCTAGGTACCTTGACATGCCGACGTAGGAGAAAAAGCGAAAGACTAGGCTGAGCCGGTAGTTGCCATCACAGAAAAATTTAGTGTCATGGACAATGAGTTTTCTTAAGGGAATGGTTCCCAATTTTAACTTAAAAAAAACAGGCCAGCTGGTGTTTAATGTCAGAAACATAACGACAGAATCGGAGGAACGGTGTACCAATGCCTAGGTCTGTGAGCGCAATTCGCCAATAACGCTGGTTTTTTGTGTCCGGGAGAAAAGCATACTCTCAAGAGAACGCTTGGAAGATTTGGAGACCTAAAACTAAAATATTTCCTTGCAACCTCTCTTTAAGGAAGCTCGAGCGGAAGTTTGTCATTTCCGGAAAACCATTTCGCATTACTTTGTCGGGAAATTAAAAAACAAAAATATTTTTATTGACTGCTAAATTAACATTTTACAGGAACATCAACATGTTCTCAAGCAGGTTATGACAACGATTTACATAAGTGTTGGTTTCAGGAAAGTTTTTCAGCACTATATCGTTCGGTTATTTCTACGTAAGGGATCTTGGGGTATTTTGTTTTGGAGAGGATAAGAACCACACTGAGAACACTACCGCTGTTATTATTAAGTACTGTCCAAGAGAAGGATCTGTGGATCGTAATATCTGGCAATTCAAATCAACCTTAATCATCACTTTCAGCCAGACACGTTTAACCAACTGCAATCCTTACACCTATCTTTATGTGATACACTATTTATAATTAGATTTAACAACATTTTGCAAATTAGCATTAGAAACATTGTAGTCAGATAAAGCCATGGGATCGTCCCTAACCTGATCTTTTTTCTTTACATCCTAGAAGAAAACAATTTAAAGAACTTGTTTTGTAGATAATTTTCTAGAAAGGTCACTGAATTTTATTTTCTATGCAAGTCTACAGGCAGTTCTGAATATTGTATGTAACAGATTTAAATTTAAGATTTCAAAATTACAATAAACTATCATCTCCAACTAAATACATTACACTTGCAATACAATCTTTTCTATTATTTAAAATCTATAAATAACTTGGTATAAACAGACAAACTGATACGACTTTCTCATGCTGTCATTTTTACTTTTTACATTTAAAAATAGCAAAATGTGATTCTAACGATTACTGTATGGTTGAGTACGTGCGAAATAATTGCGTTTGATGAAAAGAATCCCTAATTGGTTCTTTCCATCAGGCAATTTGATATCAGATGACCACTTGGTTTATGATTACTTAGCGGGCTGGTTACTTTGTCCAAAATAATGAGGATTGGTCAAATAAAAAGACTTAATTTGTTTACATATAATTTAAAATTGCCAACGATTCGACAAATACTCTGTTTTTCTTTAGGCTGTTATGAAATGTTTTTTCTTAAAAAATAAAGTCAATGAATCTCTTTGGTTATAACACAAAGTTTTCTTTAAAACAATTTTAGATGTGGATAACTATGAAATGGATTTATAAGTAACCGATCATATTCTATTACATTTAACAAGTTTGATTTGAAAACCCCAAAAAAAGCTGAATTTTTTTTTTTAACTACATTTAATATTTCTAATAGATTAACAAACATATTTATAAATGTATAATAAATACAGCAAAGTTAATGATTATTCCACAGAATTCTATTCCTTATTGGACAATAAATCTATCCTTGTAGGAAAGGTTTATTTTATTCTGTAAAACTCGACTTTTTGTGCTTCTAGACTGCACGACTACTGAATGCCGTGCAGGGAAATGAATCCTGCTTGAAAAGCAACACAATGCTTGGCCTTTGGCGCCAATTTTTTCCCAACTTTGTGTCCTGAAAGTGTGTCCTGAGTTCTTAAAAGATGGTAATATAGGAATATTATATTACATATAATATAGGTGAAATAGCGAAGAGAGGTGGCTTCGAGCGGTAGATCTGCTGGAATATCCAAAATTAGGTGACCGGGACGAAGACGACTAGCCAACATACTTTACTATAGATTTCTCATATAAACCACTAAATAAAATCCAAAGCCTAAACCGGGAATCGAACCCAGTACCACCATAAATCGTATCTTTGCGGTCCTCGCCTCTAACCGCTCGGCTTCCGTGGAATTATCTATTATAATATGGCTAGTTTCGTTACGTTTATATGTGCTCTGTATTTATCCAATCATATTTAATGAAATTTAAACTTTTTGTAATTTTTCGGCGCTGCTAAGGTGCACTCTGGATCAAAGATCTGACCTATGACCAAACTCACTTCTGACGAGAAGCAACAGAAATTAAAAAAGAATTCTAAAAAGAAAAATTGAAGCAATATAGTAATCTGAATGATTAATAAATTTTTATGTAATATTTTGACGAATAATTAAATTTAATCACTAAATCTTGCAGTAATTCCAGATAGTTTAAACAGTCCTTGATTAAATGTAACCATTTTTGTAACTATTTAAGTAAGACATTATTTCAAAGAAAGACTTGTTATTAAAAGAAACTTACCTGTGCTCTAAGCGTAATAATAAAAACAAAGCTCTGTAATTGATACACACAGGTGTTATAACAATAGCGCATGCAATATTACTTCTCACAGTAAAGTATATTTTGTTTATACAATGCGATTTTTTGTTATTTCTTGGTTTGCATTACAATTGATGTTTACAAAATGACACCCATTTTGTTACACTATAACCTTACACAAAGAAAGGTCACTTTCCAATGATCAAAACTTGTGAAAGGAGTTGTTTAACAAAATTTATTACATTACTTAAAGAATATTGTTTACTTTTTGCAGAACAATGTGGAAGTTGTAGGATGAGAATATTTACGGCGATTGGGCGAACTCGCCAAAACTGCTGGAAGTATCAATACAGAAAAGTGACCAGAACCAAAAAGTTCACCTCCTTTTCTTCACTCCTGTTAAGGGCACGACATTATAAACTTCAGACTCTGAAGAGAGTCTGTCCCCTATAAAGAGTCAGTTAAACAGTTCATTTTAGAAATAATGACTGTTTAAGGATATAAATATAAATACATATGGGACAGACGAGGAACTTGGGGTTCCTCAGACTACCTCCTCAACACAACGACCACACTCACACTGATACATAATGCACACAGCCAAAGATAGTTGATGTGTGCAGTATCTGGGTCTGGAGAACCCTCCGGCGAACTCGAGCTCATATGCATAATGCACTTTAGAGAGGCCACCATAAGGGAGAATAAGTACCCTTGCAACTGAAAAGACTTTTTATACTCCTCTAGTGAAATTTTTCCTTTTGCAAGTGCTCAGTTCTTAAACTTGTCATTCTGCCAGACCACAGATATCACGAGCTACAAAAGCAATACCAACTATTACCATTGCAGACAAAATTGTTCATAGATAAATCTAGGTCATTGCTATTTTTAAAAATATTACGCATAATTAAATTTATTTTAAATTTTTAAACAGTTACCAGTAGCAATTATGGGTTAAGAAATATCTGTTATCAGCGGTTATCAGTTAGTTTGTGCAAGGAAAGTGGGGAGATACTTGCCAGTTTACATTTCATAGCAATTAATTTTTTAAAAAAACCAGTGCGAATACCCAGATATTCCCGACTTGCTAGAAGCGTGCTAGTGCTGCAATAATACAATTCAAATTACGAAATTTTCATCTAAAAATTAAATTTTATTGAACCAGGTGATGTCCTAAAAAGTTTAAAACCAAATAATTAAGAAAATTCTCGCCAACTATTAAACGACTAAATATACTGAACATGCCTATTGTCTTTGTAAAGACAATAACGCTGCTTAACTACCATCCTAAATTCTTTGTGTTTGGTAGATTTTAAAAGGAATTATTGGTCATGAATGTCTCGAAATTGGGTTAACTCTTACAGCAAGCACAGTCAACACTTACAAAGTGCACTTGACCAAAAATTCAATAAATTTTTTTTATAGCGTATGTAGCTTTGCTCTGTAGCTAGTTCTAGAACTATGACAAAGGTTGTACTTTACTTGCTAGGTAGACCCTTTTATTTATCCTATGTACAGGTTCTTTTACAATTGCAACTTTTGAAATTTGTATTAAGCCCAAATCTAAGAAAGTAAAATACAGGTTTGTTTAATTAAATAATTAAAAAGTAATTAAAATAAACTTGTGTATAGGCAGAAGAAATGATCACTGCATACGTGTGAGTGTGATCTCGAGATCTTGTGATCTCTTAATTCTTTCTCCTCTTACCCAGCCCAAAAAGATATGTACTTCCGGGAAACATTTCAACTCTAAAATCTTACTTCTTACCAACTAAAGTGTAGGTGATATATTTGACCTTATGAACTTAGCAAATAGCCAAATTATTATGTCTCTTAATAAGTATGATTATGTTATTGGGTTTACCTGTATGGTGTTGAAATGATATAGGTGTTTGTGTAGCGGGTAATGTGCTTTTAATAATAAAAATTGTAAAAAAATATATAATAAATAATTTTAAAAAATGAAATAGTACCGAAGTTCAAGAGAGCAAATCTGTATAGAATGGACATCCAAGGCCAGTTGTACGAAGTTGCATCATTACCCAATATACACTATCTCCGCCACCTCATTTTAAATACTAAAAACTAGGAATGGATGTCTATCATTCGATTCTTTTTAACTAAATTGAATGCCTGTTTTCCATTTCCTTTATTTTTGCCCTCCGACCTACCTGCTAAGCCATCTTCACAAGTTTTTTATTGAAAATGATGAGTTTTTCGTTTTTGCCTTCATCAATCGTCATTCTATTGTTTTCTGTGGCATTTTAGGGAGCCATCTATTGATGTTTGCTTCAATATATAATTTCCATCATATGCTTGTTTTAAATAAGTCCGTATTATTAGCCTTACTGACTTATTTAAAGCAAGGAAGGTAGCCTTCTATTTGAAATTTATTTTTCTTATCCATGGGTTTTCTTTATGATAGTCACAAATCTTGTTAACCTGGTCTTTCGATATATTATTTTTTATAGTATTTCATGCCAGTATGTTTTATTTTTAATAAGTGATCTATTCATGTAGGGCATAAGTCTTGTCTTTGAAATTTATTGTTGAAAAGTTTAAATGATCATTTAAAGATTCATTTTCTTTATTATTTGCAATACTAACAACCTATCATCCTAGTAACCTAAAAAATATTAGATTTTTTTTAGGTTATTTTCTCTTATATCTCATAAAAATGATTTTATTTTTTACTTATTTTGCCCTATAACCTTATAATGAGCACCCCAAAAAAATTTTGTTAGGAATTGTAAATAGTGTTTCAATAGTACAATACTCGAATTTGCAGGAAATTCAAATTTGACAGTTTACTTTTAAGCACCGACAGGAAACCTGGCAACTAGTCAAGATCTCGCAACAGAAAGTATTTTTACTGTATAGAATTTTTGCGATTTCCTCAGAAAAAATAAGTTTTACACTCACTTTTAATTGAAAACTTAGTACCGGTACTACTCACGTCTATCTCTTTCATTTCAATCAGTTTTTCGGGAAAATACCATTTTAAGCATAGTTCTGGTCAGCATCTGTTCTGAATGTCACTTTACTTTTTTGGGCGTTTTTAACTCCTTTATAGCACTAATCGATAAGAAATAATCGGTTGACCAAAAGTGTGACTACCGAGCGGTTTCTTCACTTTTATATAAATACAAATACATATATATAACGACATGTTTTTTTTAATAGCCTCAAAAACTAACTAAAAGTATGCAGGGGATTCAATTTTAGTGAAAAGCTTTCTTTTTTCTTCAGATCATTTATTTCAAGGGGAAGGTTCAGGGCCAGTTTAACATAATTGCCGAAAGCCAATAAACATCGACTAAAAATTGTCAGTTGTAAAAAAGCAGACAATGTGCATAGCGACATTAGAGACAGACGAGAGTGCATTTTGTCAGACCACATCAAATTTAAATTAAATTAATTATCAAAAATTCATTCAAAATTTTGATTAACAAAAAAAATTAAATACAAAGAAACTGCTAAAAAGGAAGGATAATCAAACATGGCTGCCAACTCCAGTCCGGAAATAGGGCACCGACCTGAGTAACTCATGTACCGTCCCCGATACAAAATAAATAATATGTTTCATTATTTTTAAATTGTAATTAATATTTAAAGAAATTAAATAATATCAATTCTTATAATCGTATTAAAAAGATTACAAATTTTAAAAGATTATCAACCTTATATTTGATAAACAGTGATTAAGATAAAAATAAACAAAAAAGCAATAAATTTCTTTCTTTTTTTTAATTGTTTTCCCAAAAATTGGCTCTATAAATAAATTTGAAACAAAAAAATATTAACTCACCAGTGATGCACAAAAAAAAGTAAAAATAATTTTTTATAAAACGAATTGCACACTGTACACTATTCCACAACGATACATATACTTAAACACTGTCGAAGGTGCACTGAACTGATGTCGGAGTTCGGGCTTAGAAGAGGGAGTAACTCTGCCACGGACTCAAGTTGCGCTGGTGGGGGACAGCTCTACTAATAATTATATTGTATATGGGAGAAGGGATGAAGAAATAAATACAATTATAATAAAAATAAATAAATTAGCAGTATTAGAAAATCAAGGAGACAACATCGCACACACCAATAAAACTAAAACTGTAATTTTATTTTGAAAATCGCTGAAAAAACTTCTCAGTGGAGACGCATTAAACAGATTTTGCGAAAACTTGGAATTTTTGAAATGCACTTTACTTCCTTTCTTTGTGAAGGTAAGGCGCGTCATTTGGAGTGAACAGCAACTGGAGCCTTCTTCAGGGCCCAATCCTTCCTGTTACTTCTTTGCTTGCATTCCCTATTGTATTTTCTTAACATGACATTTTCTATGCCATACCCATAAAATCTTATGTTGTATTGGAGGACTAAGTCTCTGCAAGAGACATCTATAAGAGTCCTCGGCAGGGTGCAACGACTTGCGAGTCTCGGTAACATGTCTCCCATAAGCACTCTCTTAACGCAAGTATGAAGTCTTACTCAACCTGCCAACCCATCATACCAAATATACATACAAGATGAAGCTGGTAGATGGCTCATAGCAATCGTATGTGCCTATAACAAGGACGCTCTCATCACTTCATTAAAGGATGTAAGGTGTTATATGTCCAAGGACCCTTGGACTCGATTGTAGGCTTGCCTACGGATCACAAATGGTCCGATTCAGAGTAATAACTTTGGGAGTAATTTCCAAACCGTTATAACAGACAGGTTAGAGTGGACCCGAACGCCGGAGCAGCTGTACCCTTGAAAGGTTTTCATATTTAGTGCCACCGGCTGAAACCCCATATCTGGGTGTGCCTAGGCATCCAAGCGGAAGATATGGTCGCCAGATCTAATGTGCTAAGGAGATTATACTCCATTCCGTTAGTCAGGTGGTAATTGGTATCTACCAAGTGAATTCTAGGCTGATATGATACTGCATTCAGTCCCTAACCGAGCTATGTAGGAAGGAAGAAAGGTAGGTTCCAATAAGCTTACTTCATCCAAGATATGATCGCAAAATGAAAGCAATTGGTCCAAAACCCCTAGGCATTCTGATGCCCCTAGGGCATTAACAAAACCAGTCTTCAAATTGTGGATTCGCCAAATTAAATGAGCTCGAATGGTTACGTACCACATTGTAAGCATTGTGTTGGTTTTCACACAGGATTGATTTCCTCTGCACCGCACGCAGTAATTGTACGGACACCTGTATATGGAAATACAGAAGAGAAGTATCATACAATCCTCGCTACAAAGATTGATTTAATGTCAAAATAAGGAATGGAATTCTCTTGCTCAGATTCCGAGTGTACATTCACCAAAAATGTTTGTTAAGATGTAACAATCATTATAAGAATGTAGTTTATTAAAATTAATTAAAAATAATAAACTAAGTATTGCTAAAAACATTAAACTTAATAGATTTAATAATAAAATATTGTTGGAAACAATTCAGTTATTGAAATTCTGTCATTACCTCTAAAATCTATTTCTTCGCAACACTTACCCGGTTGTTTGAAACAAAGCTAGATTATAACTACAGATGCATGCGTTCATTAGCAATATTTTACTGGAAAAAACATTCCATTACAACACTGATTAGGACATGATTTATCGAAACGTTGGTAATTCTAAGAGACTATATGTTGTTGGTCGTTGATCTTAAATTTTCTCAATAACTGCTTTGCTATTGGTTAATAGGATTGTACAAATCTTTGAAAACATTCTTTTTTTTAATTTTTCCCCCAAAAATCTACACCGGTCATCTTCAGAAAATTTGGAGATAGGGATAGAATGCTTTAAAATGATTTAAAAATTAATGTTAATATAGAGCTTTCAAAGACTGTACAGGGCAGAGTGGGCCTTGGCTGCCCCAACCCACGGTCCTCTTTTGAAGATGTTTTTCAAAGATCATTCTCCTTAATTTCTACTTAATAGAAATGTTTTTCATCAGAAAAGGAAATGCTATAAATCCGACGTGATTTTTTAACCAGATGAAGAAAATGCACTCAGAAATGGCAGATATATTTTTCCATAGCTGCAGTAAACACAATTATTTGTGGTTATTTATTTGGACCAGAGGACCCGCTTTGCGCGCAGGTGCAGTACTCCTCCTCTCTTTGAGATGTGTCTTTATCAAAAACCATATCTTTCTTTAATCTTACTCTTAAATAACTGAAAACTGGTGCTGGTATTGAGATAAGTTACATTCCCTTACCTGAGAACTAGCTTTAAAACACTTGAAATAATTTTACGATTGAAAACAAAAAGAACAAGCAGCTATTCGCCACCAATGATCAGCTGACATGGAAACTGTATTCACTGAGCAAACTAATAGAAAGGTCCTCCTAAAGGTAAAACGAATGGTCTGAATTCTCTATTACACCTTTAAGCAGATTCATACTTTTCTCTTTAGATGAAGGTAATGGAAACTCCGAAACCTAATTGAGGTTCAGAAAGTAAAAATACGGCTAATACATTTTTTTCATATTTAAGGCGCAACAACTCTGACAGTTTTTTTCAGTGCACTACTGGCCTCCGGAGTTCTGTCTTAACAAGATCAATATTTATTCAAAGTGCTGCTGAACATTTACTTACCTGCCATGAAATTCTCTAGATATCAAAACAATTGTCAAACATGAATCTATATTAAGCAAAATATACTCTGCAATCGAGTTCATGATTTTCATAATTTCTTTAAAAACAGACACTACAGGGAAGGGATTATCTTAATGTTTTTCTTATACTGGATTTTCAAGAGGAGCCCCCAGGTTCGAATCCAGCTGCTGGCCCTTCATTAGGAGCTTCTTACAGCTCACTGAACGGTGATGGACAGAATTGTCTGATTTTAATATGAAGATCGCGACAAATTTTTCAGAGAAAAAGTCCATCCTATAGTTATGTACAGAAGTTAGCCACTCCTGGTATATCATAATAAAATATGAATCTTTTTAACGAATATCTGAATGTTATACTTCGTAAATTGGAACGATAAGGTTTACAAATAAAATGTAATACATTTACAAATTTTTTAGGTAGATAAGATATAGAAATTGTTCGTGTTTCTGAGACTACCTCTTTAAAAAACAAATTTAAGATTATAAACTGCACCACTTACAAAAATGAAAAAAAATGCACGAATAGCGTAAAGTAGAACAGCAATAACAATATTGAAGAAAAAACTTATAATGAACTTATACTTCCATGCATGAAATACGATACTAATATTCCGGGACCTAAAGTCAAAAAATACTTATAAACACAAAATTTCCCATTAAAATTTAAATGTAGGTGTTGAGTAAATGACCAAACGTTCACATTGAATTTTTGTTAAGTTAAAATTAGTAAAAGTACACCCACTGGCTGGTTGTGAACGATGATCCCTGTGAATGTGAACGAGACCGATATGAATTATTTACATACACTCAGTGACAAAAAAAAAACGGACTCCTGCATTTATTTGTTTATCTTCTTTAATAATTAGGTACAAATGTTAGCAATGATCTTTGAGCTCAAACTAATCATTGCAGACTAGTTGTTTACCATTTATCAGTGATACTTATTCTTTTAAAGTGTTTAAAACGGGTTAACAGATTTTTCATTTTTTTCTTGAGTCAGCTTATCAAGTGAGTTTTTTAATTTTTTCAAATTATATTCTTTGATTAAACATAAATTTTTGCAAAAATTTAATTAAATTGACTTTTTCCCCTAAAAGGATGGTTTTAAGTCGTGAAGACCTTGCCCGGGCAGATGCTTTGGCCAACGAAGGGCATAGCGTACGGTACATCGCTCAAGTCATAGGTGAGCCGCGCTCTACCATCCAAGATGGCCTTCAACGACTTAGGGCCACCGGAAGTCTCGATCGAAGAGAAGGTAGCGGTCGACCGCGATGTACGACGCCTAGAGACGATCGTTTTATTACTCTTACAGTACTGCGAAATCGTCATGTGACCGCTCCCGAGATACGTAGCGAACTACAAACGGTCTGCAATGTCAGGGTGAGCTCTCGGACAGTCATTAGAAGGCTTCAAGAGAATAACTTAGTCTCTAGACGTCTCGCATCAGGTCCTTTTCTACTGGAGAGGCATCGAGTAGAAAGGAGACTTTTTGTAAAGCAGTATCTCCATTGGACACTTGAGCAATGGGGGGGCTGTTCTCTTCACAGATGAGTGCCGGTTTGCTTTGTGGCAATCAGATGACCGGGACCGTATGTGGAGAAGACCTGGTGAGCGCTATGCTTCATGTACCATACAAAAATCCCAACCTTTTCAAAGGCAGTCAATTATGGTATGAGGTGGAATCAACACCCAAGCCCGTACCGAACTAATTACTATACAGAATGGATCTTTGACTGCTCGACGGTACATTGAAGAGATTCTTCAGGAAGCTGTGGTCCCATTTGCTCCATTTATTGGGGATAACTTCGTGTTAATGCAGGAATGCTCGACCGCATGTTGCTCGAATTGTTACCCATTACTTGGAGGATGTTTCAATTACTACAATGAATTGGCCAGCACATTCTCCAGACATGAATCCCTTTGAAAACTTATGGGACATGTTAAAGAGGCAACTTCCGTCACCCCCAACAAATGTTCATCAGCTAGAAACTGCTGTTGGTGAGTTATGGGATGCTGTTTCACAAGATGAAATTCAGTCGCTTATTTACTCGATGCCTAGGAGACTGGAAGCCCTCCGAAGGGCCAGAGGAGGTAATACGCGGTATTAGAAATCAACAAGGTAATAATTGTTACTTAAATTTCAATTTATCGCTATAAAGATTTTCCGGTGTTTACATAATTTTTCTGTAACTTATGAATTTCTGATCTGATTGCATTAAAATTAACTTATTCAATAAATTATTAATAATAATAATTGTCTTTATTAATTGATATTTACATTTATCTTCATAAATAACATAAAATTATAAACTTACAATATAAAATAAATAAATACTTAGAATGCTTATTCTATTTTTTAACTAAAGACTTAACTCTTGGTCTCTTGGACCGTCAGAGTGGGTCGTTTGAAAAGTCCGTGCAAAAATAAAAACTACTTAATTTTTTGGGGTAAACCTTTTTTATTTTTCAACATAGTCTCCTTTTAGGCTTATAAGATACACTTCGTCCAACGCTGCTCTAGTTTGTTGATCCCTTCCGAATAATAGGATTTGTCCAAGTCTGAAAAATAGCCATTCGTTTCTGCAATCACCTCCTCGTTTGAATAAAATCTTTTTCCCGCCAGCCATATCTTCATATTGGGGAACAAATAGTAGTCCGAGGGAGCCAAGTCTGGAGAATAGGGGGGATGTGAAACGAGTTGGAACCCTATTTCCATTAATTTTGCGACCACAACTGCTGAGGTGTGAGCTGGTGCGTTGTCGTGATGGAAAAGGACTTTTTTGTGGGCCAATCGTGGGCGTTTTTCTTGCAGCTCGGTTTTCAAACGGTCCAATAACGATGAATAATATGCACCTTTAATAGTTTTACCCTTTTCCAGATAGTCGATGAGGATCATTCCTTGCGAATCCCAAAAGACAGTCGCCATAATCTTTCCGGCCGAAGGAACGGTCTTCGCCTTTTTTGGCGCAGATTCCCCCTTGGTAACCCATTGTTTAGATTGTTCTTTGGTCTCAGGAGTGTAGTGATGTATCCATGTTTCATCCACAGTGACGAAACGACGCTTAAAGTCCTGCGGATTCTTCTGGAACAGCTGCAAACCGTCCTTGCAACACTTCACACGATTTCGTTTTTGGTCAAGCGTGAGCAATCGCGGCACCCATCTTGCGGATAGTTTTGTCATGTCCAAATGTTGATGCAAAATATTATGTACCCGTTCATTCGAGATGCCCACAGCACTAGCAATCTCACGCACCTTCACTCTTCTGTCATCCATCACCATATCATGGATTTTATCAATGATTTCTGGAGTAGTAACCTCAACAGGGCGTCCAGAACGTTCAGCGTCACTTGTGCCCATATGGTCACTCCAAAAATTTTGAAACCACTTATAAACTGTTCTAATCGAAGGTGCAGAGTCACCATAATGTTTATCAAGCTTCTCTTTAGTCTCCTGAGGCGTTTTGCCTTTCATAAAGTAGTGTTTAATCAACACACAAAATTCTTTTTCGTCCATTTTTTGAAAATCACTCGACTTCCTCGATTCAAACGAATGCCACACACAAAGAAATAGACCGATCTGGCTGAAACTTGGTGTGTGTTCTTCCAAGAGATGCTACTAACTAAACATAACCTCGATACGCGCCAGTAGTGCTATCTCTCTGACTTCGCACGGACTTTTCAAACGACAAATTGTTACATGCGTTATAATTAATACATAGATAAAAAATTGGAATTAAACAAATAAATACAAGTGGGAGGCATTTTTTATTATAAATATAAGTGTTCGGTTTTTTTTTGTCACTGAGTGTATACAGGGCGTACACGGAGGAGTGGTCGAAACTTCGGAAGGTGATTCAGCAGCTCAAATGCAACGAAAAATATTCTATTCACTTTGGCCCGATTCTCAATAGTGTCCAAGATATTTGCATTTTTAACTTTTCCGTCGATATTCGCGTTTTTCACCATAATTTAACTTTTCACTACTAATTTACTCAAATGTCAATTTTTGGAGAAGGAACAAAAAGAAAAGTAACCATTTTAGTTTATAACAATTATTATTTAATAAAACGGAAGTAAAAAATAAAGTAGCAATAAAACGCAGTAGTTGACTACAATTGTTTGTGCAACTTATTTTAATGACATAATGGAGGTTTTTTTATCAAAGTTAATTAAGAATAATTCAAAAATAAAATGGTAATATTCTTTTTGTTCCTTCTCCAAAAATTGATTAGTTTTGAATTATTAAAATCCAAAAAAATCCATATGATCTTGAAGCTCAATAAATGCGCAACTTTTTCTGAAATTATGTGATTCGTTGATTCGTTAACCATTGAGAAAATGCAGTTGAAAATTTTAACAAAAATCATCGAGAACGAAATTTTTAGACATTCAAGTAACAATTTCATTGTTATAAGAAACGTTTTGAGACTCTGTATTGAGCAAATTTATAGAAAATTAAATGCTCTTTCGTTTGGAATAAGCAGATTTGTTGTAGGATAAAGGATAGACCAGTTACGGCCGCTTTTATGGTGAAGCGAATATCGACGGAAAAGTTAAAATGCAAATATCCTGGGCACTATTGAGAATCGTGCCAAAGTGAAGAGAATATTTTTTGTTGCATTTGAGCTGCTGAATCACCTCCCGAAGTTTCGACCACTCCTCCGTATACACCCTGTATATTATAATTGTAGATAAATAGATAAATATTCAGTATACAGGGTGATCCATTTAAAACGCACCAATCGCTAATAACTTTTTAGGAAAGCGGAATTTCGAAAAAACCCACGAAGTAAACTATGTTTTTTGGGGTCTAGTTTTCAAATTTTCCACCCCCGAAGCTGTAACTTCATTTTTGGCGGAGTTACGATCAAAAACCTGATTGAGGTTTCATAAGGACCACTGATTTTGACGATTATAAAAACTACATAACAAATTGTGAAAAATGACGTTGACCTCGTTTTGGGATATCCCTAATATTAGGCGAGATATTTAAGATGAAAGTTATAATTTTATCTTTCGTAATCGGTTTTCAATATTAATTTACCATCAGAAATACACGTGTCGGGAGATCCTCTGACTGCAAAAAATGTTATTTGTGACGCTAAGAACAAAAATAATAATAATTGAAGATTTTAAAAAATGTGTAGTGTAATGGTTTTGGGTGAATTAGAGATAAATTTGTTTTGTCATCTAATAAAAGCAACCATCACACCATGTTAAAGTACCCTGTATGCAAGACTTCTTAAACTATGATTACGGTAAGAATATCTTGCCAGGATGTTAGGCCAGTGGTTAAGAGCGTAACTTTGTAAATGGAAGATCCCCAGTTCGAATCCCGTGAATGACTACATTTTATCTAAAAAAGTATTATGAGTATTAAGCAATATGAATGACTGCATACGTGGGATTCGAACTGGAGATCTCTCACTTACAAAGCCACGCTCTTGACCACTAGACCAACTCCTACCCCTCCCTGAAAAGATATTCTTACCGTAATCATAGGTCAAGAAGTCTTGCGTACGGGGTGCATTAAAACGATGTGATGGTTACTTTTATTTGATGATAAAACAAATTTATCTCTAATTCACCCAAAACCATTACACTACACATTTTTTAAAATCTTCAATTATTATTATTTTTGTTCTTAGCGTCACAAATAACATTTTTTGCAGTCAGAGGATCTCCCGACACGTGTATTTCTGATGGTAAATTAATATTGAAAACCGATTACGAAAGATAAAATTATAACTTTCATCTTAAATATCTCGCCTAATATTAGGGATATCCCAAAACGAGGTCAACGTCATTTTTCACAATTTGTTATGTAGTTTTTATAATCGTCAAAATCAGTGGTCCTTATGAAACCTCAATCAGGTTTTTGATCGTAACTCCGCCAAAAATGAAGTTACAGCTTCGGGGGTGGAAAATTTGAAAACTAGACCCCAAAAAACATAGTTTACTTCGTGGGTTTTTTCGAAATTCCGCTTTCCTAAAAAGTTATTAGCGATTGGTGCGTTTTAAATGGATCACCCTGTATACTGAATATTTATCTATTTATCTACAATTATAATATACAGGGTGTATACGGAGGAGTGGTCGAAACTTCGGGAGGTGATTCAGCAGCTCAAATGCAACAAAAAATATTCTCTTCACTTTGGCACGATTCTCAATAGTGCCCAGGATATTTGCATTTTAACTTTTCCGTCGATATTCGCTTCACCATAAAAGCGGCCGTAACTGGTCTATCCTTTATCCTACAACAAATCTGCTTATTCCAAACGAAAGAGCATTTAATTTTCTATAAATTTGCTCAATACAGAGTCTCAAAACGTTTCTTATAACAATGAAATTGTTACTTGAATGTCTAAAAATTTCGTTCTCGATGATTTTTGTTAAAATTTTCAACTGCATTTTCTCAATGGTTAACGAATCAACGAATCACATAATTTCAGAAAAAGTTGCGCATTTATTGAGCTTCAAGATCATATGGATTTTTTTGGATTTTAATAATTCAAAACTAATCAATTTTTGGAGAAGGAACAAAAAGAATATTACCATTTTATTTTTGAATTATTCTTAATTAACTTTGATAAAAAAACCTCCATTATGTCATTAAAATAAGTTGCACAAACAATTGTAGTCAACGACTGCGTTTTATTGCTACTTTATTTTTTACTTCCGTTTTATTAAATAATAAATGCAAAAAACTAAAATGGTTACTTTTCTTTTTGTTCCTTCTCCAAAAATTGACATTTGAGTAAATTAGTAGTGAAAAGTCGGTTACGCAAAATCCCAGTTTTCTGCATTTACACCCCTCTGTTCGGGGGCAGGGTTTTGTTAAAAACCAAAAAAATCCATATGATCTTGAAGCTCAATAAATGCGCAACTTTTTCTGAAATTATGTGACTCCTTGAATAAAATTTGAATAAAAAATTGAAAGCAAATTTTAACAAAAATCAACGAGAACGAATTTTTTAGACAAAGTAAAAATTTCATTGTTATAAGAAACTTAGGATGGAAGATTTGCGAGGAATCGGTCAAATAAAACAACACTTCTTTTTGCCAACGTTTCGACAAATATATTGTCCTCTTCAGGGCGTGGCTATGCGGGTTGGTTGAGTTACAGAAACTAAACTATATATATTCGTCGAAACGTTGGCAAAAAGACGAGTTGTTTTATTTGACCGATTCCTCGCAAATCTTCCATCCTAAGTTTAATAATTTGCGGTCACGAAAACTGTAATATATTCATGTTACAAGAAACGTTTTGAGGCTCTGTATTGAGCAAATTTATAGGAAATTTAATGCTCTTTCGTTTGGAATAATCAGATTTGTTGTAGGATAAAGTATAGAAAAGTTACGGCCGTTTTTATGGTGAAAAACGAGAATATCGACGGAAAAGTTAAAAATGCAAATATCTTGGACACTATTGAGAATCGGGCCAAAGAGAATAGAATATTTTTTGTTGCATTTGAGCTGCTGAATCACCTTCCGAAGTTTCGACCACTCCTCCGTACACACCCTGTACAAACTAAATTTTAATTTAAAAATTGAGTCATGTGCATAAAAATGATAGGATATCTTAACAAAATGATACCTTTCCAATCTAGTTGTTTGAAATTAGAATAAAGAGAAAAATAATTTTTAATTAAAGAAGTAAAAAAATAGTTGGTATAAAAAATTATAACCACGGTTAGCTAAAAGTATTCATATTTTTTAAACAATATAAACAATCAATTAGTAGTTAGGTTCCGTTAGAAGTAATAAAAATAATTAAATAAAAGGAAAGCAATTAAAATAAAAATCACTGAAAGTACTGTTTCTCGGGAATGCTGCCTCTTACTAATCTCAAATTACTTGCCTTTAAATTGAAATATTCTTTAATTTTTTATTTTAAAAGATGATTTAAGGTATAAGCAATTACTGAATTATTGAACGATGCTCATCAACATGTTTTGATTCAGCCGCAATTTTTCACGCTGGCTAGCAGTTTCGCCCAACACTATCAGGCTGAATCTTGCTCGCAGCGGCGTCTCCTTCCCACTCCAGTCGGGCGCCTCCCACTTCACCGTGCTTTCGACACGTACGCCTCTAACACAATTTACCTCTTATAAATGATGGAGAAGAGGTTGAGACGGACACCATTACGAAAAGTACTTCAAAGGGAAGGCTGACCAACCACACCACCTCCTTTCCTAAAGTGATTTTAATAAAATTTTCCCGAAAAAATATTTTAAATTAAAGTTGTGGATCAACCTAAGCACAATAAATACACGAAGTTTGGCGAAAATCGTTGGAACCATTTTTGAGGAAATAGAAAAAAGTGAAAAGCTTCTCCGATGTTCACATATGTACGACCCTCCCTCAAACCGACCATGCGCTAACAACATTCCTTTTTTTATTTCAGGGCCTCAAAAACTGTACTTCCAGTTAAATAACAATTCAGGCATTAGAAAATTTGACGCTGTGAATAAGAGAAAGGAGAAATGGATCTTAATGGAGTTCCAGGAAAATTTGAGTTAGATCTGAGCTTCAATCCAATAGGACGCTACCAAACAATTATTCTTAAAATCTTAGCCGAAATATTTATGATTAAAATAGCGAGGATTCAATCAAACTAAAAAACAACTCCGCCTTTACAAATTTATTGTCTTCCTCAGGGCATAATTATGTGACTTGGTTGAGTGGCGTAAAGACGGAGTTGCTTTTTATTCTGACCGAATCCTCGTTATTTCAATCCTAAATATGAATAGGTTACTGTCACTAAGAGATAATATAAATTCTTAGTATAATAACTTACATGTTATGTCCATTTACTTTTTAAAATTACCAATTCGATTATTTTATTATTTAGAAAACGCGTTTAATATAAACCTTAATTAAATTTTCATAACACATAAAGCGAAGAGTAGGAAAATACGAGTTAAGTCGTGATGAAAATTATAATTTATAACCAAATACTTATTTTAATCACAAAACATTTATTTTCCATAATTAAATACAACAAAAATGCAAATTCTACTATTGATAACATCGTTTAATAAATTGTATTATGTCTAAATTATTTAGAAATAATTTAAATTATCTTTACTTACACTCATGCAAAATATGAAAATAAGAACGTTAATGGTCTGTTACAGTAATTTTTTACAAATTATGTGCGTGTTTACCGGGTCCCCTCCAATTTTAGTTACTTATTTCTAAAAGATGTTGAAGGCAAACAGTTAAATGGCAGTGAAGAAGTATTTTGAAAATTGCTTGCATTTTTCAAATGTGATTATCCTAAAAAAGTTTCTAACTGTTTTGATGTTGGCACTTTGATTTAAAACTAACTGGTAGGTAATAAAAGTCAGGTTATTATTGCATTTTTGCATTGCGCAACAGACATGGACGCAGAACAGTGCTTGAATTTTTTTAAAAGTCAACATAGTCTGGAAATAAATTTAATGGATTTAGAGTTGATCACTACTAATTTTAGAGATTTAAGAAATTTATGTGCTACAAAAGGTTTTAAAGCACAAAGTGATATTGCCAGTTGTCCTGGATTAGTTGAAATCTGTTTGAATATCATGCGAACGTTATATTTTAATAGTGATGTTGAAAAATATCAGAAACCGTTTAATATAGGTATTCAATTCATTGGAAATTTATTAGTTGGACACAGTATAAATAAAGCGAACATCTGGATCAAATATTTTAATGATTTAAGGTAACGAATTAAGTCAGTTTTATTAAATTTCAGTGATTTCTCAGAATAACTTTGTTTCTTTAAACATGAGCGCAATTGTTGAGCTAGCTCTTGGAAATATGAATTTTCTTATGTATGCCAATGATATGAAAATGTTTTATAATTTTTCTAAATATGACGATTACGATTGCGATAAACTTCTAAATTTCAGTAAAAATTCATTCTCTGAGTGTACAACATAAACTAGATGTTAATATAGATAAATGTTCAATAATATTCTGCAGGAACACTAACCTTATTTCTTTAGTTATCGTGTTGAATCAGTAAATTTGAATAACGACCATTGAAAGATCTAGACGTACTTTTTGACACGAACTACTATTGTATCCCATTAATGTACTCCTACGGATTAATATCTAAAACTCCTTGGCTTCGTTCTGAGGAATAATGCAAGGGAATTACATAATTATAATATAAAAGTGGTACAGCTTCTTTTTGGCTTTCTAGTACGTCCTCTCTTATAATTGTGCCTTACTTTAATATGGAATCCATCATTATGACCATACAACATTGGAAAGGATAATAACTTCTCAAAAGGTCAGATGTTTAGCCAAGAAAATGTATATCTAGTATATATTCGAAATAATATTTAAATCAGTCTATTTAGATACATATTTAGTATTTGCTCTAAAGTTATGGATAGAGATTCATCATAATCTTCCTCCTAAGCTTCATAATATGATAGCTCGACGCTCAACTTTAATTTGCGCTTTCTTTTTTTGATAGCGCATAGGTTCTTCAGTGAATTGAGAGCAGACTTGATTTTTTACGTATCTTCATAAAGAAATTTATTTTGTTTATTTCAGAAATTGGACATTTAATGAAAACTTAAAAACTAGGAATTATTGTGAAATGATAATTTACAATTTAATGTTGGACATAGAAGATGTTGAAGAGCATATCTGCAAAGATACGGAGTTATTGGAACGATTCATATTAGATGCAACCAACGAATTAGAATTTGCGTAAGTTGTTTAAATTATGATTAAGGTCCCATTGAAAAACCATAAAATAAAAATAGATCTTCGAGAGCCTTTAACATAGTTTTGTTAAAATATTTAGCGTAAGGCGTTTACCCATAAGAGAAGCCTTTCATACTACACCGAAGAGAGTCCGTCTATCTTTAGGGTGATAAATGAAAAATGAAGTATGTATAGGCGTACACCTACACCCTAACTCGGAAGGTTTCCAAAAAAAAGTCATTATTTTAAATCTTGCCGCATACTGTTTAAATGCGATTTTACTTATGTGTTATGTCTCCATAAATCATGACTGGAAATATAGTGCTGCCTCTTGTTGCACCAGGGTTTATTTAGGACTATTATCTAGGTTTAGATTAAATATAGCTTTTGTAGATTTTGTGAAACAGTTAAAGAAACACTTTCGTTTCTAAATATATTGCGAAGAGATTAGATTTAACCACCAAAAGAATGTTTTAAAGCTCAGACATTAGCAAAATTTAGTTATAAAAGGTTTAGTGCTTTCTAATCCTAAATTACAAATTGCCAGTCTTTTCTGAGAGATATGTTTTTTAATAGTTTTAACCCTAAACTTAAGGGAAATGTAAATATATTGACTTATCACCATGAAATTGTCTACATTTGCTTAAGTGTTGTGTTATTGCAATCAGGTTTATTTAAGACCTCCGCACCAATGCACATGTTGAAAACTAAATAGAAAGTTCTTATTGTGCTTAAATTTTGTTTAGTCTAACTTCAAATTACAAGTATGTTAGTTTAAGAGATAAGCACAATACAGTTTAAGGGCTTAAACAGAATCGGGAAAGAGAAGGAATGAGCCCCAGTTGAGGCCTGTGGGTTTGTGAAATCCAAAGTGTGCTATATTTTTTTTAGGATCATGTACATTGGGAATGTTGAAACTGCCAGAACATGTTGGGCTTGAGTACTTACAGGATCTTTAATATAAAAAGTGTAACTTGATAACTTTCCCTGATGGGATAGGTACCATAATTACTTTCCTGCAAAGGATTATTTCACTTTATTTAAAATACAGTCACAACAATAATTTTTAATACCAACGGACACCCAACTAACAAATAAAATTAATGATATACCGGCTATTTAACAGCCCTAATGATGTACCATTTCAACTACTGATCCTATTTAAAAGAGCTTGAAATGTATTGGACAGCGCAGAGAATTATTTTATTATCTCTCACTGATATAAAGTAAGATGGTCGAAAATAATTTTTAATTTTTTTCTCTGCTTCTAGGTGTTTTATTATGGAAAAAATCATTGCAAATAATCTACAAATAATATATGAGAATATAACTAACGATGAATGTCTACGATTATTACAAATTGTTAACAAATGTTTAACGGAGAATCATTCGTATTTATCAATCAATGCAGTTAGTTTCATTAAAGAAACAACCCAACAATATTTGGAAAAAGTTATTAAAATTGATGCTGTACCCTTTATTGAAGCAAATATTGCAGCAGAATTTTTAAAGATGACTAGTAACCTGTCATATAATCCTCAATATAAATCCTTGCTGCAAAGTGATTCACCATTTATTACATTTATTTTAGGTTTGTACAATATTTTTTTCTTGTGTATTTGAGAATTTGACGAGCATTTTCATTTTTCCAATATAAATCCTGAATTGATTTTCCTCTAAACTAGTGCTAATCGAAGGTCACACAAGAAATGTTATTTAACATTAGGCGTTTAAACTTCTCAATTGTGTAAATATGTCTTGCCTGTTCTGTGATAAGTAGACGATAATTTTGCACTAAAGATGGAGCACCTTCGGCAATGAAATCCTCAAATGATTGGTTATACAATCATTATACCTCACTCTTTTACTTTTTTGGTTATGTGACCTTTTTCCCGATTTCTCAGTTCAACGTCCAATTTATGGGGCCAGAAAATCTTGTTTAGAGAAGCGCGTTTTTAAGGTGAATCGGCAGAGAAAGATACATTTTTCAATATTTCCTTAAAAGGATTTCCTTATCTTTCTCTGTCATAAGTTTGGTACATATAGATTGAAGCTCAACATATGCTTGAATTTCATTTTTTTTTTTATATATATCTTATTTTTAGCTAAACTAAGTGCTGTGCATAAAATGGGACTTGAAAGTGTCAACGTTTTTGCACCAGTTACACAATTGGAAAAAATGGAATCAACTGATAACCATCCGCTGCATTTAATCAAAGGTTTATTAATCAGAATCATTGGAAATTTATGTTATAAAAGTAAAATCATCCAAGACACGGTAAGTTTAATTTTGTAAGCAATAATTCCAGTATATTTTATGGCATGGGTACTAGTTAATTCAAGAGTAAACAGAATCCAATTAATATAATTTATTCATACTGATATTTGCTTATGAGACATCTTAGCGTATTTTCCCCCGATTAGGCATTGTCGCCATTGCTAGAATCTTGATTTACGGCAGAAAATTGGTCCCAATTGAAAACATGTTGCAAATGGCACAAACCCGGACTTGCCCAGTGTGAAAATTCAGCCTTTTATGTCAAAAATTCCCATTAGTTATAGTCCATCTCACTTGCAAACAAAGTATGCGACGTACAATCAAATCATAAGGGTTACTGTTGGCAAAACATACATAAGGGTTACTAGTTTTAGCAAAAGTAAACTTTTACTTTCTCTAATCTAGGGGTTTTCAACCTGGGGTTCCCTGGAACGTTGACAGGGGCTCCACAAGTGACCACTGTTTGCTCAGCCAAAAGCAAATAAATGGAAATAATCTATACAAAGAATTTTTCATGTGGGAACGAGGCAGTTGATGGTAAAAAATAAATATTTTATGGATAAAATAAAATCTTGAAATTCGGTAAAAGGCACGTGCTTCAAATACAAATTTTGGATTGACATTAGAAATGAATATCCTGAAATTGCCAAAAGTGTGTAAAATATCTAATGTCATTTGTTTCAACCTATATATGCGAAAAATCTTTTTCTTTTTTTTTCTTTTTTTTTGTACACTGCCACAATAACAGAATATAGAAATAGATTGGATGCTGAAATGTCATTAGGTTGCAGATTTCAACAATTATTGCCGATGTAAAAATGCCTTGCGATAGAAAACAAGCACAGCCAAGTCATTGAAAGAATTTCCTTTAATTAATTTGTTATAATTTAAAATATTGTTCCTTTTGTTAATTATTCATAAAATGTATTCTAGAAAATAAATAAAATAAAACCTGATTCGCTACCTCACTATTCATTGTCTTATTAAGATGTTTGTATGTATTAAGATTAAATAAAGATACAAAAATAATTTTGGGAATTTGAGTAGAAAACAGCTGATAAACTATTTTGTCTGCTACTTAAAATGAGGTTCATTCAAGAAAACCATGAGCTCGAAGGGTTCCTAAAAGTGTAAAATTTTGGAGAAATGTTTGAAACATTTTTGTAAGAAAATTGTTTTGGAACTGCATTGATCTGAGCATCATTTTTCTAAAATAATATTTAAGTAGTGCTTACGTCTTCAGACGAGCTTTATGATCAGCTTCCGGTGAGATGTTGAGCGACCGCGGATTAAAACCATACTCTACGCTTACACCGTTCAACTATCATACTCGTTTAGAACACTGCCCGTCATCCACAAAAATTAAGCAGACAATAAAAAAATAATTTTAACTTATAATATATTATGTTAATTGTTGTTCATTCTTTTTGGTGACTGATTCATATTTTCAATAGGATGAAAAAATAATTGCCATTTCAGTCGAGCATTTTACTCGACTGACATGGCACTTATTTTTTCATCCTATTGATATTATGTTAAATTAGAATTGCAACTTACAGAATGTGTTTCAGAGATTTTTTGGTATTGTTTTGAAGTGGACTATTCCGTTCCATTTGTTTTGATAAGTTTTTGTTATAAAAATATTTTTCCAGAAAAATTACTTTTATAGGACTTGTGGACAGTACAATTACCAATAAAAGTTTATATAAGTTTAAAATATTTATGGTAAGAAAAAAGTCATGTGTTGCACTAGACGCTGAAAGATACAAACTTTAACTAGTAGTTACATTATGAATTTAGGTTTCGTTGTCGAACGTTGTTAATAGATTATCCTTAGGAATATTGAGGAGCAGTCAAACATTTTGTATACAAATTTCTTTTTTCACCAATGTTTCGGCAAATTTATTGCCATCTTCAGGGTAATATAAATTTGTAGAGCTGTATGTTATGATCATGTAATTGCATACAACTCCTCAAATTTATATTACACTTAAGATGGCAATAAATTTGCCAAAACGTCGGTAAAAAAAGAAATTTGTCTACAAAATGTTTGACCGCTCTTCAATATTCCTAAGGATAATTATGAATTTTACCAAATAACTCCTTAATAAATTAATACTAACTTTTTTTAATTTTTTTATTTATTTATGTTTTTGTTTGCAGGTACGTGAGATGAATGGAATTTATGTCATCCTTGATTGTTGTAAATACGATTCAAGAAGTCCTTGTATCCTTTGTTGATTATTTTCTTGGATCATTATTTGCAAATATGGACTTTCGAGGGGTGGGTGTTAGTCTAGGGGTCATTAGTGTGGCTTTGTAAGTGGAAGATCCCCAGTTTGCCCCGCGTATGGCTAATTTTTATTTGTTAAAAAATTGTTCATAAGCTCCCGCCCCCGCCCACGATACCTAATTGGTAGTTGGGCGTTAAGCCCCGCCTGAAAAAAATAGGCGATTACTTTACTTAAGACTCCCGAAAGAAATGCAGTTTCTAACCAAGTCTAATCTTTTGTTAAGGAATCTTGAAATATCTAATTTAAAAGTTTCTTTAATTGATCTAGATTATTTTATTCTGCATTACGATATATACTTGTTGGTATTCAACACTTATATTGTCCAGTCTATCTAACCTTCACGCTGTACGTGTCGAAGTTCTTTGAGCCTCCTAACCTATATATTTTAGCTCAATTTATTTTAGTTATTATTTAACTTTTGTTTCTTTTTTCTTTTATACTCCAGAATTGATTTTCCTTTAAGTGATTTAATTTTTGTTAATGATACTGATACGTTCGTATTACATTAATATTGGAGCGAAGAAGGGGGCCTAGAGCCCCTTAACGTAAATAAAGTTTAAGTTAAAGAAGGTAATAAAAAGGAAAGTTCAATATGAATATTGCTGAAGAAAAAATAAAAAGAGCGACATTTTTAAGCTCTGGGATAAAGGTCTATTTCAGGTGTATTTGGAAAATAATAATAACGGTAATATGGAAAGAATTCACTCGATGAAGTCGTAAAACTTTCTTTAAAAGACATAAAACATAATAAGTTAATTGTGATATTCAAGATATATAAAAAAAGTGTGACTCAGCAGTCTGCTAAAGTGGTTTTGGTACTAATTTGCTGGTTATATCAGTTATACTTGAAGAAAAAAAAAAAAATCACGATCCCAAAATCCTTCTAAAAAGACAACAACAAACATAATTCGGATTTGGGTTATGAATGATGTGGAACTTCATAGATATTAATGAAAACTTATTAAAACGTAATTTTAAGAATAAAAACGAGAACAAAAATGCTGAAGCTAATAAAATAGTGGAAATAACAATTTAAAAAATATGTGGTTGAGCTGAAAAAAAGCTCCGGGCGCCAATAACCTTAGATATTGACGCGCCTTAAATCATTAAAAAATAAAAAAATGAGCGAAAGAATTTAATAAAAAGATCACGATGGCGGATGAAAGTCGAGACGTCCAATAAACAATAAATAAATAAAGTTTCATTAATTCAAAAAAATCTGTTCTGAAAAAAAATTAAACAGAAATGTCTAGTGAGGAAACTGCTATAACGTAAACGCTAATTTAAAAAAAAAAGTCAACTTAGAAACTATTAGGATTAGACTTGCATTTTAAAAGAGATTAATACTTGAAATCTCATAGGGAGTTAATGAAAAAAGTTAATGAATAATTCATTCGTCTCAAATGTTACTCATTTTGTGAACTTTTAAAAAAACCCACTTAGTCTAGTCAGCGTACCAGCATAGTGTTGTGCTTTTTATAGGTACAAGTAGAGAATCAAGAAATACGAACGTGTTTTTTAAGTAAGTGCTGTTTGAAATAACATAAAAACAAGTATATTTTTCTTATTTTATTTTTACATGAAAGCCTTAATCTACTTTTCTAATAATTTCCACTAATGTTAAGGACTTTATTGTATCGTACAACCAGCTTTTGAATCCCATCCAAATAGAAGTCTGCCGCCTGACTTGACAACCACTGCAATAAGGTCGATTTGACATCATCATCGTCGTGGCACTGACCACCCAGATGCTTCATCAAATGCAGAAACAGGTGTTAGTCACCTGTAGCGTTTGTTCTCATTCACTTTTTTGTCAGCTTTTTGCATAAAATCTTCAATAATGACTGATGATCGTTCAAATCGTTCCAAATCATGAATATTCTTGCGGCTATCTTTAAAAACTCTAACCCATTTCCGTACCATTCCACTGCTCATAATGTTTTCTCAATAAACTTCACAGATCTCACGATGAATTTCAGCCGCTTTCACACCTTTGGAATTAAGAAAACGAATCACACCACGTTTTTTTACAGTCGGTGGAACTCTCAATCGGCGGAGCATTTTAAATGCTCATAACCAAACCTAAACACAGCCAAATTTTCCGTAATAGCGTCTGGTTTCTTTCTGATAGATGTAGGTACACAGGGCGCATGCGTCAAATGCCGACCAAGCGGCATTTGCCTGATTTCAAAACGGTACCTAAAAACTCGCCTTATAAATTGTGTATTGGTAGTTGGACGTAAAGCCCGCCTGAAAAAATAGGCAATTACTTTATATATACTTGTGAGCGTAAAATTCGTATATATATGTATATATTTTTTTTTTAGTTATAAGTTTGTTATAGTTCAGTTATTCGGCTTTTTAACGTTCTTATTTAACATCAATTTATCTCTAGTCTTGACATAGACAATACAATGGTTAAGTTCGTTTACATTTCAATCACAAGTTGCTTGGACAGCAACTTTTCCATTGTATGTTACCTGCAAGTCATTCCTAATCTCTAAATTAAATTGCCTCTTATGGGATTTTCATCTGAGTTCATAGATTCAAAATAATTTGTCCCTAACTACACCTATATAAAATTGCATTTTATTCTGATGGTTCTTTAATTTTCTTTCTTCCTTAACTCACAATTAGTCATAATGCAATGGTCTATCTTGGCTGTTGCTAATTTGTGCTTCAACAACCCTAAAAACCAAGAAGTTATAATGTCAATGCCAATTGACTATTCTAAATTGATAAGAAATAAAACAATTGGCAATCACCTAGAAAAAATTTAAGAAAACTTCAAAATAAAAGAACAAACTTAAGATAATACATATCAAATGCATTAAAATATTTATAAGAAAACCTTATAATCATTTTTGTAGCATTTAATTATTTGATATTACATTTTACTCCTTCTCTTTCCCCATTTGGCAAATCCTTTCTTAGTTGGTCTCTCTCTCCGTAGCAATGATTTTTCTTTCTAAATTTTGTCTTTATTGGAAAAAGTGGACTAGTCACTTTTTGTAGGATCTCGGCGTCTCTGCGGGTATCCCAGCCTAACAATACCTTCATGACAAACCCAACTATATTTATTAATCTGAATGATTTTTCTGGGAAAACTCATTTTGGGTATTTTATGATGTGAGTTACAAAGTCTTACAGAGTCAACAACTCGAGATCGTAGTAAGATAAAGTTGTGTGAGGGTTCACATGGTATACTAAATTTATAATTTTTAGCAAAGGATTAATTGAAATTATATTCACAAAATATATATATTTTTTTCTTTTCTTCTTGGCTTTCGGCATACAGCCAGCCAACTGACCCCTTACCCAAAAAATATTAATGCAGACCCTATTCTCTTTAAAGCTGACAATAATATGGTTCATTTCAGACTGGTTGTGTAGGTTTAATAGTTTACACAACGCACTCTGGCTATCACTAATGATGGAGTATTTTTTTCTCCGACAACGTATAAATATATACATTTCAAGGCCGTTAAAATAGAAATTAGCTCTGCTGTAGATGAACGCCTCATCTTCTAATTTATTTTAGTTACACAGTTACGAACTGGATCATTTACAGCAATTCCGACTTAATTGTTAATTTTGGACACATCTGTAAATAAACGGTATGAACTGGGGTAATGCGTAAAAATATAATCTTCGAAGGCCGAATGTTGGCCTGCTTTCCACTTTCGAAGAGAGGTTTGAATTTGTTCACGCCATGTTACCTGTAGGTCGTCTCCACCTAAACAGTTAGCAGAAAACAGTGTAAAAGGAGAGAGCCCAACCCAAGCGTCGTTCGCTTGTTAGTCGGCCATTACTGCCCAGCCTAGCTAGGGAACACTATGTCGTCCCGTCAACACTGGTGCAGATTCCCCCAGTCTTTGTCCAGTATGAGACTGTAACGTAATCTTATCGATCATTCTCCCTTTGTGTCGTCGCGCGGTCAATGTCTAAAGTGTCAACCAGTGTTTTATTGTGAAGACAGTGTCAGTCTAAGGATAAATCAAAAGCCATCTTGTAGCCAATATCTTAAAATTATGAATTTTGTCAGTCCGAGGCTAAGTCCAAAGCCATGTCAAATTGTCGAAAGTTTTAATCTGTGGTTTAACTGGAAGGGAACGTGTATTGTATTGTAATGTAAAGCCAAGCACTTGCTAATGTAACTTTGTGTTTAATTATGAAGGGATATAACTAAGTCATTCTAATCATTCTTTTCTGGTCTAGACCTCCTTATTTTATTTTTTGTACTATTGTCTTAATTGTAAATATAAGAATATTTATTGTCTAATCTTTATGGAATTCTGAGTGTAGGTGGAGTCCCTACTCCCTAGATTCCCCGCTTTTAATATTAGAATTATTAGTTTCAATAGTATTTTCAGTTTGCTCACCCAACTTATTATTTTCAGGAAATAGAGGCAGTATTTCTTTCAGGTCAGCTCTTCCAATTTATATTATTGCTGCCCTCTCTCAGTCTTTCCCACGTTATAGCTATTTCAGGATTTTCAGTGATCCAGCATCATCAGAAAATTTTCTGCGCTTTTCGGAACATGCTGTACATTGCAAATCAATTATTCTTTATTACAGATTTGACCTCGTTGCCCAAACTCATCCTTCACTAAGAAATCCTAAGCCCTTTCAGTTTTCTTCACCACAACGCTCTTGCCCAAATTTATGGATCAACCATGCCCTTTACACAAATTTTCTTTATATCCCTGACTGATATCGGGCTTTCATCCTTCATCAGAGTTTTTTAAATCAGTTTGGTGTAGAGAATTTGTCTTCACCTGTTTCCGTCTCACACTACATTCTAGAGCTTTTATCCAGCACTGTGGACCCAACTCGACTTGAATTTTGCTTCTTTTCTTAAAAAGTCTTCAAAAAAAAAAAAATACCACAACTGTAAAACCATTTTTATTTATTTCAGCTAATTTTTAAATACAGCAAAACTGTCACTTAGAGGAGGATGAAGAGGAGTCAATTTCAGCAAAATTATGTGACAGTTCTTCAAAGATTCCATTCAACACATCATTTGTGGCTTTTTGTCCGGACAAATTCACCTAACCCAGAAACAATGCATGAAAAAAAATAAATCACAAGTTCTCGATGCATTATATTTTCTTTTGGTTAACTTACCATAAATGTTGGAATTTTTAATTTCTCCAGTAGTCTCAGTTTGAGCTTCATGTTCCCATGTAAATGTTGTGAATTGCGCAAACATACAAATTCATCAATCACTTCGACGCTTATTAACACTCTAGACAGAGAGAGAAAAGAAATTATACACATGTAAGTTACAAACTAGCAATCTGCTGACGACTAGCAGATAAAAGATTTGCTGAGTACAGCACAGATATTAAAACGGCTACTTCGTAACGGTCTTTGGTCTCCCTCGTAACTGATTAATTCTGAGTATGTATTTCATTTTATTTAGAGAAAATTTTAAAATTTAATTAGACTTAAATTGCATAATTTCATAAATTACAAATTTAGAGTAAAACTGAAAATAATTAAAACAAGAAGCTAATTCTCGTTACATACATATAACAAACATAACATGCAAACTCGATCCGACATTGTAAGTCATATTTATACTCTTGTGTTAACAGTTAATGGAAGAGCCAACAACAATGAATTTTTGTACTGCTTTTTAGGTAAAATTTTTGTATCATTAACTTTGACTAAATATATCGTATTATTTCTAGAGAATTCTGTTTTTCATACAAAAAAAAATTATATCCTTTGAAAATAATAAAAACAAATTTTAAGTGCACAGAATCATAAAATCGCATGCCAGAATTAAGAAAGTAAAGCTAAAAAATTATCCAGATTTTCAGAGTGGGCCAAAGAATTGTTAGCCAGATTCCTAGAAATTTCAACTAAGTCAATAAATTCATAAGCACGTCAATTCCAAACGATTATAAAAATGATACCTACAAGTTCAATTTTAGCGAAAATTAAAGGGCCAGCCGCCACTATAGTCCACTTTGTATGGCTGCTATAAGAGAAGCCAGTGCGTGCTATTTGTGCAGTGGGACTAGAATATATGTATATATTTTAGAAAGTAAAGTTCCCTGAAAATGTGCTCCAATCCACTTCCCATTAGAAGCTAGTAACCTTGACACTCTGTCATGAATCAGATATGTTAAACACTATTATTTTCCTCAAATTTATTCCTAAAATACATAAAACCTTAAAAAAATTATATAAATAAAACTCACCTACCCATTGTACAAAGCAGTTACGCTGGCTATGTACAGACAAGGAACTGGATATGAAAACTGTATATTATGAAGATCAAATAAATGTCCATTGCACAATAAATACTGCAAGACTTTAGCAAATTTAGGTCGGACAACAAGTTGTTGAGAGATTGATGGTTCTTGCTTCTTACTAATTGCAAAATATGGCTTGCCATCCAAAAATTTTTCACCTTCTATATTACAACATGATAGGAGTAGGCTAATTCTCGCTTCATCCTTGAAGTTACCTGAAACTAAAAATTAAGATATTTCCAATGTTTTATCTGAATAAAAAAGTAGCAATAATAGTTCAATGACAGCGCAAAGGGAAGTCCCAGGTTCTAAACACTGTCCTAAGATTTCTGTCCTCAATAGAATTTACATTCTTTTACATGATGCGCCTCGGTTTAAACAAAAAAATACTCACCATCAGTGACACTCAAATTCTTGTTCGTCAAGTATGAGATTATTTCTTCTTTCTTACAATCCAGAATCCATAAAGAAAGAAATGAATTTAATATTAATATCAAGTTATCTTTGGTGCTTTCATTAGCCGAGTGGAAGATATATTTTGGTATAAGTGATTTATTGATTTCTTCTGTTATTTCGCTCAATGAAAACTGTTTTGCACACCACAAAATGTTATCGATGTCTTTTAATCTTACACTTTCACAACCCTTTAATTTATCATTAATTTCCCACAGTGACATTTTAATTAGTTTATTCACAAAAACTATATCACTATAACGAGCATCACTAAAGTACACGGCCAAATGAATCTTTGAAATAAGTGGCATTTGGATGATTAACTCATCAGGGATTTCAGTGATATATAAGAATAAATCATCATAATATCTAGAATAACGAAAACACTTGATAAAACTTACAAAAATGTACGATTCATATTTTATCAAATGTAGCAAATCAGTTTTAATTTTTTCGGAAAAATATCTTAAAACATTTATATCACGTATTGGTATGCTACTTTGAAATAAGGAAATACAAAGTATACCAAGTTCTGTTGTGGATAGTTCAAGCAATTCTTCTAGTGATATTTTCTTCATAAGCATACCCACAAGTTTCCTTGACGCTACCTTCTTTTTGGCTAAACTTGCGTAATACATAGCTTGTAATTTGTGATAGAGTAATGAAGGTGGATTTTTTAACAGGAATGAAATAGCATTTTTATAAGTAACAGTTTTTACAACATGTGATGGCATAACAGATGCAAAACACTGTAATAAAGGTAGTACATCGTTTTCGTGAACAATTCCAATAGACAACTTTTTACCGACAGCAACATCCACTTGAAATATTAATTTTTTTGAAAGTGTACCCCTTTTCTTAGATGTCCACATTATATTTGCAATATCTTCACAGTTCAAATGTTGCATCTTTTTCATTTCTAGAACATCAGCGGTATAACTGGTTTTTTGAAAATCCCAGGTAAGAAACTTCTTACACGTGTTAAATTTTGTAAGAACACTGTACTGAAATGTTTCTTCATGCCTAGCTAACGCAAACGATGAAGTTGAAAATTTCAATTTATTCCACAATCCAAATTTAAACTTGCTGCATAACGACTTAAAAAACATAAAACAATTATGCATAGTACAACAATTACTATTACATCTTCTATAACTGTCATTTGTCTTGTGACAACTAACTGTTAGAAATTATCTGAAATCTCTTAGCACAAGCTGATTGCACTTCTCCTTATACTTTTAAAACCTCCCCATTTAGGTTTTTGTTATGGTCAATCGAAATCATACATACATCGATTAAAAAATCAATATTTATTTCTATTATAATAAAGACAAATTAAAATTAATTATTAATTAACCTGAATTTATACATGTATGTGTATGTTGGTTTTTGTGCGGCATATAACCTTAGGATTTTTTTTTAGCGCGCCAATATCTGAGGTATTTGACACCCAGAGCTTTTTTCAGTGCACTGCCAGTCTCCAGACATTCATTGCCATGAATGCTTCTATGCCCCATCAATCAATTCAACCATAGGTCTGTTTTAGAACAAAGAATTCAAATTAATTGGAGCACTCCAATATCAATTTTAATAAGACTCATTCCATTTACTGCAGCTTTTAATGGAGGAGAGTAAAATGAGGTGTTTTATTGCTTATAGACCAATCTTCGATAATCTCATTTACGAGATATACCATATCGATTGTATATCAACATGTTATAACCTCATGTTTGTTCAAATCTTCAAATTGTGTGGGGTCATTCCGTGCTATTATTTAAAGTACATTGCCAATGGCAGATTTAAGCAATGGAGTTGCTGAAAAAGATTTGAAACATACCAATGTGTCTGCACATCCAGAACACTCCCAAATTACTTCTGAAACGCAAAATGATAGATTATCTATGGATCAGTTGCCTCTAGAGGTAATAATAACTATTTTGTTTTGTTTTATATTTTTTATTTTTATTAAGAAATTAAATTTAATGAATGCAGGTAACCATTGTGTACATTAAAAGAATATATTGCAAATTGGTCTGTTTACTTGGAGAGTACCAGTTTAGTGAACTGTCAAACCAGTTGTCAACGAACAGTATTTTATACTGAGTCTTAAACTGTCAATTCTGTGTTTCCTTCATTAAAGCATCTGAGTAAATGTTTAATTCGTTAAGAAGTAAATAAAATTCATGCTGAGCGAAATTTATTTTTTGAGTACACACAATAAAACGAAAAACAAAATTCCACAGTAAAATAATGTCTGAATTACATCCACCCATCCTCTCAAAACAGAGGTCTTACTCAAAGGGACGTTCCTCCACAGCTCTACTTTTATCTTGGAGAAATCCAGCAAATAAAATCAAACCCACAACGGATCTGCACAATGAGAGTATACAGTAATACTTAATATACGATACATTTGTATATACTAACCAATTCATAATAATTTTTTGTTATAATAATGATAAAATGTTTATTACATCTTTATAAATAAATAGGCACTTTATTCTATCTCTAATCCAAATTATTTTTCTAATTTATCTTTATTTTGCTCTTTAGTCTGAATAATTAAAACTGTCCGGTAGGACAGTTGTAAAAGGGTTGATCACATAAAACACGCACATTATAATAATAATGTGTGTTTGTTATATTAAATAACGATACAAAATAATATAAAAAAATAAAGAACAGAAAACTAAGAAAAACAACACAATGCATGGACATTATGTCCGTCTGCAGACACGCACTTTATAATAGAAAAAGAGAAAGTAAGAGTTGGATACTTTCGAAATTCACAAAGTTAAAACAAATTTGAGTCTTGAATTGATCTTACAGAAGTAAACAAGGGCACAAATTACACACACTTAATAACAAATAAATTATTCAACAATAATTATTCATTTCTCAATTAAAAGTAAAGGTAAATCCTTTAAAGTAGTACTTGTAGTTGAGTATTTTATTAATAATTGGCTATCCTAAAAATATCCATATTAATATCTGTTTTATGTTACACATACGTATGTATGTTTTTAACTTGTGAGGAGAAGATGTAGATTAAGAATGTAATTGAAGAAAGGTATTGTATATTATTTAAAATTGAACTATTTAGATTAATTATTACCTATTATTTTTAAAGCTTGACTACTACATAAAGTGGAGTTTTTTCTCTGAAAATTCCTCTTAACGACATCAACAACATGGCTGATTATTTTTTATTATCAACTATGAACGTTTCATCAAATTAGTGCGAAACTAGAACAATAAATAAGTTATTAGTCAAATATACATGTGAGGTGTTCTTGATTTCCACTTTTGATGGTACGGTAGGTAACAAAATTGCTTAATTTAATCGAAGAATGAACTTATATCGGCAATGCTTATCTTCCTATTGCTGTACTAAACTTGCCCATAAATCTGATGCCAAAAAGTAAAGTAAAATCGTTAATGAATCGTGGTGCATGCATTTTTTTTTTTTTGGTGATTTATTTTAGCCTAAATAGTTTGATTACTATTGATTAATAGATATTGAAGTCACTCTAAGGTAAATGGTTTGATACTCTTTACTCAACAAATATTTTGTGGATGAAAATGGCTTGCTCAAGGGTCTATGATATCCAATAAATTCTAAGCAATATTAACGCAAATTTGGTGCTATTACTTAAATGATGTCACTCGTCATATTTCAATTAAAACATGCTTTTACGAACGTTTCTATATAGCTAAAAGTACGACCTGATTTACGAACGAAACCTTGGGTACTTACAGATTTATTTACCTTTTGCGTTTAATTAACACTTACACCAAATTTTTTAAACTGTAGATTTAAATTTTTACTAGTACTAAACTTTTTTTTGTAAGTTTTGGGTTGATTTTTTCTTTTTGTTTATTCTGTACAGTTTGATATCTGTTTTACAGATTTTTTAAACATTTGAAAAAAGCAATATTTTCATTATAACTAGATAGGGTGCAGTGGCACAACAGTTAATAAACACTCGAGAGATATTTTCAAAGAATGTTTAGATTTGATATACCCAAAGAATTCCATAAAAAAAAATTCGCGAGAAAATGTTTAGGATAAATGAGGAAGGTATTTGTACATATATGTATAATAATCGCAATTTATTTATAATAATAGCAATTTAGTATGACAGTTCGTCGATTATTTTAAACAATTGCAATACTTCTTTTTAGTAGGGGTAAGAGCAGGATAGCACTTTAACGTTACGTAGGGAAGTTCTAACCTCTTCAACGTACCAAATTTTGTCAAAGTAGGACGAATATTTACTGAATTCTTATTAGAATAATATTAAAGGGGTCCTTACTTACATGGGGCAAACTCCTCTCCCATTCGATGTACAGCGTCGAGAGTCCCAAAAGCCACATCTAAATGAAATTTTAAATCGAATGACACCTTATTCATAAAAATCGGTTTACGTGTTTAAACAAAAAAGGTAACAAGAACAAAAAAAAACAATTTTTGAAAATGCCGTCTTGCTCATTTTTGGCATCTTTTTTCTCGGAAACTAATTAATCTGAGTTGTTGCAAAAAAATTACGAGGATATGCGCATTATTTTAAAGCAAATTTAGGAATTATACTTAACTTTTGCGCAAAAAGAGGAAACATTGTCGTAAGTTAGGTGTTTTTCAGCGGATAGTTTTAATTAGTTAATTAATAAAACTAAAGCAAGTATATTTTGGACAACAGTGGGACGTGTGCATTTTGGCTTATAGAAATCACATTTGAGAATAACTGAAAAATAAAAATTACAGGAAACTCAACTTTATATTCCGTTTTGATACTGATGGCACTTCCTAGATTAAGGTTTTAAAGGGGCGAGTTTGGTGTAGTAATATGAGGTTGGGTCTCCAGCTGAGACCACTGTTTTACTTTCAAAATTTATATTCATTGGAAAAATATCAGACAAGTGTGTGCTTTCACTCTCGTCTACTTCACATGATAATAATAATTATAATAAATATAATTATAATATTTATAAAGTGCAAATATTGAACGGCTTAAAGAATCCGTCAGCCGGAGTCGTTGTTACTACAATACATTTATACAAAAATATAATTCATGTACCTACTGAGAGAAAAGAAAAAAAAAACAAAATATCTGAGCTAGAAATAAAACAAAATAACCGATATATAACAGAATTATAAATTATTAAAAATTAAATTCCTGAACCAGCTGATTAGACCAGGCGTGGCGAGTATATTTAATGAGAGGTCGACAACAAATAAGTTGTGCTCTTGTAAGTACTGAATGTCCGAAATTCAGTCTACGAATCTCAGAAAGAATTGAGCAGTCGCCAAGAAAGTGCACCACGTCCTCAATTCACCTTGAATTACAAAGAGGACAAAGTTCAGTTTCCCTAGGGAGCTATGGCGTATGGTTCAGGTAGACTAGCTCACATCTTAACTTAAAGTTCCAGCGGAGTTCAGTTAGAGTTAGACCCGAGGAATGATCCTCATTGAAGTGACAAAGATTGAAGGAATGGTCAAGTTCTTTATATAAAAGGAAGCAGGACGAGAGAGAGAGAGAGAGAGAGACGGTCCAGAAACCCCCGTCGATGGGCTGCTTTCATCTTAATTAACAGGGAGGCTAATTGATCTCTCCACGCATGTATATTCACCACAGAGGCACAAAATCGTAGGAATACTTCTGAGCCAAGTCTATCCAACGTCGAAACCATAAAATTTGTTTATTGATAATTTCCAAAGCTATGATTTTCGGTAAGCGATACTGGGGGAGTTCTAAAACTTTTAAAAAAAATTCCTCTAAAAGGTCCACAGCGGTCTCAATGTATAGCATATAATTAGGCGAAGCTGAGGGAAGTGCAAATAATTTTCTAATTAAAAATCTTTGGAGACTCTCTACATCATACTTTTGAAATCCCCAGACCTGGGCAGCATAACATATCACTGAACTAAAAAATGGAATTAAAAACTTGGAATTTATATGGGAAAGGTATGGTACCTTGCGAGAGATTAGCCAGACCAGATAAGATTAAGCATTCTCTACGAGGATGCAACCTTCTCTGCAAGATGGGTATTGAGAGAAAGTCGAGGCGTCAGATATGTATATCTATTAACCTCCACCAGATGATTTTTGTAATACCACTTTACTGATGCGGCCAGTCTGCCTCCCTTTCTGAAAATTAAAACCTTAGATATATTAAGGTTGACATAGTGATTCCATAAGTCACAGTAACTTGCTAGAATATAATTATTTCTCTGTAGACTCTTTGGGTTGTCGGCAAGAAGTACCACATCATCAGCATGCATTAAAATTTTGATGGAAGTGTTAGAAATATGAATGCCGCCCTCAAGTAACGCAGGAAGGTCATCCAGGAAGAGAGAAAAAAGTAATGGACTTCAAAGGCAGCCCTGCCTTACTCCACTCTGCACTGAAAAGGGGTCAGAAATTCCATCTTTGCCTCGGACAAAAGCAGTAGCATTTAAGTAAATGGATTTTAGAATCGAAATAAATTTTGAGGAAATGCTCATATTGAATTACTTTAAAAATAATGCTCTATGGTTGACATGGTCGAACGCAGCCTAAAAGTCAATTAAATTTAATTAAATTATTCATTAAATTGAAAAGATTATAATTAGTAGAGTAACCTCGTCTAAAACCAGCCTGGAATTCGCTTAGCGAATCATTTTCAGCTACAAAGTTCTCTAATCGTTTAGGCATGAGATACCTCTATAGTTGGTCACATCGTTCATATCACCTTGTTAAATAGATCTAGATGAACTGTCTGGCGGATATTCCTTAATATATATGTAATTAAATAATGATAATCTCTCTTTCAGGGTATCAGAAGAAAACATGTAGAACTCGTAAGTAATTCTATCGAGACCAGGGGTTTTGTTACGCTTAGCGTTATTGATGACTGCATTGAGTTCTTCAATAGAAAAAGGAGAGTCAAGTGAACCTGAAAATATTAAGGGTTCAGCGTAGAGTATCAAAGAAGAATCGGAATGAGGATTAAGTAATTGACTGAAGTGAGAAACCAGATCAGATAATGACTTATAAATGTTTTTGATTTAAAATAATTTATTAAATGCCACACTTCTTTTGTATCTCGAGCACTATTGAACTTATTTGCCAGAGAAGTGTAGAATTGTTTCTTTCTTTCAGTACAAAGTGCATTATAAGAGTAATTAGCTTCCACGTAAGCTTTCTTGATTAGGATCGAATTACTTGACAGAAATAATTTTAGCAAACTAAAAGATTTTATTCTAGCCCGATGACAGGAAGAATCAAACCAAAGGTTCTTTCTGGAATTCCTAATGAAGTTATTAGAAGAAGATGAAGGGCAAGATGCCCTAACGACATCCATCCACAGATTGAGCCATATTTGAGTATCTCTAGAAGGAAATAAGGGAATATTATTCAAATTATCTTTATATTTATCAGAAAGATTATCAGCACAAACTAACTGGGGTATCAAAGGTAAAGTGTTTACAATATTAAAGGTTGGAAGAGAAATTGTAACTTTAATAGGAAAATGATCAGAAAACTGTTCCGGTAGTACATTAAATTCTTCTATTAGAGAAATAGATTCAAGAGGAACGCAGCAAATATGGATGACAGAACAGCCTAACCTACTGATAAACATATTCACCATTCGAATCCCCAAGAAAACGTCCATTCAATATAACTAAATCAAAATTCTCACATAACTCAAGTAATTGTGGCCCCTATTGTTCAGAACATCATCTTTACAATTTCTAGTTAGTCTGCATTTATGATTACTTATGAACAGTTCATCGGAGGAGAGTCTGAGCTTGACGAACTCTAACATTTAGATCACCCATAAGAATAAATTTAAAAAAGGAATGACCATCCAAGAAAGTAATTCAATTTTGAAAATTTCCTCCCCAGGAAGTACAATTTAGATATACTGGAATAATTAACACATTATGAGATAAAACTTTAATGCCTTTTAAATGTTTATTGTCACTTAGTGAGAAGTGAACTAAGTTACTTGGTAGCTAGACCTTATACCAAATAGCAAGGCAGCCTTAGCTCTACCATGTCTGGCAGTTTTACTAGCTGGAACACAGACAAGATTAAAATCAGCGAATTAGTTACTATATGAACATATATTTTCTTCTGTAATAAAAGTTTCGATAAGAATAAAAACATCAAGTGACCTGATAATATTTAAGAACATAGAATCATTAATTTTCCCTTTAAGACCTGATATGTTATAGGAAATTATTAACAATGAATTAAGTGATACATATGCAGAGGTCATAGCCATGGTGATAGATGTCCGACTGACGGTGTGTACTCATGGAGATGGTTAAACAGCAGATGGAGCAGTCGGGGTAGACATTACTGCAGATTTGCCAATGGGGTTCTTAAAAAAGTAATCCGCCGGGAGTGAATTCGAAGCCAACGCATTGATGAAATTGGTAAAGTCAGCACCCACAAGTTCAGACAGTTTTCTAGTGCCTTCCTCATTTTGAAACATTAAACCTTTTGCCAAGGACCACTCAAATCTTTCATTCTGAATCAGTAAAGTATCATTTAATATTGCCACTCTGACTCCAGATTTGTTACGTAAAATTTCCCTTCTGATTAAAAGCAGCATTGACCTCATTTGCCTTGGCCTTATGTTCGGTGGGAAGTCTTGCTGGATTACAAAACCTGTATTTTTCAGACACAATTTTTCAAGATGGCCAACTTATCATGAAAATGTAAAAATATAACCAGTAAAGGAAATACTTGGAAAAAATCAGTTTATATTTTATTTCAAAACTTGTTGACAAAAATCCCTTGTAACCTTGACCATATCATCCGTTTAACTGTACTAATGCCCTTGAAAATGAGATTATTCCGCCTTGAGCGAAAGTCTATTTCTTCCATTGTATTAACACTTTTTTTATTAACTAATTTTAATGAGTCTGATTCAGATCTTAGAAGGCGATTTTCTTCTTTAAGAGCTTTCTTTTTTCTTCTTTAATCCTCTCGGAGATGATTAATATCTTCCTCAGAAGCCAGAGTTGACAATTTTAAGTCCAAAAGATTTGACATGACCTGAGTAAGATCATTCATGGACTTTTGGCTAATACTTCGTGACGAAATTGGCATTGATATTTGTTTTGAACATATGTGAAACTCGGGAGGAGAACTTCTTGATCTCTTAGGACGATTGGTTGACGTCTCGGCGAAAAATAAGCACTAATTTTTGCCGACGTAAACCTTTTCAATAACAGAGTGATCTTTTATTATCCAAGATATTAAAAATCTAAAATTAAAACCCCAAATTTCGACACACAAAGGTTTACTGTAAATTTACTAATTGCTATAAATATAATTAGATGTGGTCCAATAATTTCACGTGATAGTAGATTGTAGTTAAGCCCTCCTAAAAAAGTAGCTGTTACTTCGTTTTGTTATATGGAAGTGGAACTTTAAATGAATGGAATTTTCAGATTCTCATATGCAGAATTTCTATGAAAATTAATTTTTTAGTGGTAGTTCAATTGTAAGCAAGCAGTTTTTATCAATCTAATTTACAAATTAACACCCGTGAACATTATTATATCAAAATATTGAGAATATTTATTAAATTCCAGGTTATAAATAAGTGCGTTTTTTGTAATTTTTTTAAAACTCCAATTATAATATATGTATTTGTACTTTTACTTTAAACCTTTTTGCGAAAAAAATGGTTTTTTAGGTAGGTATTTCTGATAAATTTGTAAGCTGAATTTTTAAATTTTTGTTCCAAGCTCTGGGGAAAAAAAGAAATTGTACTACACACAATGTAATCAAGCTAATTTAAGCCATAATGTACCTCTTCTCTCCTAACTCATAATACTTTACCTCTTAAATTTAGTGTTGCAAAGATCAATTAAACATTAAAAATATGGCTTCTTAAAAGGAAAAATGTTAGTAAAAGAAGAAGTGTCCGTGTAACTCATCAGATTTTTTAATTAATTTTTTATTTTTGTAGATACTACTTAAAATTTTTAACTATCTGGATCCCCAGTTTTTATCAAGAAATATGACCAGAGTTTGCTTACGTTTTACTAAAATATTACACGACGAACTGTTCTGGAAAAAGATGTTAACAAATATAATCATTTTCAAGCATTTGGAGGGAAATGTTACTATGATAAGAAATCCTTTTAACGCTGGATTAGAAGATCATTGGCTTAGCGGTGAGTATTGAGTCTAAATGATTTACCTTTAAATTACAAAAAGTACAGTGTCCCAGACCGATTTGTATCCTAAGTTTTGTATTTTTATTGAGTGGGTACGGAATTTAACTTTAGAAGTTATTTCTTAAATTCTTGTGTATTAACCTTTAAATTGTGCCGGAACGTTCCAGAAGATTGGAAAAAGAATCTTCTAACAATTGAGATTCTAATATGGTTACCAGTGAATGTAAATAGACTTGATAAATTGGGCGAGGTCCTCTCACCATTATCGGTCCCGAATCTGCTACCTGTGTCTCTGTTTATCTTCCAGGAATGGTCGACTTCAGAGTATCCGTAATGATAAATTTAGTGTGTTGTTTGCGTTCTGAAATGGTGATTGGGGATGTGGTCTGGATTGATACTAAGTTGATTTTGTGTATCATGGGTTCTGGTTCATATTTCTGTTAGATCCCTGATTGGACATAGCGGTGTAAGGAATAAATTGGAACCATCTCACACCCCGTTTGTGAGGTTTTGTGAGTTAAAGGAAGAAATACCCATTTATTTCATGACCAAAGTTTTGGATTTAAGGCGATTAGGATCAGAATTTTTAAAAATCAGTCGAATTAGCTGAAAAATTTCAATTTTCAGAGTTTAGTGTGTTTCCATTATAATCCGAGAAACCAAATTACATTAAAAGTGACCCAACTCTTAGCCCCAGCACTATTCACAAAAGCATAAGAAGGTTGGGCATGACAGAGCGCTACATAATGTACAATTGTAAGGTTTCAAGAAAACATCGTTTGAAGGGAAATGTTAAAGGCTTAAAAAGCCCCTTTGGTAATAAGAAATAAGTTCAGAAGGATAGTGAAAATATAGAAACAAAATTAAATGAAGTGCACAAACTTTTTCCAACGTTTTTAACTACTGAAATTACGAGAAGTATGATTTGGATACTTGTTGATTTGTGTGCCTTTTTTCATTTATACTTGACTTTTTAAACTTGATGTTTTTGTTTGGAGGATAATGTTATTACTGTTGACTTCAAAATGTATTGCCATTATTTCGAAATTGAAGTAGCCCGAAAGTGCGAAATTATTTATTTATTTTTTCTAACTTCATTTCTACGCCAAAATTGCCACAGGGTATTTAGAACTTCATTTATGTCATAAGTAAATTCTCACTTTATTCATAGACTATTGATTTAAGGGAAGATTCTGGGGAAGTTGCGATATACCTTAAAATATAGTATTTTTTTTTTTTTTTTAGAGAACGAATATTTATAATATTGAAATATAAAATTATCTATTGTATATTAACATCTGTTAAACAGGAAGAGACGTACTTTGGCGCGATTTAGCAGTAAACCTGAGTTCAATAAAGAAGAAGTGGCAGTTTCAGAAAATTGGTTCACAACTGTTTCGTCAACCACACTTCGCACCAGTGGACACAACTAAAATCATTGGGGTTTGTATACTACTGTATTTGAATTTTGTTTTATTATTTATTAAATAACGATTTTTGTTTATTTAGATGCGATTTATAATAACACTTAGGAAAAACGTACTTTTATTAAAAAGTAATTTAACAATCGAAATATACCCCAGTTTTAACTGTCGATTCGAGACAAAACATGTTCTTATTTAAGTTTTCATATTCGGCCTTCATTACGGGAATAACAACTCAAGAGTTTTAGATCTTACACAAGTAGAGTTCTGTCTTCTGAAACTGGTATTGAGAAAGAAGAAGTATGTCTAGTGAGAATTGGAATTGATTTAGCAAAGATTTTAAATTGTGTATGTAGAGAGTTTTTTTTACTAATAGAAAAAGGCTAAATCGTCTGAAGAATGGGCCACACGACCATGAAGCTGTAAGCCTCAAACATTGCTAGCATTTTCGAAGTCAAAAAAAGCTTCTTAATCTAAATTAAAGACCTTTCGTATAGCAGTATGTACATGTGCAGAGAATGTGCTTGAATCTTGTATGTGTGTGTGTATGTGTTTTTGGAGTGAAGAGTTTTTTGTTGCAAAGAAAAATTGGAGTAATTCATAAAGGAAACTTTTTTTACCTTTCCTTTCTTAAACATTGCAATTATTAATTTTGTTTTCTCATTCTATTAAATACATTCTCTTTCAATTGTAACTGCATAAATAAAATACCATTATTTTTTTTAGTGCCTTCTCTTTTAGTTTTTCTTGTAATTGGTTAAATACAAATTCATTTTATTAAAAAAGTGTCATAATGTGGCAAAGAAAAAAATATTATTTAATTACTATTTAAATCACTAATTTTAAAAATATATTCTGCAGAAAATTATTTTTTAAATGGGGAAAATTAAAATTGTTATTATTAAAATCCGGTAGGATAGTTGTAAGGGTTAATGTAAAGTGATTAATCGGTCTGTTTTAATGGAATGTATAACATTATTTAAGTACTCTACATTAAGGTTTACTAATTGAGTATTTTTACTCCCTATTCATTACATCCTGTGTCTTTTTTAATCATTGGTTCTAAAGACGGACATTTTTTCTTTATAAGTAGAACGGATCAACTATAGTTAGCGGGGGAAGAGATAGAATGGTTAACTTATGGAAAATTAACGCTGATAGTTTGCACTTGGAAGCTATCTATTCTGCCGACCGAAATCATACAGGATGGATTTGGGATATTGATTTCTACGAACCCGATACATTCTTCACATGTAGCTGGGACCACGAAGTCGTGCTGTGGGCTACTGAAGGTTTGCAGCGCCTTTGTTCTTTTAAGTGAGTAAATTTATAAATTATTATTAAATCCATCAATAACGTGTAATGGAGTTTATATAAAATAATGTGTAAAAAAATAATTCATAATAATAAATAATCATAAAAAAATCTAATTCAAGAAGTTCAATGAACTTTAAAAACCATTCCTAACGTTGGATGTTTACAACCACGATATACGAGGCGTATTTTTAAAGTAAGTATCGTATTTAAATAAAAGAAAAACAAGTATACTTTTTTTTAACAATTTTATTTTTGCATGGAAGCCTGTGTCATTCTAATTTTCTACATAAATAACTCTAATATTAATACACTTCTTGTATCGTACAACCAGCTTTTGAATCCCATCCTCATAGAAGTCTACCTGATTTGACAACCACTGCAGCACGGCCGTTTTGACGTCATCATCATCGTCGTGGCACTGATCGCCCACTTGCTTCTTCAAATAAAGAAACAGATTGTAGGCACTGGGCACTAGATCGAGACTGTGCGGAGGGCGACCAAGTTGTTGCATCTTCAGTCAATATTTTCGGTACACAGCGTGAACACAACTTTCGATAATTTAAGCGTCCGGTCACAATTTCATAGAGAACACTTCTTGACACTTGAGGAATCTCATTTATAACGTTGAAATCGTAAAGCGTTTGTGCTCTTTGACTTTTTCGCCAATTTTCTGCACCACATTTTCAGTGATGACTGAAGGTCACCCAATTTGTTCCATATCATGAATATTGGTGCTGCCATCTTTGAAGCTTTAACTCATTTTCGTACCATTGTTTTCTCCATAAACTTCTCTTATCTCACAATGAATTTCAGCCGCTTTCACACCTTTAGCACTAAGAAAACGAATCATAGCGCGTATTTCACAGTCGGCGGGATTCTTAATCGAAGGAGGCTTTTTAAATACCCACAAAGAAACGTAAACACGGTCGAATGTTTTCATAATAGCCAAAACGAAACTTACTTTAAAAAATACGTCTCGCATTTAATATAAAAAATTGATTTTTTATTTTATTATTATTATTTTATTTTTCAGAAAAGAAAAATTTTTTACTCTATTTCTCTGAAAGCTACTTTTAATTTATTAAATTAACGACTTTTGATTTACTTTTACATTTGACTTCATTGTTCACAATCTTTTTTCAACGTTTTGCCCCTAAATGTTTATTTCATAAGTTAAGTACAAAACATATTTTTAAATAACCTTATGTCTTAATTATAGTTGTGGAAAACCTGTCATGGCTATCTCTACTACAAGAGGTTTAGTTGCAGCTGGCTTACATTCGCCAAAAATTATTTTACTAGATCCAAGAATAGGATTTGCACAAGCTAAGAACTCTTTAATTTCTTTTGATATGCATGGCCACACAGTGACAGATGTACTGTTGCTTCCGGAACAAAATCTACTGCTTAGTACTTCTGAAGATAAAAGTTTGTGTTTTTTTGACATTCGTTACCACAAACAGCGCTACAAAACTGTGACAGTATGTAAAGGATGTTAAGTGACTTTTTCCCCTAGAGTTTTGCTTATTTAACAAGTAAATGGTAAACGCTATGATTGTTTTGCTGTAATACATTTAAATTCTTTCAGATTAGCCGTGATAATTCCTTTCCCAGGTGCATTGCACATAAAAGAGGACTTATTTATATAGGTGACAGTCGTGGCAATATTCACATGACTTCTGTAGGAAGTGACGCTTCAGAAAATTTAGTGAGTAAAATAATACAGTACTCTAAATAGTCCATACTAATACTAAGATAATACTAATTTATAGTATGTAGCCCATACTATAAATTAGTATTATCTTACTATTAGTAAGAGGAGGAAGTATGTGATGAGTAAATTTTTTGAATTGTGTTTTCATAGGAAATAATATGAGGTTCCTTGAATGTGAAAAAATTAGCGAAGCCTCACTATCACTCTCTCTTTCTCTCAATCTAGTATATATAGTATATATATATATATATATACGTATATCTAATTTCTCACTAACCAACTCTCTTGCTTTCCGTCTTTCTTCTTTGGCAAGATTGCGAGGAACACAGTTATGTATCTTATAACTTTGGTAATAAAATAAATAAAATCAGTATGCCGGTCAAACTCAAAAATAAATAAAACAGATGTTCAAACATGGTTTTCTGATTAGTTAGCTCTTCCCTCCATAAAATTTTTGTTTGAAATTCGTTGTTTGAAATTCACCAAACGGATAAATGGCTTTATTTGGCGATTGTTTTCATTTTCCGTGATTGAATACAACCATTTTTTTTTTTAATTTCATACATTATTTATTAAGTAAGCAAGTGCCAATTAATTTTTAATCGAAAGAATTGCCCCAAAAAAACTGATTTTTAAAATTAATTTTTCGTTTTTTAATTATTATATCTACGAACCTTAAAAACTTTGATGGAATACCACGTTAAAAAAAAAAATCTGTTAACCAGAAGAGCAACTACACTTTCTCCTGATTTTAAATTAATTAATTAATTTAATGATTTTTATTAAATTCTGTGTACTTATTTATCCAGCTGAAAGACACTTTTACTTGTACATTTGTTGACAAAAGGGTTAGTAAAGAGTCTCTTTGCCTGCCTGTCTGTGGCTTATCTCTAAACTGAAAGTGAATAATTTTGTAATAATTGTTTCACTTTTGTCTAGTGGATTAGTATGTAAGCTGTTATGTCATACGAGCATTCTAAATACAATTTGTCTAATTAATTGTTCTAACTTCAGGTACTGAACGTTGGAACAACTCGATTGATTACATCAGTAGTTCCACATGTATCATGTGTTACAGTTGGAAGCTTTGATGCACATATAAGAATCATTAGTACATGTACAACTCCACCAGTTCTTCTTTGGGATCAGACAATTAACGGACAAGTCACTTCCGTAAGTTAAAAATATATAATTATTTTTTCTGGCGAAAGGAATACTCCTACCAATATGAACAAAATAACTAAATTGTATGCTGAGGAAGTTTATCACCATTCTCTTTGTGCCAGGCCTGCATACTTGCATCAGACTCATCAAGAACCGATGCCAGAGTTGTTAGCTTGGATGTCCTCTTGTATTTAGCTGATACGTATCTTTATTTCAACTGCTAGATTTTGATGCGATGTGAATATTGTCATCTAAGGAAACCTATGTCTCCTGCTGTAGCATTCATACTGCTGTTCTTTTTCCTAATAACTGGTCAGTTTTGCGACACAAACGCTGTCAAATGATATGAGAAAAACTCTAAGAAAAATTGGAATTTAATACTTTGATTTTTTAAAATGTTCTCTTTATCAATATTTAGTTTGTCTGCAATATTAATGAGACATCGACCAAATCCTATAAACTGTTATTGACCAATTGATTTAAGGCGCGTCAGCATCTGAGTTTATTGGCGCCCAAAGCATTAATCAGTGCAGTGCCGGCCTCCAGACACTAAGTCCATCTCCGGATAGTGAGCTATAGAAAGCCCCTAGGAAGGGAAAATCTAAGGGCCAGCAACTGGATTTGAACCCGGGATCTCCGAGTAGCATTGCTAATCCCTTCCCTCAAAGATATTAAAGTTCGTTGTTGTACCACCAAGAAGAAAGAAGTGCTAGCTGTTCTGGACCAACTACCAATATAACTATGAACTTAATTTTAATGGCGTTTTTCAGTCGCACCTTTATTCTTATTGAAACATATGCTTTCTGAGAAAAGATGTATTTTCCAGTTAAGCATATTATATTTTAATGCTAGCTTTCGAACTAGTAATTTTTGGTTTATGTCACTAACATTATATACTAAGGGCAAATTTTAGGTTCTTTTAGAGATCCAAAATAGTTGGTCTGGTAATTATCTGGAAGTGTGTGGTCAGCTTTACTCAAACGAAAAATGCTACCATTTAATCCAAAAATAAGCTTTAGGACTAGATCAGAATCAACCGTAAGTGCCACTCTACTGAATCTATTTTGCAGTTTTTTGGAATTTTTTCGGGATCTGCTCTAAAATTCTCTTTAAACTTCGAAAACTTATTAAAACTGTCCGGTAAGACAGTTGTATAAGGGTTGATCGTCAAAATCTGCATGAAAAAGCGTAACGTTGAAAAACACCCAATTTAGACATTTTTTTTTTCTATAAAAGATACAATTCCCAAATTTTCTTTAAAATATAAGGCAAATATCCTCCTTTATAACTGTAATTTTGTTGCAACAACATAGATTAAATAGATTTCAAGAAATACATTGCTCAAAATGGGCAAAAACGGCATTTTCAGAAAATGTTCTTGTTCGTGTTCTTGTTGTTGTTGTTGTTACTTTTTTTGGAAACAACGTAGCGCCTAAACGCGTGAACCGATTTTCATGAATGAGGTGTCATTCGATTCGGAATTTTATGTAGATGTGCCTTTTGGGGGTTAAGACGCTGTATATCGAATGGGAGAGGAGTTAGCCCCATTTATGTGAGGCCCCCTCCAAAATTATTATTAACTTAACAAAAACTTACAGTTTAAAATGTTAAGTATAAGGGTTGATTAAACGCCAAAAGGTACACAAATCAGCAAGTACCCAACATTTCATTAATACTTCATTGATATTATTTAAGTAATTTTACTGTATTAATTTTCATTAATATTTTTTAGAATTTATTAGATGTCACATACCCTTATGCTGGCCATTTTCATCTACAAAATATTTGTTCAAGTACCACACCATTTAACTTAAATTGACTGTAATATCTATTTATCTATATTAATAAAACTATTGATTACAGGTGAAAAAGAAAACGTTATAAAATATATATATATATATATATATATACATATATATATATATATATACATATATATGAGGCTAAAAAAAATGCATAAACTTTTTACAAAAATGCTTATACCAACATACATCAATGATTTTATTTTATTTTTAAATAAAAATCGTCGATTAAAGTAATTGTTATTTTATGAAGTAGTCAAACGTTTATAATAATAGGTAATAATTAATCTAGCTTTATCGCAAATAATATAGTTTTCTTCAATTAAATTTTCGATCTAGGTATTCTTCTCACAATTGTAATATAAAATAAATAAAAAATGCATACTTTTTAGGACAGCTAATTATTCCAGTATTTTACTATAAGTAAAATTAGGGGGACTAAATTAAATTAAAAATGAGAAATGAATAATAATAAAAATCGTCGGTTTAAGTTCATTCTTCGATTAAAGTAATTGTTACTTTATGTAGTAGTCAAATTTTATAATAATAGGTAATAATTAATCTGGCTGTATAGTAAATAATATAGTTTTCTTCAATTACATTCTCAATCTAGGTGTTCTTCCCACAATGTTATGTATATATGTAATATAAAATCAATAAGATAGGCATATTTTTAGGAGAGCTAACTATTCCAGTATTTTATTATAAGAAAAATTAGGGGGACTAAATTAAATTAAAAATGAGAAATGAATAATTATTGTTGAATAATCTACTTGTTATTAACTGTGTTATTTGGGCTCACGAATATTTCCGTAAGACGAATTCAAGACTGAAATATTGTTTTAGATCCTCCGTGATTAAAATTTAAACAGTAGCCGACTCTAACTTCGTCTTTTTCTACTTTAACAAGCATGAATATGTGACAGAATAAAGGGCATATTAAAGAGAAATCAGAAGAATATGTTAATTTGGAATAGAGCTAAAATAAAGTACCTATTTAATAACAAAGATATATAATATACATTTTATAACAATTATAAAAAAAAATATTATGAATGAACTGGCCAGCATAAGGGTATCTAATAAATTCTAAAAAATATTAATGAAAATTAATACAGTAAAATTACTTAAATAATATCAATGAAGTATTAATGAAATGTTGGGTACTTGCTGATTTGTGTACCTTTTGGCGTTTAATCAACCCTTATACTTAACATTTTAAACTGTAAGTTTTTGTTAAGGAGATTTTTGTACCTTTTGGATAGATTTTCATTTTTGTTTATTTTGCTAAGTTACATATCTGCTTTACTGCTTTTTTTAAATTAGGAATAAGCAATTCTATCATTATAACCTGATAAGGTGTTAAGTAGGAACCGTAACTACCACTGGAGAGATCTTTTTAAAGAATGATTATAGTTGCGGTCCCCAAACCATCCTCAATAACAATTTTTTTGAGAAAGCCTTTTTATATAAAATAGGAAGGTATTTGTACGTAAAAAGCAAATTTAAACTGCGATTTCAGACCTTCCTTTTAAGAGGAGTAAGAAAAATAAACGGGCGATTACAGTACTTCTCCCTAAAAGGCAAAGAGGCAAAGATTTTGAATCGAACGACAATTCATTAATGTAAATAGGTTCACCCATTGATAATTTTAACGATTTCAGTACTTCCTCTTAGTAGGTGTAAGAGCATGATGGCACTTCACAGCCATGTGGAGGAGCTTTAATCACTTCTTCGTGCTAAATTTTATCAAAATCGGACAAAGCGTTATAGAAATATTGGTAATAATAGTTTTAGAAACGGCCATACTTGGGTGGGGGAAACTCCCCTCCATATGAGGCGTAGCGACGAGACTTTTAAAGTGCAAATCTGTACAAAATTTCGATTCGAATGACACTTCATTCATGAAAATCAGTTCACTTGTCGATAATTTGAAACGATTGCTATACTTCCCCTTAACTAGTGTAAGAGCAGATCGCCGCTTTAATGTTACGTAGGGGAGCCCTAACTCTATCATCCTACCAAATTTTATCAAAATCGGGCTAAGATTTACAGAGTAATTAGTAATAATAATTTTGAAGGGGGCCTTACATAAAGGGGGCTAACTCCTCTCTAATTCGGTGTACAGCGTCGAGACCCCCAAAAGGCACATCTACATAAAATTCCGAATCGAATGTCACCTCATTCATGAAAATCGGTTCATGCGTTTAGGCGCTACGTAGTTTACAAAAAAGGTAACAACAACAACAACAACAACAACAAGAAGAAGAAGAACAAGAACAACAATTTCTGAAAATGCCGTTTTTGCTCATTTTCGGCAACTTTCAATAAGATAGGCATATTTTTAGGAGAGCTAACTATTCCAGTATTTTATTATAAGAAAAATTAGGGGGACTAAATTAAATTAAAAATGAGAAATGAATAATTATTGTTGAATAATCTACTTGTTATTAACTGTGTTATTTGGGCTCACGAATATTTCCGTAAGACGAATTCAAGACTGAAATATTGTTTTAGATCCTCCGTGATTAAAATTTAAACAGTAGCCGACTCTAACTTCGTCTTTTTCTACTTTAACAAGCATGAATATGTGACAGAATAAAGGGCATATTAAAGAGAAATCAGAAGAATATGTTAATTTGGAATAGAGCTAAAATAAAGTACCTATTTAATAACAAAGATATATAATATACATTTTATAACAATTATAAAAAAAAATATTATGAATGAACTGGCCAGCATAAGGGTATCTAATAAATTCTAAAAAATATTAATGAAAATTAATACAGTAAAATTACTTAAATAATATCAATGAAGTATTAATGAAATGTTGGGTACTTGCTGATTTGTGTACCTTTTGGCGTTTAATCAACCCTTATACTTAACATTTTAAACTGTAAGTTTTTGTTAAGGAGATTTTTGTACCTCTTGGATAGATTTTCCTTTTTGTCTATTTTGTAAAGTTACATATCTGCTTTACAGATTTTTTTAAAATTTGGAATAAGAAATACTATCATTATAACCTGATAAAGGTTATAATGATAGTATTTCTTATTCCAAATTTTTTTAAAAAAAAAAAAAATATATATATATATATATATATAACCTGATAAAGTGTTAAGACGGAACCGTAACTACCACTGGAGAGATCTTTTTAAAGAATGATTATAGTTGCGGTCCCCAAACCATCCTCAATAACACTTTTTTTGAAAAAGCGTTTTGAATAAAATAGTAAGGTATTTGTACGTAAATAGCAATATTAAACTGCGATTTCAGTACTTCCTTTTAAGAGGAGTAAGAAAAATAAACTGCGAATACAGTACAATTTCTCCCTAAAAGGCAAAGAGACAAAGATTTTGAATCGAACGACAATTCATTGATGTAAATCGGTTCACTCATTGATAATTTTAACGATTGCAGTACTTCCTCTTAGTAGGAGTAAGAGCATGATGGCACTTCACAGCCACGTAGAGGAGCTTTAACCGCTTCTTCGTGCTAAATTTTATCAAAATCGGACTAAGGGTTATAGAAATATTGGTAATAATAGTTTAAGAAAGGGCCTTATTTGGGTGGGGCGAACTCCCCTCCTTATGAGGCACAACGTCGAGACTTTTAAAGTGCAAATCTGTACAAAATTTCGATTCGAATGACACTTCATTCATCGGTTCACGCGTTTAGGCCATTAAAGCGACGTTCTGCTCTTACACCTACTAAGAGGAAGTTCTGCAATCGTTCAAATTATCGACGTACGAACTGATTTTAATGAATTAATTGTCTATCAATTTGAAATTTTAGATACGGTAGATACGGTTTTTTGGGGTCTCGATGGTATACTTAGGAGGGGAGTTTGCCCCACGTAAATGAAGCCCTCTTTTAAACGGTTATTAATAATAATTCTGTAAATCCTCGCCTGCCTTTGATAAAATTAGTCAAGAAGAATTTTCAATACGTGACATTTAAGTGTCATCCTGCTCTTACACCTACTAAGGGTAAGTATTTGCAATCATGCAGTATTTGCAGTTTAAATACTCTTTGTCCGTTTGCGGAGAAGAACTGTAATTGCAAATCATTTTTCTTTCCTCTCTTTAGATGTTATTGTGATCACAGCATGTTTTCTCTTACATCCCTTAAGAGGAAGTAGTGTTATCAAAATTTATCTTTTTTCTTTTATTGGAAGGTACTGGTAATTGCAATTTTCTTTCTATTATCCCTCTTAATGGTTGTAATTATTCATCACTTAATTCCACAACATTTCTCCATTCTCCGTCTTCTTCCCACCAACTTGTTACCATTTCCTCATAACTTGTGTCAGTTTTTTTTCATCCTAGATCTTCCAAATAATTATTCTCATATATTTAAAAAATCATTGGATGTATAAATTGGTTTCTACCAAGGAACAAAAAGAAAAATCTATCCAAAAGGTACAAAAATCCCCTTTAACAAAAAGTTAGTTATACTTAAAAGTTAAATATAAGAGTTGATTAAACGCCAAAAGGTACACAAATCAGCAAGTACCTATCATTTTATTCATACTTCTAGAATCATAATTTTTAGAATGTATTAGATGTCACAAACCCTTATGCTGACCATTTTTATGCATAAAATATTTGTTCAGTAATGAGTAGCACCCATTTAATTTAGATTGTATAGGAGGTACTAAACTATTCATGCACAGGTCTAAACAAAAAAGGTTAATGAAAAATATAATTGTTTTGACTTTAAAATTAAAAATGCATATACCAACGTATATACCGATTTTATTTTGTTTTTGTTTTTGACAACTGATTTAAACGGAAGTTAAGCACAGCAGAAAGAAGTCAAAATCGTCGGTTTAATTTCATTGTTAAATTAAACTGATTGGTACTTTACTTTATGCAGTAGTTAAGCATTATAATAATATGTAATCAATAATTAATCTAGTTTGTTAAATGGTAATGTAGTTTTCTTCAATTACATTGTTAATCTAGGTGTTCTCTCCACTAAGTAATATATGTGTAATATAAAATAGATATGCATATTTTTAGTTGGTTATAAAAGTTCTTTACAAGTACTCAATACATTAAAAAGGGTTAAAAAGTAAAAAAGTAAAAGGGCTACATTAAATTGAAGTTTGAAAATGAATGAATTATAATTACAAGTATTATTTATTTGTTACTAACCATGTAATTTGTGCTCACGTAAGACGAATTCAAGACTGAAATTTCTTTTTAATATGCGAGTGAATGTGATGATTATTCAGAATAAAGATAAATCGCAAGAATAATTTGGAATAGAGTTAAAATGAAATGCCTTTTTAATACTAACTGTTATGATGGGATACATCTTTTATTGTTGTTACAAAAAAATATTTATTTATTTATTTATTTTATTTTTGTCTTTATTATAATTTAGTACACATCTATACAATACAAAATAGTCAAACTTGAACTTAAAAAATTCCTTTTTAAACAATAAAAAAATTCGCTTCGGCGGTACATATACTAAAAAAAATATTTATGGGTGATTAAAGGCCAGCGCAAGGGTCTGTGACATCTAATACATTCTAAAAATTATGATTCTAGAAGTATGAATGAAAAGTTGGGTACTAGCTGATTTGTGTACCTTTTGTGGTTTAATCAACCCTCATACTTTACATAAAACTGTGTTTTTGTTAAAGGGGTTATTTAATATGTATTTTCATTTTGAAACAAATTCGATTAAGGGCAGATACTACGGTCGACGGACTGGTTGAGCTTTCTTCTAAATTTTCTTTCTTATAATGTATGGACTGAACAACAATTAAATATCAATAAGGATAAGTACGCAACCAATATTCCAACTTGGAAGAACTAGTTCATTTAATTGAAATAATTGAGATTTAGCGTTTATGATTCCCTTTAAGGCGAACGTATATATTATTGGGGTCAACTACTTTTTAGAACAAATTTGTAAGTTTAAATAAAATTAAATTACGCAAACTATTGGTAGAGAAAATCGGCATAGTGTTCACACTTGATGTTTTAAAATCTTACTCATTTCTTTTTGAATTCTATGTTTATTTTTTTGTTTTTAATTCATTATTACCCAATTAAAAAAATTAAAAAAAAGAAGCGAATCTTTAAAAAAAAAGAGTATAAACCATTGAAATAATAATTCATCCATAATATTTAGTATTCAATCAACATCAAAGAAAAATGTTCCCAATTTAATCTAAATCAAAACAAAGTAAAAATTCAAATTTACAAATATTGGTAACATTTTTCACTGGAAAATTGGTTATTTATTTATTGCAATATTGTGCATCTAACATCATTATTACGTTCAATGGGGGGGGAAAAAAAGTTTAAAGTTTTAGTGCTTAAAATAGAGACACTCGCTATTTGTTTACCAGTTATGCTGTCTGCGAAATTTACTCGAGGGGTGCCAGAAGTTTTTCGTTAGTATTGCAGCACAAAAGTCGAAAATTTACGTGTCGGTGGCACTGTCCATTGGTAATGAGAAAATTTGAAAAAGTCAAATGAATTGTTTGATTCATCTTGATTAATATTTTTAGATGGTACTCCAATTTGACGCCAATGTAAGGTGCTTTATTTATTAACTTCCTCAACTATGCAGCTAAAACGCTGAAATTTCCGAGATTGGCAGCACTAATGGTTTGTAAAATAGAAATATTAAAGAGTACAATTTCCTGAAGCAAAATTTTTGACTTCTAAAGGACTCCAAAGCTATTCATATTTAATTTGGCCGGTCACATTATTATGAAATAACATCATTAATCCATATTTTTGTTCTTAGGTTGATCAGTATAAGGATTTGATAGCAGCATCTTCTGCACTGGGATCTGTGAACCTTTATAAGCCAATTAACCAATTATAATTTAAATTATTTCAAAATTTATGCTGCATGGCGAACCCTAATCAGTAAAGGTAACAAATTTATTCCAAGTACTACTCATTTCCTATTGAATAAATTTAACAAAACCTTCGATTTTAAGATTTAGAAAAATTATTATTATTTAACAGCGCATCGACTATTGAGGTAGTCAAGAGGCGCCTAAAGTTATTATTATTTGTCTCTGTGGGAAGGCACTATTTTTTAAGGAATTAAAGGTTCGAATCTTAGTTGGTAGGTTAATTTGTCTATGTATTATCTTTATTTTTATTTATTTCAGAGTATTACTATTATTATGTTTTATGATTTAAGGCGCGTCAACGTCTGCGGTCATTGGCGCCCGGAGTTTTTTTTCAGTGTATTGCCGGCCTCTGGACAGTGTTCTCTTGTTACAGACAACACTTTCCCTAACCGGGCTAGAGCTGTAAAAAAAACTCCTAGGAAGAGAAATCTAAGTCAGCAGTTGGATTCGAAACCGGGATTTCCACGTTGGAATTCACTGTACGCTAGCAGTGAGCTAATCCCTTTCACGATTATTATTATTATTATTATTAATACTACTAAATTAATAATGTTATTACATATTGGGGTTTCGTAAATTCTCTGTTATAAAAATTAGTAGCGCCTAATTTATTACTTTTATATTGATTGTTTTTAATTGATATTTCCTCCCTGTAACTAATCCCTTCTCCACTGATCAGCTAGTGGACGCTGCTGTTCCTTCTAAACTCTAGGGCAGACCCCAACCCGCCAACCCGCGGCCAGCCTTGAATAATTTTATGGCCCGCGAAATTCATCCAAATTTAAAAAAAAATTGTTTATTATCTCCAAATGGAATTGATTGACTTACAATGTAATAATGAACTATAAAACACATTTTTTGAAACATCAGAATAAAAATAGATTTTTATAACACTTATGGCACAAAAAAAAAATTATTTAATTTGAGAAATCTAGCCCAAAAAGTTGTGAGCGCATTTGGATCAGCTTAGACATGCTAATCGTTTTTTTCAAAAATGAAATTTACCAAACATAAACTTACGCTGCAGAAATTCTGAAAATTAATTATTATATGGATAGTACTCATTTACCTGTACGACTGTCACAAATGCAGTTTTCTAGCTGTATTTATAAAGAAGTTATAAGGTGATAAATTTTGGGTGCTTTACATTTTTTTCATATTTCTAACTGTTGTGCCTCCTATTCTATTGGTTTAATCTCTGCGAAAAATGAGACAATTATAGTACTCGTTTACCTCTACAATTGTGCGCAATTTCAGCTTTCTAGCTGTATTTATGAAGAAAGTATAAGGCGATAAAGTTTGGGTGTTTTGTATTTTTTCATATTTCGAATTGTTGTACCTCCTGTCCTATTAATGCAATCCCTGCAGCGTTCTAGCTGTATTTTTGAAGGAGATGTAAGGTATAAATTTTGGGAACTTCACATGTCCTGTAATTCTGTAATAATGCACACTATTACACATTTTAGAAATATCAGAATCAAAAATAGATTTTTATAACACAAACGCAAAATTTTCTAATTTGAGAAATTGGGCACAAAAAGCTCTTTTGGATCTACTTTCACCTGCGAATCTTTTTTTTCGAAAATGAATTTTACCAAACATAAATCACGCACGAACTTAACGGATGAAAACCTGCAACATCAATTACGCTGAGCAAACACGCACATTGAGATCGACTTGTAAGAGGTAAAGTGTAAGAGTTGAGAAACAAATATCTCACTAAGTAAATAAATTAAATATTATTCGACCATCTCATAATTGTCATTATTATTTTATCTATGTTTATATGTATAAATTATAATTAAAACAATAAAAATTATAAATTCTGTTGTAAATTTTCACTGCAAATATTTTTTGTAGTGGTTCCAATTTAATAGAGATTTACATATAATTTTATATGCGGCCTGTGCAGGCTTATAATGAATTTCCAAAGTGGCCCTCAGGATCATTTGGGTTGGCCACCCTGCTCTAGGGGATAGTTTGGAGCGTAACATCCTGAAAAGGGACGAACACCTGAAACTTCTAACTGATTAAGCTATTATGTAAAAACTTAAAATCTCTTGGTTTATTCAGCAATTTCTTTTAGGCACCCCACTAACTAATTGACATGTAATGCTCATCAAATTCAAGTGTAGGATTTTCTCGAACAATACTATAACTTTATCAGAGTATTATAAGAAGATTATCATTATTATTTTTTTATTCTGTGTATAAGCTATAAACCATTACCGAAGAGTCCACTGCATACATGAATTAAAATGTATGATAAAATTGCAAAAGATGAATGTAGTAGTTTAGATTACAGATTTTATCTTTTTACATAAAGAAATTTGTACCTGATACACATTAATTTTTATTGTTTTATTGATTGGAACACCAAAATTAAAATATTCTTCTACTCCCGCAGTGTTTTCAAGTAAAAATATAATGGATATTGGTTGAATTTTTGGTTCTCCCTAATCTGCAAAGCTTAATTTATTTTCAAACACGTTTTAACACATTGATATGTTCTGATCTGTACTGGGATTCAGATTCGACCATTACCATTCATGATCAGGAAACATAAACAGTTTTTTTAATTGGTGTGTCCAATTGTAACTTTCATTCGGATTAGAATTATTTTCTAATTTGTCTGGTTAAAACAAAGTCTAGGCAATCTATTAGCTGACATGTTTGAAATTGTGACATACCAATGCAAAGTTAACTTAAGTATAACGTTACTGATTTTATTTTTGCCCAGTTCACTCATAAAATAATTGAATAATTGCTGGCCAATGAAATACGAACTTGAAATACTTGGTGAGCACAGATTCTAATTAAAACAAAGTCTAGGCAGTCTATTAGCTGGCATATTTGAAATTGTGACACACCTATGCAGAGTTAACTTAAGTATAACGTTACTGATTTTATTTTTGCCCAGTTCACTCATTAAAACTGTCCGGTAGGATAATCAGATTATAATGATAGAATTGCTTATTCCAAATTTTAAAAAAATCTGTAGAGCAGATATGTAACTTTACAAAATAGACAAAAAGGAAAAATCTGTCCAAAAGGTTATTAAATAGGTACTTTATTTTAACTCTATTCCAAATTATTCTTCTGATTTATCTTTAATATGCCCTTTATTCTGAGTAGTCACATATAAGTGCATGTTAAAGCAGAAAAAGACAAAGTTAGAGTCGGCTACTGTTTAAATTTGAATCACGGATTTAAAACAATATTTGATTCTTGAATTCGTCTTACCGAAATATTCGTGAGCACAAATAACGCACAGTTAATAACAAGTAAATTATTCAACAATAATTATTCATTTCTCAATTGTAATTTAACTTAGTCCCCCTAATTTTTCTTATAATAAAATACTGGAATAGTTAGCTCTCCTAAAAATATGCCTATCTTATTGATTTTATATTACATATATACATAACATTGTGGGAAGAACACCTAGATTGAGAATGTAATTGAAGAAAACTATATTATTTACTATACAGCCAGATTAATTATTACCTATTATTATAAAATTTGACTACTACATAAAGTAACAATTACTTTAATCGAAGAATGAACTTAAACCGACGATTTTTATTTAAAAATAAAAATAAACAAAATCATTGATTTATGTTGGTGTAAGCATTTTTTAAAAAAGGTTTTTAAATTTTTTAGTCTCATAATTTTGTCTATTTTTTATAACGTTTTTCTTTTTAACCTGTAATTAATAGTTTGATTATTATAGATATCAAAGTCAATCTACAGTGCTACTTGAACAAATATTTTTTAGATGAAAATGGCCAGCATAATGGCCTGTGACATCTAATAAATTCTAAAAAATATTAATGAAAAGTTAATGCAGTAAAATTACTTAAATGATATTGATATCAATGAAGTATGAATGAAATGTTGGGTACTTCCCGATTTGTGTACCTTTTGGCGTTTAATCAACCCTTATACTCAACTTTTTAAAGTGTAAGTTTTTGTTAAAGAGATAAAATAATTGAATTGCTGGCCAATGAAATACGTACTTGAAATAATTGGTGAGCACAGATTCTAATTTTATAAATAACGAAGTGACTTCCGCACCATAAACGAGAACAGATCGTATTAAACTCTCAAATAATTTTTCTTTCGTAACCAAATAGATAATTTAGAATTGGTTAATATACCTATAACTTCACTATGGCTGCAGTTGATTAGTTTATCATTTCTACACTTGTTGCTTTGGAAAATAATTAAAACAGTAAACTATGTTCAATTTTTTATTATTATAATAAAATTGTGTTTTTTCGGCTGTGCAATCATAATTTTTGTTTTATCAATATTTACTTCCAAACCGTTATTTATAGTATACTTTGAAGTTAAAAAATAGGCGATAAAACATCTCCCTGAGTTATTTTTATAGGTTCCGAGATAAGTCATTTATTTAAATTGTAACTAAAACTTCTCAAGTTCTCCAAAAATTTTATAATTTTTCTGCTAATGCAAAACTCACGTAATTTATTCCACAGCAAATTGTGATTAATAGAGCCAAAAACTTTCTTGAAGTCAACAAACTCACATATAATTGCCGTTCTTTCCACAGACAAAATTAGTGATGGAATAAAAAAATAAATAAGTTGTCCGGACACCGTCTTTCACTCCTATAACCACTTTGAACTGCCGAGGGAGGATTGCAATATTCTGTCCAATTAGTGATTCGATTCTGTAACTAATTGTGTTAACAGTTCAGTGATAGAATTTAAAAGTTGTATTCCGTGATAATTTTCTGGTAATAGTGGATCACTTTTGTTGAAAATGAAAAATAAATTTGTTTTACTACATGACGTGGATATTTCCTCTCTTGCAAAATTACGTTAAACAGCCTTAAAATATAATTTAAGCCAGCCTCAGAAATGTATCCTTAGAATGCATGGAAAATGTTCCGAAATAGCAATGTTATCGCATACAAAAATGTTATCGATTAGCGATAGACCTGATATTTTCCTCCAAATCAAATCAATTACACTGTTTCCTGTATTACCAAAATATGTGAATTTCTCTTCCTTGTCACCATTGATTTAAAATTGATCATACATCTCCATTAAGTCAACCAGTTTTAATCCTTTGTTGCTTACTGTGCTATCCATTGCTAACCTATGCGAATAAAATATCTTTTAACATTTCCAAAATGCCGTTATTGGAGATAGCAACTCGACAGTTAAAGTCACTTCCAATAAATAAACTATATTCCACCATATAACTGAGACAAATAGTATATAATAGCGAATCTAATTTTAAAAGAACTGGTTGATATCGATGACGTGGCAGTAAATAATAAGTAATTGTTGTTACCATTTTGTTTACTTTTCAGGCCATCACTGAAAACGTACCACATTCTGACGAATCCTTTAATGATGTTATTGAACAGCTCTAGGGTGCCCGAGGGGATGCCGGGTCGCACAACTTCATTAAAAAAAGAGCGCTACGACGATTGCTGTGATGAAGTACCCATAGTTTCAACTTTTCTTCACTATAGTTCCACTTTTTTTTTGCTTGCTTCTGATATATCCGTTTCTATTCGACGATTATCTCCTAAATAATCAATCTGAGACATTACGTCAGAATGTTTAGTTAATAATTTATATCTTTTACTGAACGTATAATCATTACTGGTGGTTGGTCATTTTCTCTAGCCATAATTGTGTTGTTTTTTATCCAAATGTAATTTAGTTTACGTTTGTGCTGAATACTTTTAAGTGGTTTGAAAAGCCATGCATTACGTGGGACAAAAACTCGGAAAAATATATTTTGGCTTAGAAGGGCGACTTTCAAGTGTGACTGGCCACCACCGAAGTATTCAAAGATTTTTTGCTTATAGTTTCTACCGCTGATTTGCTGAATTTCATCGTTTATGCCGCAAATTTAGGATAGTTGTTGAAAAAAGTAAGTGACCATTCCAACCTGACGTCAAGTTTGAATGGCCACCAATTTATTTTAAACTTTAAAATTTACTCTTCATGAATCGTTTGTGCTGGAGATTCCTTTAGTTTAATCGTCTGTGCCGCTAAATTAGGAAAGTTAATAAGAAAACAAGACGTAAACGTAAGAACTGACGTCAAGTTGGAATGGCCACTTTTTACTTTTTTTTTTTTCTTTTTTTTTTTGCCATTCGATTGTGCCGGCGATTCACCACGTTTCAGCTTTTAGCTCAAACATTAAAAAATGTATTTTAAGAAAACATTTTTCGTACTTGAAATTTCTTGGCCGGCGTTTGACCCACATGTACGCGGCGATTAAACTAAACTGCTCGCTTACACCAGAAGTGTGATCGGTCTACATTTAATCTTATTAAAACACCATAAATACTGCAGATATTAACATTTTTGTTTCACCTACACCTTTATCGAGATATCTTCTAATAATCTTTAGAATTTCACCGATTGTGCTGCTGTCTTAACCGACTTATTTATGTGCCAATTAGAATGCCCATTTTTTATTTATTTAGATATTCCAATTTTTTTTTTTTTACCAATTGTTCATGCCCGGCGATTCACCCAATTTCATCGTATTAACCGAGATATTCGCGAGTCAGTTTGGACATGCCACCTTTTATTTTTATAGATTTTTGAAGATCTTGTTTTTACCATTCGTTTGTGCCTGCGATTCACCAGATTTCAGCGTGTTTACTCAAAATTGAAGAAGTTATAAAGAAACGATTAGAAATGCCTGTGATTAGAAATGCCATGTCCATTTTTTTCCACATTTTCTTTTAAAACATGAATTCCCTATTTAAGAATAGTTAATTTAATTAACATTAAACAAAGATTAAAATCTTTGCTATTGTCAAAAACGTAGTAAACCCAAGATTAGATTAGATTGAGACAAAGGGCGGTCCCACCACAAGGAGGAAGGAAAACAGGCAATCCAAAATGCCCATTGTTCCCCGCCCACCCACCACCATACAAGAGGTACCGGGGTTTCAAAACCAACAAATCCGATTGAAAATTGCCAGATGTCAATACAATAAACTAATAGAGTAGCAACAGGACACTAGGGAACATGGCAACTCAATCGCCCAGTGCACTGAATAAACCTAGAAAGTTCATAACGCTTACCAGATGTCACAATCTCCGGGAGGGAAACGTTTAACCTCCCGAAGACAAGGAATCTAGTTTTAGAATAAACGGGACACTCCTCTACAAAGAGCCACGCAGTCTCATTGGACTCACCACAGCCAGCACAGATTGGCGACTGGGTAAGTCCACATTAAAAAAGATGATACACTAAATTCGCATGTCCACTCAACACCTGAACCAACTGGAGGATCCGGGACCTGCTGAAGCCAACCTCAGCGGTTTTCAACAGGCCAAGAATAGGATGCAGGGATAATGGGCTGAGGAGTCATTGTAATCAACGCAGCTCCTTCCTTTGCTGTTTCATCAGTAAGATCGTTACCCGGACTCCCAGAGCGACCAGGGGCCCTAGCCACCGAAACCGTATTCAAAGCCCGTAATAAGTTGAGAGCAGCATGGCAAGTATTAACCTAAATTTGGTTCTTATTAGGCGATGCCAGAGCTTTGATTGCAGCGTGGCTATCCGTGAAGAACCTAATATCAGTACCGGCCAATCCTTTCCAGTGGAGTAAGGTAGCTGCCATCACAATGGCAGCCAACTCCGCCTGAAAAACAGATGCATAATGACCAAGATCAAGGCTGGTGCGTTCCCATCTGAGCCCGAACTGGGGTCCCCAGATGCAGAGGCCCTATCCATCATTGAGCCATCCGTAAGAACAGAAATATCATTTATTGGTAGTATACCCATAAATAAAGATCCCACTATGTGGACCTCTTCTTTTTCCCCACTTCCTACTACTATTCAAATCTTCAAGTACTAATAGTTTACTGTGCGATTTCCTTTTTACTTCCACAATAGTTTCTTCTAATTTGTCGTAAATGTTGAATTTCCTTTTCTGAAGATACGGATGTTGGGGTGTGCACTTGGATTAAATTGTGTTATTCGAATTATTCGGTTCCTACTTAATATAGCGATCCTGTCAGCTTTAAATTTGAAGTAACTATAAAACCAGCTCCATTTATTTCCTGCTTCGTACCATAATAGTAGAGAATGTAGCTACTTTTCGTAACATAGTTTCGCCAACTCTTCTTCGATATCCCAAGGAGGTCAATATCAATTTTTTTTTTTTTTTAATGATTTTTAACTTTCACTAATCGATCCTCTGCAAGCAGTGCCCTAACGTTATAAGTACCTAAATAAATGTTGAAGGTGTTTTGTTTTTTCTGTATTTGGGAGGATGTGGTCTGACGTTCCCTTGGTGACCAGCCTTTCTGGGAAGTTATTGTTGTTCCATTTGAATCATTCCTAAAACTGCCATTGTCTTGTTACCGTCGTGGAAGCCTAATTCAACGTAATTCCTATTTATTATCATTTGCTGGATTTCTATTAGAATAAGCCGAAGAAGCACTACTTTCTAAGTTAGCACGATCCCTTAAAAAAAAAAAACTGCCAATATCTCTTGTAGCCTCTGTCCCAGCAGAGGGGGCTTTTATCTTTTCTGCTTCCGTTTTATTCCGCTTATCTCTTTTGGGAGTAATACTTGAAACCCTTCTTCTTTTGCCACTATTTTCTTTTTTTATTCCTTACTATCAATTTGTCGTAAATTAAGATAGCAAATTTTCCATTCTTCCTCTCCTTTTCTTTTAATTCCTTCCTTTGAAAAAGCACTTCTGGGGGAAATCTTCTGTCCGTATTTTTGAAAAACTTTATTTTTTTCCTGTATGTTGTTTTACCGACCACAATAGGCACAGTTTTGCCTTCTATTTTCTTCCCAATCCTTTTTAAAAAATCCATTTCTTCCTCTTTTTGCCGTTACACGTAACTAAATGTCTGATAAGAGAGCGACAGAGAGAACAGGAACATACTCTTCTGATAGTTTTTGTTTTTTCAATGGAATTGATGGTTAGTCAAAAAAAATCCATTCTCTCACCACACTTTTTTATAATTTTAACCTTAAGGTTTTTTTAAATTTTATTTTTATGTCTAATTTGTAAATAAGCCAAAAATATTACTTTCATAGGTCAGATCTGAAATACCCCTTGTACCCTGGATTTGCATATATTCGTGAATAAAAATTATTATCTTCATAAATGTGCACCCTATTTCATTTATAAAAAAGTTTAAGTTTGTAAATGAACATGTTACACTATAGTATTATAATAATACTATAATGCAAACACAATATAATAATAGATAGATAGATAGATAGATAGAAAACATACTTTATTATCATATTTACATACAAAATAAATAAAAATTACACATTTGAATCGTATGAATACTGACATGAGTACAATCGTCTGTCAGGAAATTGTGGCTATCATTTTAAAGAAAAAACTTTTTCAAAACTTGTAATACTTTAAATAAAAAGAAATCTTTTTAATTTAAGGAATGGGAATCGGGCTCTAAAGGGAAGAACTAGTTAATAATAATAACAATAATATTAATAATAATCAAAATAGTAATAGTCAAAACTTCATCCGAGACATGGGTTGGTATTACTGTTTAATAGTTGAAATTTGCTACTAGAAACATTCTATATGCCATAGATTCTTTAACATAGGCAATATTCTTTAATGGCAGCCAATTGGAACCATTCAGCAGCAGAATCATTTCACTTTCTTTTAAGGTCACCTTTTCAAAGAATTTCTTTCTTATAAAACCCAGTATTCTACAATGACCAAGAAAGTGAAATACATCTTCATTGACGCCCATATTGCACATACTGCATGTGTAGTTTCTTCCTTGAATGTATGGCTTATAGTTTAGGTCAAGTAGCTCTCCTCTTATCTTCATAATTAGACCCACGCTGTAGGCATCCAAACCAATATAAGTGGAATTTACTTTAAAAGATAACTTGCTATAAATTTTATGGTACGTATTATTAAGAGCTTTGGAAATGTTACAGTTAATATAGTACTGATTTAAAGCATTAATAATCTTGTTAATTTCAGCACCAAACCTGTCAGGAGACTGGAAATCTAAATTAACATCACATTCCAACTTTTGAAGCCAATTGGCCAAATCTTTAGACCACAAAATTTGTTTTCTAATTATTTCCAGTGCCAAATGTTTAATTAAACGATTACCATCCAAATCCAAAATCTTTTTAATGAATCTCAAAAATATTGAGAAGGTAAAAACATGTAATGGGCTTGCACCTGTTTCTAAGTAGAGAACATAATTAGGTGTATTTTTTGGCAGACGATACAGTCTCTTAATGTATAGCCTCTGTACTTTCTCCAATCTTTCCGAGTACTGGGCACCCCAAATTTGACAACCGTACGTAAGGACAGCTCTTGTTACCGAGTTAAATACCCCATTTTTTGCAGGAATCGGTACATACTCATTCGTAATTAGGCCAGCCCAAACACTGTTCAATCCCAACACAGCCTGCCTTGCCCTGTCATCCCAATGTGACTTCAATTGCAAAGAAGGTGTTACTTTTATACCAAGATATTTGTATTCCTTGACTACTTCAATAGGTTCTCCCTTGAATTTCCAGTTTTCTAGTCTTCCCAACTTCCCACCACCCGCTCTGAAGACTAAAATCTTGGATTTGGCCAAATTAAGAACCAGGTTCCAGTTTTCCAGGTAAACTTCCAACTGGTTTATCATTTGCTGAAGTACTCTTGGATCGTCGGCTATTAGCACTATGTCGTCCGCGTATAGAAGCAGCTTTAAATTGTAATCTTTTAACCATATCCCTCCTCTAAGAGCTTTTTTTAAATCATTTATAAATATGGAGAAAAGTAATGGACTTAAGTTACACCCCTGTTTAACTCCACAATATGTTTGGAATGGAAGTGAAATGCCCTTACAACCCCATATTGCTGACTTGGTATCCCTGTACAAACTCTGGATTGCGCGAACCATCGTAGTTGAGATCCCGCACTGATACAACTTGTAAAAGAGTGCTTCTCTATTCACAGAGTCAAAAGCAGACTTCAAGTCTACAAAGAAGCAAAAAATTTTCTTTCTTCCTTGGTACCATTTCAGCTGGATAGAATTAATTAGAATGAAAATATTATCCAGAGCGGAGAAACCGTGCCTGAACCCCGCCTGCTCTTCGCAAAGAATATTGTTTTGCGTCATCCACCGGCTCAATCTTTCACCCAATAAAGCTGTGTATAACTTTTGCACTGTATTTAAAAACGATATTCCCCTATAGTTTAAAACGTCATTTAAATTCCCTTTTTTATGAAGAGGAAAGATAACCGCATCATTAAATTTTTCCGGCACCTTACCTTCCGCGAAATATTTATTAAATAATTTTAATAGAAGTTCCAAGAAACACGTAGGAGCATACTTATAATATTCGAACGGGATTCCGTCGATACCGGGCGCCTTATTTGAGCCTGCCTTATTTATTACGTGCATCAACTCGTTGTAATGAAAGGGACAGTCAAGCTGCGCAACCTCTATCCACGGTTCAGCGTACGAAATGAAACAGAAATCAATTAAAGGGTTATACAACTGTTGGAAATGGGCTCGCCACTCCTCCATGCTTATCTGGGAGCCACATCTATATTGAGATCTTTTAAAAACATTTACTAATTTCTGTCCGTATTTTTGAAAAACTTTATTTTTTTCCTGTATGTTGTTTTACCGACCACAATAGGCACAGTTTTGCCTTCTATTTTCTTCCCAATCCTTTTTAAAAAATCCATTTCTTCCTCTTTTTGCCGTTACACGTAACTAAATGTCTGATAAGAGAGCGACAGAGAGAACAGGAACATACTCTTCTGATAGTTTTTGTTTTTTCAATGGAATTGATGGTTAGTCAATAAAAATCCATTCTCTCACCACACTTTTTTATAATTTTAACCTTAAGGTTTTTTTAAATTTTATTTTTATGTCTAATTTGTAAATAAGCCAAAAATATTACTTTCATAGGTCAGATCTGAAATACCCCTTGTACCCTGGATTTGCATATATTCGTGAATAAAAATTATTATCTTCATAAATGTGCACCCTATTTCATTTATAAAAAAGTTTAAGTTTGTAAATGAACATGTTACACTATAGTATTATAATAATACTATAATGCAAACACAATATAATAATGTATAATACAAACATTTTAATCGCAGCTTAAGAGTAGAACGCAGTCTGTTCATCACAAGTGTAAGAAAATTTAAGTATCTGCAGTATTTATGGTGTTTTAATAAATTTAAATGTTGACCGATTACACTTTTGGAGAAAGCGAGCAGTTTAATTTAATTGCCGCTTAGATGTGGGTCAGACGCCGTCCAAGAAATTTTAAGTACAAAGAAAAGTTTTCTTTAATACTTTAATTTTTGAGCAAAAACGCGAAAATTTGGCGAATCGCCGGCACAAACGAATGGTAGTAAACAGAAATTTTGAAGATTCATAATAAATAAAAAGTTGGCATTCTAACTTGACACGTAAATATTTTGGTTAATATTGCGGCACAAACGGTGAAACGTAATATATTATTAGCAGAAATCTTGCTAAAGGTGCAAAAAATATTTGAAAAATTCAGTGGTTACGTACTAGAAGGTGCCATATGCAGCAAATCCGGTATTACTGATAATCCGATATCGTGAATGTCTTTTTGCATACGTTTTTATTTTGAGAAATTCTAATTTATCTTAATTTCTATAATTTAATTAAAATTGGACCATTCGAAAGTTTGGTTTTAATCCGATAACAAGTGTCGTACTTTAAATTTATTGAATTTAAGTCTATTGACTCACTTATTTGTTTAATAATAATCCTAACCTGTTCGTTTTCTTGTTTGGGAACATTAATAATTTTTGTTCTTTTTTATCTCGCAAATTGTTCTGTTGTAGTGAGTTGTTGATTCTGAGAAACTACTTCACCTCTCAATTTTTTGCTTTATTTTTTCATGTCAATAATATATACATTCTTGAAATTACTATCATTAACATTAAAATCTTTGCAAGAGAATTATTTCGTAGGTTAAAAATTCCAATTGCTTAATAAAAACAGTCAGATTAAAAGTTTAAGGCGATTAAAGCAAACTGATCTGTGAACAAGCGTTATTACTAAACTGAAAGCTTTAATTATGTGTACTGTGATCAAATCTGTATTTGAAAGACTTAACTTTTAAAAATTTAATGTTTATATCAGTAAATATTTAAATATATTTTTTTATAAATTTGTAGTTTTATAGATTAAAAAAGAAATAATTTGTTCATTAAAACGCAATTAGAAATTTGACAAAGATTTTTAATATAATAATAACAAATAAAATCCTAGTGTTTTTTTTTGTTTTGCGCATCGACGTCTATAGTCATTAGCGCCTACTTCCCTTTTTTTCATCTTATACAAGGGCCACTAGAGCTAGACCTTTTCATTTTTTAAATTAAAAAGAATTTTTTATTCTTGTCAATAGTTTTTCTTTAACGACTTCTCATATAAATTACTAAACTTATTTTAGTAACAAAGAAGCAAGTTAGGAATAGCCTCTAGTGTGTCAATTTATCTTCTGGGAACTCAATCACAATTTTTGGACTTTCTGCAATATGTTTCCTGCAATTTAAAAAACACCAAATTAAATTTAAAGAATAAATCATAAAAAGGTGATGATTAGATTAGATGGATTATTAGTTTTTTGTCCAAAATAAATTAGTTGTATGTTTATTATAATATACAGCTTATGTCAGATCAGTGCTGGAGTGCGGACTGCACTATTCACAATTTCTCCGACTACAATGCAATTGTAGGTTAAACACTTCAATTGTGGCAATGGAGTTTCATGGCGCAATGCAACCCTAAGTCAGACCCCTCTTTGTTTATTAGCTACATTAGTAAAACCATAAAAACAATTAACAAACCCTTGCAGTACGCCTTAAAACTTCACAACAGACTTTCAGTAGATAATGCCGCTCCAAAATTCGAATGTCACTTTGTCCAATACTGACCCACAAATAAAATTAAGCGTTAGATGTTGAACGAAAGGTTAAATACTGCTAAAAACTACCCTATAGGAAGAGCTGATGGTTTACTTTAACCAAGTGGCTGGCTGTGTTTTTCTCTAGTGACCTTACAGTAGATGTAACGCCGATGTACTCCTGTCACTACAAAGAATCTTATAAAAATCTAAGATCAATAGCTATAGAAGTGTGCTAACCCTACGATCCCAATCAACTGTCACGGCGACAGTCAGCACTGGCCAAAGAAACATCACTTTTAAAGAAACACAAAATAAGCTGCCAAGAAACTGCTGACTATGGGTTATTTATAACTTACCAGAAGATTCCTAGATACTTTGCAACTGAAGACAACGATGAAAATCAAATTGCATTATTGAAGCTGCATCTCAATGACTTTGTAGAACAAATAACAAAAAAAAAAATCTTAGCTTACTTACTTATATTCAACGTTTGCTGAATCAAACATTCTTTTGGAAGCTCGAATTTTAACATCATTTTCGTCTTTGCAAGTTAAATATATAACTTCACGTATACCAGATTGGATAATAATTTTAGCACATTCATTACATGGAAATCGTCCCACATAAATCGTACAGTTTTTTAAATCAAGAGTGTTTTTATTTAAAATAGCATTCATTTCAGCATGACAAACTGTAACAATAAAACTTTCACTAGGTAAACTTATTATTACTTTTGTTTTTAATTTGAGGGATGTCAACATCTGAGGTCCGGAGCCTACATACAATTTCTATCGATAAGGAAAAACTGTTCATAACCGAACAGTGAAGTAAATTTTTCCCATTAAGAAAATAAAATGGTCAATAGATGTAAGAAAATTTATTTGCCTTCGGAAAATAACGTCGTCCCACATGTCATTGCATGTAAATTCAGCTTTGACCATGCGAACCAGATCTACTCTTACTGACTGGCAAAGTAGGATAGGACAGAAAAATGTATTTTTGTTTAGAATTGTGTAACAAAAAAGTTGAGCAATTCATTTTTATTTACAACAGTTCCGATAAAGTAGGTGGCTCGGTAGCGGAGCGGTAAGAGGAGTGTCCCGCAAAGCTAACATGTATTTTCATTCGACTTTGATTCTCGGACTAGGTCTTGGATTTTATTTAAGGATTATAAACAATTTTAAAATAATGAACGTTAGCTTAGCTAATCGCCTCCGTCCCGACACCTAATTTGATGAAGGTAAAGCCAGCCCCCCCCCCCAAAAAAAAGAATTACTTTACTATTTATTCCAACAAAATTGTGTTAGGAGTTTTAAGCCTGTCAAAAATGTGGTTGGGTCCGCACTGCTGGATAATATCGATTTCAACCGTCGTAGACGTAAGTTCTTATCAATTTGATCGGTTTCAGATTTTCACCCATCATCAAAGGTTATTTATCCAACAAGTTAATTGAAAAGATTTGACTTCCGCCATATTTTATCAACACTTCATTAACTGCATAAGAAACCGATATCAGTCAGAAACTATTTTTAAAAAATGCGTGATGCGATGGATAAAAAAAAAGAGTATAAGCCTACTTACTAACTTACACTGTGACATATTTGTGCCACAACAACGAAGAAAAAAGAAATTCCTAGCACTGAAAATTTAAATACAAAATTAAGACACGGAAATTATGATTCAGAATTCACTCAGATCAAACATTTTTACTGAACAGGAAGAAAGAATATAGTCAATTTTAGTCATTTTTTTTTTTGCGAAGCTTTTGATCTAGGGAATAACTAGGTCATTTTCAGAGCCTATGCTATAAACAATTATTGAATAGAATTGAAAAACGGGACGGGACCCACGGCACCGCAGCCACAAGAGGCTTATTGTGCCTACCCCTTTTTGAACGACGAAACCTACCCTTTTAAAAAGGTTGAGGACTTCACCTACTAGTTCTTTCTACGCTACTATCTCCTTTGGTCTCAAAGTTCCAAAAGTTTTTAATAGCGCAGCCGCTCGATTGCCATGCAATCGAACAACAAGTGAGAGGCTGTTTCCTCCTCTTCCTGACACAATCTGCACAACGGTAATAAGCCCCACCTTGTACAGGTGCTTCCTGAATCTACCTTGCCGCGTGAAAAGGCCTGTAATCAGAGTAATCTGATTTCTACCCAAGCCCAGAGTCTCTTCGTTTCTTTGTTTACACAGCCAGGGCATAATACTCTTGCAGTATTTGACCCCGGAAACATCACCCAGTTCTTTTCATGCTCTCTCCAGATCCAGTTTCTGAGAGCCGTACTAACTGCACCCTTGGTGATCCCTAGTACTTATAAACAATTATAATATACATAACATTTTTTTACATTGTAATATTTAAGGTTGGTATTGTATCCTGTTGGTTTATGTACTAAAAAACAATGAACAATACTCTACAGTAAAACGTAACATTTAGTCCTGATTTAAAATTCCAATGACTGTATCGTACAATTCATTGAAACAGTAAACTCACATTTCTGGCGCTATGGTAAAAGTGTACTTTCCTCTATTTCGCACAAAAATATATATTTGTTTTCTTAAAATGTACTTAAAGAAATAATAAACAACATACCGTACATTGATTTCCAATTGTAAATGTCCCCATCTTTGCCCCAAGGAAACTTGTTATCATCACAACCATTAGGCATCCCATTGTAGCCAATCCCCACTATTTTCTTTTCCGAATTAACAATACAAGCACCTACTTGTGTACATGGGTCCTTACTTCTTTTTGCAGCAAGTAGAGCGATGGCCATGAAGTAATCGCCCCATTTTAAATAATCTTGCCGACCATTTCTGTAACAAAACAAAAATAAATGGTCCTGGTGTTTTATTTTAAACCATTAACTGAGCATAAGCTGATTTACAGTTACTTAAAATCAGTTATTAATAAGCAAATAGGTCAGCGAGAATGATTCTGTCATAAAATTTTACAATACTACAGAAGATTTTACCTTAAAACAAATGCTCTAAAACCGCTGGGCCTATATTAATGAAAATATTTGAGCATAAAATATAATCGATTGCAAAGTACAGAAGTTTATGTAAATGTGAATGAGAAGGTATGGCAAGGTAAAGTTCGCATCTTGATAAACATAAATCTGGTATTGCACAAATCAACTACCACTCCGAATGTCTCGAGGATTACTGTAAATATTGTGCTTTTATGGGGCTGCGAAACTCGCAAGATCCCTGATGCTACGACTAATCTCTTTTTACTTGTCAGTGTTAACCAGAGAAGTACTATGCTCGATGATACAACAAAAACTGCTGGCGTAGAACTGTTGAGTGAAGAATGAGCCATCACCTACCAATTCGAAAATTGGATCAGGTACTTCTTCAAAATCTTGGTGGCTGTAGGTATCTCAGCCTAAAACACTTATGCTAACACTTCACACTCACAAAGTATAATTAAGGCCTGAAAATGCAGTTGATGTGTAAACTATTGGGTTTAGTTACTCACTACACTCATTATGGTGCAATGAACAACCAGGGATACTTAAAGTGAACCAAAATAGCTTTTTCTGGTCCTAGTAGATTTGGCTTTTTAGCCATATGCAATACAATCTGCCAATGGTCTCCTAGTTGTCAATAATATAAGACAAAAGAGAAAGGTTTTTTTGGTGTTGGTACCCGGTCATTCAGGATATAAAGGTAACGAAGCAGCAGATTTGATGACCCGTGAAGGCGCTGCGGGAGACTTCGTTGGCCCGGAACCCTATTTAGGGGTTTCTAGATGCTTTAAGAGTGCGGCCATTAAACTATGGGTGCAGAAGAGGTCTCAGGAGTGGTGGTTGGCCACCACTGGGCAGAGACAGGCGTAGGAGGTCAGTAGAGGCTATTCGCCAAAGCTGACTGCAGACTTAATCCGTCAAAGCCGTGTGGTTGTTAGGATAATTGTAGGCCTATTAACTGGCCACTGCAAGCTCAGAAAGCACATGCATCGCATGGGCCTGGCAGATAACAGCCTTTGTAGGCTCTGTCAGGAGGAGGAAACGGCACTGTATGTGTTATGTCACTGCGAAGGGCTTGTCTGGCTAAGGATGTTACTTCTCGGGGAAGAGAAACCAAGGCCTGAAAGCTTCACCCAGGGGCCGCTCTCCAGAATGAAGAGTCTATTGAACGGACGGGTCTGGAGGGTGAGCTCTAGAGTAGTAGGAGCCACAATAGATCCATGGAGTCTCGGTGGCGTAGGCCTTTAAAGGCCGCCCTGCTAGAAAGTATCTATCTAAGACAAAACAGAAGATGAATTGGCTGATTGAAGACTACTGGGCTAAAAGTAATGTGCCATCACAAAGGTTTCGTGTTAAATAGCCTATTGCGTCAACATCGAGCAAAAGTAACATCTCTGCTATAACTAAATATTTCCAGCATCCTGCTTTCAAAGCGAATTTTATATGTTTAATCGCGATTATTACCTCAGCTAGCACACTGAATCGATGTCATAGATTGCTGAATGCTTTCTGTTATAATAGCACATCTAATGCGAAACACTTCCAGTAGGCGGATTTTGTTTCAGCACAATGTGAAACTTAACTTTGTGTGAGTTTTTTAGCCTAAGGTCGTCCGGAACAAATGGCTAAACATTCAGTAAATTAAATTAGATTAGAGACTTCTATAATCAAAGCACACAATTTACCCATTAGGCAAGGCGCCTGATTCTTCAAAAAAATTATGTTCACCATCACCGTTTGAAATCAATTCTTTCCGTAGGCTTTCTCTTTGCAGCACATTTTCATTCATATTTGTTTAAATTTTTGGTATCTTCCTAGCACAAATTCAAGTATTCTTCACCGCTAATACAGTAACTATCCGGAGAGATTTCAAATTAAAATAAACAGAACTCACAGCAAACACGCCTTAAGTTTACATCTGTTTTTGGCGCGGAGGAGCGGACTATTAGGTTACCAGCCAAAAAAAAAACATCTTTCTACATGAACAGCCAATCTCCAATAGTTGTAAAATTAGAAGTTATTAACATTAATTGAATTTTTAGGCTCACGAAAAAATTTATCAGGCTCCGAAATGCTTTTTTTACACTTGGTTGGTCTGCCTTAAATTTAAATATTCTTGGGCGGGGGAGATTCGGAAATTGTAACCCACCTGTCCATTTTTTGAATTCAGTTAATTGCATTTGCTCAATAAACATTATAGGAAACACTAACGCTAATCTAAACAGTTTTTTAGGAACAAAAGGTTGCTACAGCTTAGAGTTGATAATTAGATGACATTCACTTGTTAGTGGCCAATAGTCAGATGAATGAATGATTTCTGAATTTCATAATTGACTAATAGAGGATTATGTGACTGGTATAGACCATTCGAATGAAAATTTTTGTGAGTGTAATATAATCGATGATAGGTAAGTGGCAATTTGGAGTTCGCATCTTGGAACGCTTAAAATTTGTTGTATCTTCCTAGCATCACAAGTATTCTTTACTGCTAATACAGTAAAAACCCGAAAAGATTTCGAATTAAAAGAAACAGAACTCACAGCAAACAAGCCATAAGTTTACATCTGTTTTTTTCTTCTGTCTTTCTACCTTTGAACTCAAAACCTTGTAAAATGTAAAACTGTAATTTGAAATGAAAGGACCTTGTAGTTGAACAAATTGTTTTGTGAGTGTAACGGGTGTTACTGTAAATATTGTTCTTGTTATTAGGCTGTGGTATTCGCAAGATCCGTGATGCTACGACTTATCTCTTTTTACTTGACAATGTTAACTAGTAAAATACAATGTTCGATGACAAAAGCTGCTGTCCAGGAACTGCTGAGTGAAGAATGAGTTTAATATTTTACTAATGGATTCCCGTAGGGAACTAACTGGCACAACCCTCCCCTAAATTAGGCGGTAAGAGGATGACGGTTGATGGACTGGAAACTTTTATGTGGGGAAAGGTTTGGGGAGGAAACACTGAAGGCAGTGTTCAATGCAGTATTTAAGTGTAAAATATTAATTCTGAATAAATTTTGTTAATAAAAATTAAAATTAGCACAGATTGTCCAGTTGTTTTGATCAAAACTTGGCTACACTGTGCTAGTCACAACTTTCAAATTTGCAGTCTATCGACAGTAGGTTATATTACCTGGGCGTGTTTTGTACACATATACCGTTTTAGTAAGTATGCTTATTTAATAAGTTTATAGGTATAAGAGTTTATTGTATTCAAAAAATATTGTAAATTTTAGACTAAATAAATTTAAAGCTCATCTGAAAACCAACTCTTATAATAACCAAATGTAGAATGCTATATTTCTTTTAAAGGTCTTTGTGATAAGATTAATAACTATGACCTAGCAACTATCGACTCAAATTTTGTACTAATTAAATAGAAACGAAAACTTTCTACCTTTGAACTCAAAACCTTGCAATATGTAAAACTGTAATTTGAAATGAAAGGACCTTGGTGGTTTTGTGACCTTTCTTTTGAGTAATGAGAGCATGCAGTTTTCCACACAGCATTTCCATTCAGCGAATTTAGCTGTAAACGAAGTTTAGAAGAATATTCTGCTTCGAAAAAAATTTAAGTAAGCCTTATCAGGTAAAAGCTTCTCACATTAAGATGATTATGATTGTATAATTGAATGAAACTAAAATTTATTCCAAAAACATAAAGGTAATTTATAAATTTGTTTTTAGTAATGTAATACAAAGTCATGACCAAATTTTTAAATTGTAGAATCTCGATTTAAAAAACAAAAATCACAAAATAATTTCTTTAAATGAGCAGAAAAAAAAGTTTTTTTTATTACCTTAATGAATGTTTAAATGTTACATGCTGTAATTGGCCCACGAAGTGATTATGGCAGAAGATCCATCGACTCTTCCAACTGTAATAAATAAATCTCCTTAACAAAAACTTACAGTTTAAAAAGTTGAGTATAAGGGTTACTTAAACGACAAAAAGTAAATCAGCAAGTACCCAACATTTCATTCGTACTTTATTAATATCATTTAAGTAAATTTACTGTATTAACTTTTCATTAATATTTTTTAGAATTTATTAGTTGTTTCAGCCAGCCTTGTGCTGGCCATTTTCATACATAATTTTTCTATTAAAATAATAACATGTGTGTAACATCGTCATAATTAGTAATAAAGGGGCACATCATTTTAACTACATTCCAGATTATTCTTGTGAATTTATTGTTATTATGCCTTTTGTTCTTAATAATCATCACATACATACGTACCTTAAAATAAATAAGAGAAATTTGAAGTTGATCTATTTTTATTTTTTTTTTGTTATTTAAGGCGCGTCATCTGAGGTTATTGGCACCCGGAGCTTATTTTCAGTGCACTGTTCGTCTGGGTACAGTGTTCTCTCTTTACAAGCAACACAGTCCATTACCGGACAGTAAGTTGTAAGAAGCTCCTTGGAAGAGAAAATCTGTGGACTCATTGTGATTGGTTTTGTAAGACTTCTTTTTGCCAGTTGTTTCATTTTAATATTCTTTTAAAGACTTAACATTGTGCGTGTATTCTATTAACTTCAATTATAACAAATGCATCAGGAGTCGAAATTGGCTTTGAAATCGACTTTTTAAAAAACCTAATTGATCTCTTTCTAATAAATTTGCATAATTACTCCCGCAGATTCCGACTTATACAATACAATAGAACACTATGTGCTAGAAGCTAAAGCATCATTTAAAAAAAAAAAAAACCTGATTTATATGATCTGATTTAGACTGTTTCAATCAATTCATGACGAAGCTTTAGCCTTACTATTTTTACATAGAAAATAATTTGCTCCTTGATTAAATTTGGCTGATGGAGAAAATGAAACACCCAAATAGTTCTTTACAGTTTCTGTTACATCATTGTTATATATACAAAGTTTTAACTTCGCGGTTCGCCCATCTTTTTGAAATATGAGGAACTTAAGTTTTAATTGTATTGATTGTAAGGTGGTTTTCCGGACAGAGTTTATGAAGTAAATTCAACTATAGTTGAGTTTGTCGCCATGTCAAACATGTGACAATTCTTTGATTGAAGCGCCTATAATGCTTTCTTTTTCATAAGATGGTTGGCTGATATTCATTTGCCTAGCGGCCTGCTAAAATGTGTTTTTTTTTGCATCTCTGTCTTGGATCCCCTTTTTAATTTTTGCACAGAATGCATACATATGTCGATTGACGTTATCTTTAGACGCTACTGTGCGACTGCAATGAATGGATACCCAGAAGCTTTATGCACTTTACGCTAATAAGTCTTGCTTTCAGTAAGAAAGAGAGATTTGACTCTTACAGTTTCTACGCTATGTGATTATTGCAAGATGCATAGTATAATACATTTTTTATTTTTTGGCACATAAGAGGGCACGTGATTTTCAGTTTTCTGTCGTGCCACACAGCTGTAGTTATTTTCTACAAAGTAATATTTGTTTTCTGTTCTAGGAGGAATGGCTTTTCAAAAAAAACATTTGTACCTGAATGTGTTAGCCACTGCTGTTTCAGCTGCGGAAAAGGCCGGCGAAATAATTCGTCAAGTGATGAGTTCCGGTAACCTAGAGATTGTTCTTAAAGTAATTGTTCTTAATTTTGTTAATAATTTAAACAAATTTGTGCTTATCAGTACAAGATTTACGTGCTTCTTGAGGAGAAGTAATAGCCACTTCTTAACGTTCTTGAATCCCAGTCAAAAACATTTAACTCACTAACGTTCACGCAACTGAAGTGTGAAACTACTGGGATTTAGCGTGCCAACAGACGAACTTTTAGCTCACCAATACGAGGTGTGGCTATTAAATAACGAGACTGATGCTGCTACAGAAGAACTATGCATGTGCCTAATCCTAACGACCGACAGCTGTGCATCGTAAAGCCTTCTTCTTCGATTGCAGCGCCTCACGTGTCTGTAGAGAAATCTGTCTGTCCAGAACTGTCGTTTGTATAAGAGGTGTTAGTTTTGTTTTGCCGAAAACATGATACTACACATGTAGTAGAGCAACGAATTGTCGTGAAATTTCACATGATACTTGGTAAAACCGCTACTGAAACTTATCTTTTATTAAAAGAAGTTTCTGGCGATGAATGTTAATCACGTGCGCGAGTTTTTGAGTGGTTCAAGCGTTTCCAAGATGGCCAAGAAGACGTCGGAGTAGATGACCGCCGGGGTCGCTTTTCCACATCCAAAACGGATGAAAATATCAATTATAATTAATCTCCTTAACAAAAACTTACCGTTTTAAAAGTTAAGTACAAAGGTTGATTTAACGCCAAAAGGTACACAAATTTTGGTTAGATTTTTCTTTTTGTTCCTTGGTTGAAACCAATTTATACATCCAATGATTTTTTAAATATATAGGTATCGGGAATAATTACTTGGAAGATCTAGGATGAAAAAAAAAACTGACACAAGTTATGGGGGAATGTTTACAAGTTGGTCGGAAGAATACGGAGAGTGGAGAAATATTGAGGAGTTAAGTGTTGAATAATTACAACCCATTAAGAGGGATAATAGAAAGAAAATTGCAATGACCAGTATCTTCCAATAAAAAATATAAAAAAATTGATAATACTACTTCCTCTTAAGGGGTGTAAGAGAAAACATGCTGTGATCACAATAACTTCTAAAGAGAGGAACGAAAACTTATTTGCAATCCCAATTCTTCTCCGCAAACGAGCAAAGAGAATTTAAACTGCGAATACTGCATGATTGCAAATACTTCCCTTTAGTAGGTGTAAGAGCAGGATGACACTTAAATGTCACGTACTCTAAATTCTTCTTGATTAATTTGATCAAAGATGGGCGAAGATTTACAGTTATTATTGATAACCGTTTAAAAGGGGGCTTCCTTTACGTGGGGCAAACTCCCCTCCTAAGTATACCATCGAAACCCCAAAAAACCGTATCTATCGTATCTAAAATTTCAAATTGAAAGACAATTAATTCATTAAAACTTTAACAAAAACTTACAGTTTAAAATGTTAAGTATAAGGGTTGATTAAACGCCAAAAGGTACACAAATCAGCAAGCACCCAAAATTTCATTAATTCTTCATTAATATTTAAGTAATTTTACTGCATTAATATTCATTAATATTTTTTAGAATTTATTAGATGTCACAGACCCTTATGCTGGCCACTTCATTTATAATATTTTTTTGTTATAATTATGATAAATCACACATATGTACATGCATGTTAAAGTAGAAAAAGACAAAGTTAGAGTAGGCTACTGTCTTGAATTCGTCTTACCGAAATATTCGAGAGCACAAATAACACACAGTTATAACAAGTAGATTATTCAACAACAATTATTGATTTCTCTATTTTAATTTAATTTTACTTATAGTAAAATACTGGAATAATTAGCTGTCCTAAAAATAACATATCTTATTAAAACTGTCCGGTAGGACAGTTGTATAAGGGTTGACCATCAAAAACTGCACGAAAAAGTGTAACGTTGAAAAACACCCAACTTTGACAATTTTTTTCTCTTTTTCTATAAAAGATATTTACTTTATTTTACATATTACATTTTTTTTTATAAAAAAAAGTTTTGAATTTTTTAGCCTCATAATTTTTTTTTATTTTTTATAACGTTTTTCTTTTTAACCTGTATTTAATAGTTTGATTATTATAAATAACTAGATATTACAGTCAATCTACAGGGCTACTTGAACAAATATTTTGTAGACGAAAATGGCCAGCATAAGGGTCTGTGACATCTAATAAATTCTAAAAAATATTAATGAATATTAATGCAGTAAAATTACTTAAATATTAATGAAGAATTAATGAAATTTTGGGTGCTTGCTGATTTGTGTACCTTTTGGCGTTTAATCAACCCTTATACTTAACATTTTAAACTGTAAGTTTTTGTTAAAGAGATTTTTGCACCTTTTGGATAGATTTTCCTTTTTGTCTATTTTACAAAGTTACATATCTGCTTTACAGATTTTTTTAAATTTGGAATAAGCAATTCTATCATTATAACCTGATAAGATGGTAAGTCGGAACCGTAACTACCACTAGAGAGATCTTTTTAAAGAATGATTATCGTTAAGGTCCCCCAAACCATCCTCAGTAACAACTTTTCTTGAAAAAGCGTTTTGAATAACATAGGAAGGTATTTGTGCGTGAATAGCAAAATTAAACTGCGATTTCATTACTTCCTTTTAAGAGGAGTAAGAAAAATAAACTGCGATTGCAGAACTTCTAGGCAAAGAGGCAAAGATTTTTTAATCGAACGACAATTCATTGATTTAAATCGGTTCACTCATTGATAATTTAAACGATTGCAGTACTTCCTCTTAGTAGGTGCAAGAGCATCAGCAATGTAGAGGAGCTTTAACCACTTATTCGAGCTGAATTTTATCAAAATCAAACTAAGCGTTATAGAAATATTGGTAATAATAGTTTTAGAAAGGGCCTTATTTGGGTGGGGCAAACTCCCCTCCTTATGAGGCACGGCGTCGAGACTTTTAAAGTGCAAATCTGTACAAAATTTCGATTCGAATGACATTTCATTCATGAAAATCGGTTCACGTGTCGATAATTTGAAACGATTCCTATACATCCCCTTAACAAGTGTAAGAGCTGATCGCCGCTTTAATGTTACGTAGGGGAGCCCTAACCCTATCATCCTACCAAATTTTATCAAAATCGGGCCAAGATTTACAGAGTAATTAGTAATAATAATTTTGGAGGGGGCCTTACATAAAGGGGGCTAACTCCTCTCCCATACGATGTACAGGGTCGAGACCCCCAAAAGGCACATCTACATAAAATTCCGAATCGAATGACACCTCATTCATGAAAATCGGTTCACGCGTTTAGGCGCTACGTTGTTTACAAAAAAGGTAACAACAAGAACAAGAACAAGAACAAGAACAAGAAGAAGAACAAGAACAAGAACATTTTTTGAAAAAGCGGTTTTTGCTCATTTTCGGCAACTTTTTTCTCGAAACCTATTAGATCTGGGTGGTTGCAAAAAAATTACAGTTATGAAGGAGGGTTTGGAGTAAGATTTAAAGAAAATTTGGGAATTTTATCTTTTATAGAAAAAGAGAAAAAAATTGTCAAAGTTGGGTGTTTTTCAACGTTACGCTTTTTCGTGCAGTTTTTGATGGTCAACCCTTATACAACTGTCCTACCGGACAGTTTTAATCAGTTCGTACGTCGATAATTTGAACGATTGCAGAACTTCCTCTTAGTAGGTGTAAGAGCATGATGGTACTTTAGAGTCTCGTAGGGAAGCTTTAACCGCTTCTTCGTGCTAAATTTTAGCAAAATCAGATTAAGCGTTGTAGAAAGATTAGTAATAATAGTTTTAGGGAGGGCCTGACCAGCGTGGGGCAAACTCGTCTACTTAAGTGATTGCAAAACTTCCCCTAATAAGTGTAAGAGCAGAACGTCGCTTTAATGGCACGTAGGGGAGCCCTAACCCTTTCACCCTGCCAAATTTTATCAAAATCGTGCTATGATTTACAGAGTTATTAGTAACTATTATTTTAGAGGGGGCCTCACATACATGGGGCAAACTCCTCTCCCATTCAATTTATATAGACGAGACCCCCAAAAGGCACATCTACATAAAATTCCGAATCGAATGACACCTCATTCATGAAAATCGGTTCACGCGTTCAGGCGCTACGTTGTTTACAAAAAAGGTAACATCAACAGCAACAAGAATAACACGAACAAGAACAAGAACATTTTCTGAAAATGCCGTTTTTGCCCATTTTCAGCAACGTATTTCTCGAAATCTATTTAATCTTTGTTGTTGCAAAAAAAAAAAAAAAACAGCTTTCTGTGTTGTAGACCTTGGTTCTTTGATTTTGGCTGTACTCGGATGGACACACTATAAACCTTTTCTAACAAATAAAATTTAATAGTTACTCTCCATTCTCGAACAAGAGATCTCCCTTACCTTCCTTGAGACTTACAAGTACACTTTTATTTATTATTTTATTGCTTTGCAGGGTGTAAATGATCCACAGACAGCAGCCGATCGTTCGGCACAAGTGACAATAACGTCAATATTAAGTAAACGATTTCCAAAACTCAAAATTATTGCAGAAGAAGGTGATGATATTGGAAAGTTAGACGCTAATATACCTGATTGTATACCTTCAGAACTTGTTTTGAAAGAAAAATGTCCACAAAATCTAACTGGTTTAAATGAAGAAGACGTAAGTAATAAAAACTACATTTGGTGGTTTCCTGTGGTACTTAGGTGCAAAAAATATTTTTTTCAATTTTTTGAACACATTAGTCCAAGGCAAGGAATGAAACTGGCATAAACAAAACAAAAACTACAACAAATAAATCAAAGTAAACAAAAATTATTAATAAATAAAATAAAAACTTATTAATGTATCTAAAGGCCAAGAATGTACAGTGCAAACCATACTATACTTCACTATCATATTATACAAAAAATCACTTATATGTCCTATAACCTTGTTCAAAGGGTTTATAAGAAAAAGTGCGGAGTAAATCATTCTCCTGACCTTCTCCAAAATCTTAACGCTTCCGGCTGGTGACTGAAATTTGATTCATTCAATTGAATTTTCAAGAACAATTTGCTGATCTGAACTCTGTGAACCTCATGAAGAGTTAAGATAATCTTACAGCTCTCTCAAAACCCCCATAAAAAAAAATTATTGTAAATTATATCTCATAGGTAATGTTGATTCAGGGATTGCCAAGGTGAAGCAATTTTTTGACCGAGAAATTAAAAAGTGGAAAAGCACTGGAGTGGCTTATAAGGTGATCAAGGATAAAAAGGTTACCCAAAAAAGTAGGCAGGGAGTTATATAGAAGTAGCATACAATGATGAGTTTTAGTAGTATGCTCCTTACCCTTAGGTGGCTAACCTTTTCTTTAAAATAGAGAGTCAGAATTATGATTGATTAAGGAAAACGGGATATTATTGCTTTCGCTAGGATTCGTTAGGTTCAGCCATTCTCTCAATGGAATGCTTGTAGAAGATCAGGGGCATGTTATAATAATGCAACCTGACCGACAGGTTGCTTTTGGAGGAGGGCAGGTTTTTAAGTCGGATTAGGAATAAGAGCCACATCAGACAGGTCTCGCACCCTTAGGCATTCAGTCAATTACATAATAACACAATTAAAAGTTAGTCACAATGGATAGATAAGAGCTATTTATTTGGCTTTTAAAATACAAAATTTTAGTTCCAGTGAGTCTGGTCCACAAATTACATTCATATTACAGATTACACATTAAGAAACTAACAGTCTAAATAAATTTATTAATAAAGAAAAAAGTATTAAGACTAATAAAATAGCCGACAATAAATAACTGAAATTACATGTTATTTAAGAACTGAAATACTACACATTATTATACATAAAAATGATAACTGAAACAATAATAATTAACTGTAAAAATAATAAAGCAAAAGTAACATATAGAATCAAAATAATAACATCCTCATTAAAATATTAACAAAATATAATGTTGCATAGTCGCGCACATATTACATTCATTTAAAGGGCGTAGGCCATCTGTGTTTTTAGAAATCAAACAACTATTTGTTGCATATCTATAATTAAGTTTTTAATTTTTAAACCTTGACAAATAAAATAGTAAATATAATTAATTTTGGTCAAGTCATTGCTTTCTAAAAATCGAGCAACATTCGTTACAGATATATTTACTAATATATTTTTTCTTCACTATTATAAATGGAACAATTAAATAGAAAAGATAAAGATCGCCTGCAGTCTCAAAATTATAAATCTGGCAGTAATCTTCACTAAAACGATACAGTTCATCATTAAAAATATCGGAAGAATTTAGGCTGGCACAATCGTAGCTGGATTATCAAATTTTGTTTGCTGATACTACTTCTAATTTTTTAATTGTTTTCTTTTTCTATCAGACTACTGATTAACCTATAATTATTATTAATTATATAAATAATTATTATAATCTATTATTGAAGCGAGAGTTGATAACTAAATCTATATCTTCCGACAGTGTTATTCCGGATTCTTTCAGATATACTTTAAACCAGATTTAAAAGAATTATTATTTTTATTTTCCAATATAAAAGTTGCTCCGATTGTGACCAGTTTCTCTCTTATGTTAATTGTAAAAGCCAGTTGTACTGTGTTGTTACGGTGAGTTTCACTTAGCTCCGACAGTTTGTTCATGCAAAGTTTTGGAAGACGAACGTCACTCATAATTTGGACTTTTTGCCACCATTAGACCATTTTTAGTCAGTATGATAGATTTTTTTGCAGTGATAAATGGAAAACAAAAAATTAGAGCAATATATTAAATCGTTATATGAAATAATCTAAATCTATTTATTTTATCTATTTATTTGCATCTAAGTGCCCTATTAAAACGAAAAGGATTGGTTCCTAAATGTTAAAAATATAATTTTTATAGATCGTTGTTTGGGTAGATCCTTTGGATGGAACAAATGAGTTCACTAAAGGTAATGATTTATTTCGCTTTTGAGCAGTAGTAATAACTTTCCCTTAAGGAAAAGTATTGATTGAGTAGAGTTTCAAAATTTGTTATATTCCAGAAAATTTAAGATTTTAATTTGTCTTTAGTTTTTTTGTCCTCTCATTTTAGGTCTGGTGGAACATGTGACAGTATTGATCGGTTTGGCTGTAAATGGAGAAGCAGTAGGAGGCGTTATACACCAACCATATTGTAATTCTGAAAAAGATAATAAAAGTAGTCATACCGGGCGCTCTATTTGGGGAACCAGAGGTGGAAATATTGGTGGTTTGAAAGTTGAAGTTCCTCCAAGCGATAATTTAGTGCTAGCTACAACTCGTAGCCATAGTAACGAATTAGTTGAAACAACCATTAAAGCTATTGGTGCATCTCAAGTCCTCAGAGTTGGTGGTGCCGGACATAAGGTTGGTCGTTCATTATTGTTAATAATTGTTTTTACTTTTCTTAATTGCATTTTTAAATCACCACCAATAGATAAAATAAATGACTCTTTTATCTTTAGTTGAAATGATAAACATGTGTGAAACATGTCTCCTCTTGCTACAATTCTTAAAACTTAAAGTTTCTACTAACTTGATATTTTTTTTCAGTGTTAGTTGAATTCAGTCCTACGTTCACAGCAATAACATTGGACTTTTGAGGGAAGCGAAACGTGTTAGCTACCTCAGAATCCCCTAAAACCAATTTTATACCATTTATACAAAAATTGAGAGTTAATTTTATTGCTCAAAAGTTAATTTTGTCTGAAGCCAATGGCCGGGCATGAATATACATATTGTGCAAAAATGCACAGAGAAAATCTTTGTACCAAATTGATTAATTTAATTCTAATGATGGATGAAAGTTCGATATCAGTCAGGGATACACTAAACATGCGTACTACATGGGATAAAATCTAAGATTGTATCTAGTCTGAGAGAACTTACTAAAGATCCGGGGCTGAGATCTGGGCAGACGCGCTCCAGAAGGAGGTATATATAGAGAGAGAGAGGCTGGTGCCATAATAATAATTATTGTTTTTGTTTTTTTTTGCGCATCAACAGCTGAGGTTATTAGCGCCTCTTATATCTGTTCTTTCTCGATTATATTACTCCACTACTTGGGATGGCAGATGTTCTTGTAACCCATGCGTATCCGACGCTGAACCTTGACCAGCAAGGTTAGTGGAGCTCCAGGTAACGAACAATGCCTCCGTACATCCCCTCTTATATCGTCGACAAGGGATAGGGTGGATACATGTATGCCATCCCTTATATTTTCCTCATTCCGGAGTTATCCAAATTCTCAGGTATGACTCTTATAAGTAAGAAAAATTAAAATAATTGAAAGTAAATTTTCGAAGTGCTTCCCTATAGTATATCAAGTAGACTCAACTCGTTCATTTTGTTTCTTTCTTGGCCAAAAGGTTATTTGCTCTTGAAGGGAAGTACTTTTATAAATATTCCTTCCTCTGTTAATGGCCTTAAATCTAACTGGGTATAGTACTCTTATAAATATTCCTACACCCGCTACAATAGCTATACCTACAACTAAATGCTATACAGTTACTCATACAATAATTCACTCTGAGTTATGCATTCACGCTAATAAATACATTCACGCCAATAAATACATTCACGCTAATAAATACATTCACGCTAATAAATGCAAACATGCTAATAAATACATACACGCCAATAAGTACATTCATACCAATAAAATTCTTCCATTCTACATTTACACTTTGGGAAGAGAACTCGATATTCCTCTTCCCTTTAAACTTAAACCTAATCTAATCTAAATTTGGTGTGATACATATTTATTCTCTTCAAGAAAGCAAATAACCTTTTTGTATATGAAGACCCTTCTTGCAACGTTGCGCGCAAATCATGTGGCAGGCCTACTGCTTCTCTAACTTGACGAAGTGCCTGACACCCTTCCAACACATGCCAAATTGAAAGTCTCTCTCTGCACCGCGAGCACCTCGGTTTTCTAGCTCCTAGAAGGAGGTACCCATGAGTGGCTCATGTGTGCCCAATTCTAAGCCTCGTCAATATTACTGATTCTCGCCGTGGGAAGCTCTCAGCTGGTATGCATCGTACTAGTTTCATTTCCATTTCCTATTTAACCTTTCTTTAATGTGGCTTCGCAGGTCAGTGGGGCGAATGGGTATGGCAACGGCTGTGTGTTTGCAGGCGGCACTCTTTGCTGCCTGGTCCGCTTTTTCGTTGCCAGTTATTCCTATGTGTCCTGGCACCCATATAAATATAACTTCTTGATCACCAGTACTTAATTGATGCAGAATCTCGTAAATTTTTTTTATCATTGGGTCAGCTGAGAATGGGATCCGGAGAGCCGTTAGCGTACTTAGTGAATCGGACAGCAGAAGCACTTTATTATAATTTTTCTCAAGTTTTAGGGCCTGGCATTATTGCACACATCTCTGCTGTGTACACAAAACTATTTGGAGGGAGAGTCCACGTAAGTGTGACGCCCTCTGTGTATACAGCAAATCCTACACCATTGTCTATCTTCGACCCGTCCGTAAAGATAGGTCGGTAGTTGCAGTAAAAATTTAAAATTTCTAATAATATTTGTCTGCAGACAATGGGAAGAGTTTCCTGTTTTTTGAATAATGCCAGGTCCATGCGAACACGAGCGCGGGGTAATTGCCAGGGTGGGGAAGTACTAAACTTCCACGCCACAACTGGACAAAATTCCAACCCCTCCGCTTCCATTAGACATTTAGCTATTATTCCAAGGGGACTTGTCCGCGTTCTTTGCTGTCGAAATTCCTCATCAAAATAGCTCACAAATATGGAGTTAAACAGAATTTTTATTATTGTTATTTTTATTATGATTGTTATTTTTATTGTTATCATTATTTTTATTGGGTGTGAAGTTTGGGCCGACGCTCATAAAAAGGAAAAGTACCGGAAGCAGATGGCTTCGGTACAAAGAAGAGGAGCGTTCAGGATCGCCTCTTCCTATCGAACGGTCTCGGAGCACTGGCGGTGGCTGGAGTGATCCCCATAGATTTGATGGCCCAGGAACGTAAGATGGCTTATGATTTAAGGGAAGTTCTTGGAAGATCGGAGGCGAAAGTGGTGGCCAGGGACCACTCAATTCGGTCCTGGCATGAGAGGTGGCGGACGGACACCCGAGGCAGATGGACAGCACGGCTCATTGGCAACCCTTCTGTGTGGGCCGGAAGAGAGCATGGCGAGGTCGACTACTACCTCACCCAGTTTCTTACGGGGCACGGGTGTTTCACCTCGTACCTGTACAGGATGGGGAAAGTTGGAGACCTGTCATGCGTCTTTGGAGACTCTGACCTCGATGACGCCCGTCACACATTCTTTCTGTGTGATAGATGGGTGCCGGAGAGAGAGAGCTTAGAGCAAGAGATCGAGAAAATCACACCCGAAAATATAGTTGAGATTATGCTCTCCCTTAGAGATTGCTGGGACCGGGTGGCTACCTTTGCCAAGGTAGTATTAAAAAGAAAGAAGCAGGAGCTGGACTTCCGTCTGCTCCTGTCGTAATAAAGTCTAATCAAGTCCGGTGGGAGCTCGCATGAGCTATTGTGAGGCACTACCCTGAAGTAATGCGTAAGTGGTTCCAGGGTGGGTTTCTCTGCCTGTTGAGGAGGTGGGTTTTTTAGTGGGTGAGGGTCCCACATACCATGGGTATTGCTCCACGACGATGCATAATGCATTTTTCCCCCTCCATTAAAAAAAAAATCATTATTTTTATTATTATTGTTATTAATATTATTGTTATTTTTATTATTATTGTTATTTTTATTATTATTTTATTATTATTATTTTTTTTTTGGCGCATCAACAGCTGAGGTTATTAGCGCTCGGAGCTTTTTCCAGTGCACTGCCGGCCTCCGGACAGTGTTCTCTCGTTACAGACAACACTGTCCATCACCGGACAGTGTGGTGTAAGAAGCTCCTAGGAACAGAAAATCTAAGGGTCAGCAGCTGGATTCGAACCCTGGACCTCCGCGTGGGAGTCCAGTATGCTAACCGCATAGCTAATCCCTTCCCTTATATTTTTATTATTATTGTTATTATTATTTTTATTATTATTATCATTATTATTATTGTTATTATTATTATTACTTTTACGTGCAGTTTATGACGATCAGTCCTTGTACAATTATTCTACCGGACAGTATTAATAAGGCAGGAAGGGCTCTAACAAGATGCAACAATACCTTTGCAATCTAACTTTTATAGCACAACTAAGTTAGGTTTCACACTTGTAGCTCATTAAAGCTTCATTTAATTAACGATTATTTATTTTCAGGTTATACTGTTATTGGAAGGAAAGGCACACTGCTATGTGTTTCCAACACCTGGGTGTAAAAGATGGGATACCTGCGCACCTGAAGCTGTCCTAGAAGCAGCTGGTGGAATTTTAACCGATATTTTTGGGAAAAAATATAGTTATTCCAATGATACAGATTATTTGAACAATGATGGAGTTCTAGCAGCATTAGATCCTAAAATACATAAACGCTGTTTGGATATATTAAACCTCACGAATAAAACATGAAACCGGTATTTTGTTTCTGTTATTATTATTTTTTATATATTTGGGACATAAGGATTATAATGTATATTTATTCTAAATGACCGGGATTTATATTAATTTTAAAATGTTTCTGTGAATTTATCGCAATAATCATCAAACTTAACTATATGAAATTATAATTAGCATTACAATCATAGTTTTTGTTTAAAATATTAACGATTTAACTTCAATAGTGGTCCTACATAGAAGTCACCTATACCATCATTAATTGCAGAAGAAAAATGAAGAAGTGTTTTTGGCTACTGGTCAAATCGACTGAAGTGGTTCTTCCATGTAAAGCAGCATTTTCACGTGATAGTTTTTGATCAAAATTTTATTTTCGGGTTCCCCGAAATTTTTCATTTCAATCGTACTCCGTGTTTTCATCCTTTTTGTTGTGCTCACTTTACTCAGCCAGAAACTAAAAACTCATTCTCGAATTCAGGGATTTTAACGTAAATGTACGATGAATTGTAAAATCTGCAGTGTTTCCTTTTAAGACCAGTAAACTAAAAAAAAAAAATTAAACTCTCATGGAACCGTCATACTAGACTAAAACAAAGTGAATTGAACCACAGGTACAGAATGCTAAAGAAACTACTGGACAAACGCTCCAAACTCACTCTACAAAACAAATGACAACTATCCAACACTCTGCTAGCTCCAATATGGACTTACGGACTTGGAACTATACGGGACTATCAAACGCACAAACCTCAATCGCATTCAGTCCTTCCAGTCCAAAATCCTACGTACCATAGTCCCCTTTATGCTGCCTTTTGCATATCAAACCTCACCATCCATACCGACTTGAAAATTCCTTTCATTTCGGCTAATGCAAAAATCCGTTACCTAAAATTTCATTCCAAACTATCTCCTCATTCAAATCCACTTACTTATTAAAACTGTCCGGTAGGACAGTTGTATAAGGATTGATCGTCAAAAAGTGCACGAAAAAGCGTAACGTTAAAAAACACCCAACTTTGACAATTTTTTTCTCTTTTTCTATAAAAGATAAAATTCCCAAATTTTCTTTAAAATATAGGGCAAACCCTCCTTTATAACTGTAATTTTTTTGCAACCCCCCAGACCTAATAGATATTGAGAAAAAAGTTGCCGAAAATGAGCAAAAACGGCATTTTCAGAAATTGTTGTTCTTGTTCTTCTTCTTCTTGTTGTTGTTGTTGTTGTTGTTGTTACCTTTTTTGTAAACTACGTAGCGCCTAAACGCATGAACCGATTTTCATGAATGAGGTGACATTCGATTCGGAATTTTATGTAGATGTGCCTTTTGGGGGTCTCGACGCTGTACACCGAATTAGAGAGGAGTTAGCCCCCTTTATGTAAGGCCCCCTTCAAAATTATTATTACTAATTACTCTGTAAATCTTAGCCCGATTTTGATAAAATTTGGTAGGATGATAGAGTTAGGGCTCCCCTACGTAACATTAAAGCGGCGATCTGCTCTTACACTAGTTAAGGGGAAGTATAGCAATCGTTTCAAATTATCGACAAGTGAACTGATTTTCATGAATGAAGTGTCATTCGAATCGAAATTTTGTACAGATTTGCACTTTAAAAGTCTCGTCGCTACGCCTCATATGGAGGGGAGTTTCCCCCACCCAAGTATGGCCGTTTCTAAAACTATTATTACCAATATTTCTATAACGCTTTGTCCGATTTTGATAAAATTTAGCACGAAGAAGTGATTAAAGCTCCTCCACATGGCTGTGAAGTGCCATCATGCTCTTACACCTACTAAGAGGAAGTACTGAAATCGTTAAAATTATCAATGGGTGAACCTATTTACATTAATGAATTGTCGTTCGATTCAAAATCTTTGCCTCTTTGCCTTTTAGGGAGAAGTACTGTAATCGCCCGTTTATTTTTCTTACTCCTCTTAAAAGGAAGGTCTGAAATCGCAGTTTAAATTTGCTTTTTACGTACAAATACCTTCCTATTTTATATAAAAAGGCTTTCTCAAAAAAATTGTTATTGAGGATGGTTTGGGGACCGCAACTATAATCATTCTTTAAAAAGATCTCTCCAGTGGTAGTTACGGTTCCTACTTAACACCTTATCAGGTTATAATGATAGAATTGCTTATTCCTAATTTAAAAAAAGCAGTAAAGCAGATATGTAACTTAGCAAAATAAACAAAAATGAAAATCTATCCAAAAGGTACAAAAATCTCCTTAACAAAAACTTACAGTTTAAAAAGTTAAGTATAAGGGTTGATTAAGCGCCAAAAGGTACACAAATCAGCTAGTACCCAACATTTCATTCAAGCTTAGTTGATATAATTTAAGTAATTTTGCTGCATTAACTTTTCCTTCACATTTTTTAGAATTTATTAGATGTCACAGACCCTTATGCTGGCCATTTTCATCTACAAAATATTTGTTCAAGTAGCACTGTAGATTGACTTTAATATCTATTAATCTATAATAATCAAACTATTAATTACAGGTTAAAAAGAAAACGGTATAAAAAATAAAAAAAATTACGAGGCTACAAAATTTAAAAACTTTTTTAAAAAAATGCTTACACCAACATACATCAATGATTTCGATTATTTTATTTTTAATAAAAATCGTCGGTTTAAGTTCATTCTTCGATTAAAGTAATTGTTATTTTATGTAGTAGTCAAACGTTTATAATAATAGGTAATAATTATCTGGCTCTATCGCAAATAATATAGTTTTCTTCAATCACACTCTCAATGTAGCTGTTCTTCTCACAATGTTATATATATGTTATGTAATATAAAATAAATAAGTATTGCATACTTTTAGGACAGCTAATTATTCCAGTATTTTACTATAAGTAAAATTAAATTACAATTGAGAAATGAATAATTGTTGTTGAATAATCTACTTGTTATTAACTGTGTGTTATTTGTGCTCACGAATATTTCGGTAAGACGAATTCAAGTCTGAAATATTGTTTTAAATCCTCCGTGATTCAAATTTAAACAATAGCCGACTCTAACTTTGTCTTTTTCTACTTTAACATGCATGTATAAGATGTGACAACTTCAGAATAAAGGGCATATTAAAGATAAATCAGAAGAATAATTTGGAATAGAGTTAAAATAAAGTACCTATTTAAAAACGAAGATATAATACACATTTTATCATAATTATAACCAAATAATATTATGAACGAACTGGCCAGCATAAGGGTCTGTGACATCTAATAAATTCTAAAAAATGTGAAGGAAAAGTTAATGCAGCAAAATTACTTAAATTATATCAACTAAGCTTGAATGAAATGTTGGGTACTAGCTGATTTGTGTACCTTTTGGCGCTTAATCAACCCTTATACTTAACTTTTTAAACTGTAAGTTTTTGTTAAGGAGTTGTATGATGTATGATACTTTTTTGTTGTATGATACGTTCTTACTGTACGGTTGTAAAATTCTTAAATAAAGACAAAAAAAAGAGAAATGTGGTGGAGCTGGTCTCTTGAAAATTGCTAAACAATTCTGAATGTTATTCTCTAGAATCTGTTCTACCGTTTTTATTTACGTTATTGTTTTTTAATTATTTCAAATGTACCTTTATCTTATACACCTAAGAGAACTGAACTTTTTTCTGATATGAGAATTCACACGAATACTTCTGTGGGAAATCAAAAAATAAATCTCTCAGAAAATATTTCAAATAAAACTGACAGACAGACCTTCATGTTAAAAGAAAGAAAAATCCTCGAAAGTTAAAAGAAAATAATTTTGTAGCTGCTTTCCGTTAAATCTTGATTAACTGGAACACAAGCGATGATGTAAAGTAATCCTACGGATTGCAGCCCAATCTTAGCATCGGAGGCGACGATGGCATTCAGACGGATTGCCATAATTAAGCTTTCCGCATTCTATTTTGATATTATCGACCTCTGAACAAATATTGCCATTGGAAATTTGTTTAAAAAATTTATCATGATCAAAATACTTACAGAAATAGCCACAATAGATCCAAAGGGGCCATGAGGCCGCTCTAGTTTAATCTAATCTACTTACAGAAATCCTTCTGACTGATTGGCAGAATGTGTCTTAGCATTAAGCCAGTGAATATATGCAGCATATTTAAGTTTTGTTGTCGTCGTTGAAGATTTAGGAACGTTTTCATCAAATTTAATGGATTTTTGTCAAGACATCGACTTCTTCATCATTGACTGTAAAGCCACTCTCGAGTTTCCAGATAACTAATACTTCCGCTGTGTATGACGACGCAATTTGAGGAAATTAAAACTGTCCGGTAGGACAGTTGTATAAGGGTTTATATTACGCATAAGTAGCGCCTAAAAGGTACTTTAGGATAATGCGAATGCTATTTTAGTAACCATTAAACTGTCTTTCTTAATTTGAATGGCCATTTTTCCATTGTGATACATTAGAAGATATATACAATAAATGATTTTTTTTTTTTTTTGTGTGCTACTGTATCAGCATACAAACAATATGGTAGTCTTTTCCTAGGAGCGCATGTTTAATCACTCAATATCATGATTTTGGTATAACCATGGAAGCGTTCATGGTTTGGTACTCGTTTTTGATTTATTATCTCTACAAATGAATGTTCAATTAAAGTATTGCTTTGCATTTATTTGGCTGAGTATCTTTGAATTATCTGTGAGTTAAATCTACCATATCATTTTTATCTAAATTTTTACGTTTATTTTGCATTTGCTTGATTGATCAAATTTACAAACCAAATGAGTAAATTCTACCTAAAACTATATGTACGAGTATACAAGCCAAAGGTTGTATTGACGATATATAAATATAAATTATAATATATTTGTTAAGCCATATATATATATGAGAAACTTATTTTAAATTTGATTACGTTGATGTACTGAAGTCTTTGTACTCAGTTTTGTATTATTACCTCTACAAATGAATTGTCAATTAAAAGAGGAAATATATATATATATATATATAAATATTGTTGAAGAATTAGATGTTTGAAAAAATATATACTTTATTACAAACCAAATTAATTGTACTTAATTGTGATATTCCTTATAACATAAAGCAGGACCTGAAACCAGTCTCAATTCCATTCAATTCAGTCTTAAACTTACGGCACCACCTCCGTACTCCTACTGATAGAGGGCCTTCCTCTTCGTTGTCTAGTATTTCAAGCCAAGCCGCAACCAATTAAACTTCATCCTTCTGGCTCTGTAGTAGAATAGAATAGAATAGAAAATAAATTTATTATTCTGGGACAATTGTCGCCAAGAATAAAAACAGGTACAATTAAAGGCCTTAATAGTTTGGCCTGTGATTAAACAGAAAATATGCGTAAGTATATACAAAATGTGAAAATAAAAATAACAATAGAAATTAAAACAACTAAAATTTCGGAGGAAGCTGGATAGAAAGGAGATAACTGAATAGACGAGATTTAAAGATAGAAAGGGTAGGAGCATGGCGGACAGATGATGGCAAGGAGTTCCAGAGAGAGGTAGCACGTATAAGGAAGGATTTGTCAAAGGATGAGGTACGGTGTGAGGGAATATAGAGATCAGATGAGCGAGATCTAGCATTACGGGAATGGATCGAGAATTTAAACTTACAAGAGTTGAAAAATGGTCTTTGGTCTTTGAGACTAGATGACTTGAAAAAGGAAAGAAGCTAAAAAATACTGGCGGCGATAGACAGGGAAAAGCCACTTCAACTCATCGTAGCAGTGCGAAATGCGGGAGTCTCTGGAAATGCTGAAAATAAATCTTATAAAGCAGTTCATGAGGCGCTTGAGCTTAGCTTCAATATCACCAGAAAGACCGCCATACACTAAGCAACCATAGTCGAAATGGGGGAAAATAGGAGAGGAAACTAGGAGTAGCACGCACTCTTGGAATCCTATCATGAGGCATCTTCTTAAGTTCAAAAAAATTTGGTAGAAAATAAGTACGAAGTTTAGTCTTGGTTGAGAGATGTAATAATAATGTTTTATAATTTCGCTTTGACACCACTCAATTTTGTAATCTGAACCAGTCTGATGATTTAGTTCATAACATTACAGCATTTGATTCGATAAGAAATAAATTTATAATTAAACATTTTCTGCCTTCTATTGGTAATGAGCAACAATTAATAAATTTATTGACCTTGGAGCCAGTGCATTTGTCTAAATTAAATGACATTTTCTTCTTTTTTACTAACTTGTTGAAATACAGAAAATTGTTATTTAGCTTAATTAGTTGATATTCATTACGATATTACTGACAATTTATTGTTTTTCTGTGCATATATTTGCACATTTATTTTATTTACTTTTTTCTTATTGTCGCATTGTACAATGATTATTAATATTAATTTTTTGTTAGGAGAATGTTTATTTGCAAATTGCTCTATCATTATTTTTAATTTGTTACTGTTATTATTACTATTATTTTTCTTTTCTTATACATTTTGTATTATGGTAATTTTTTTTTTATTAATATATTTATTTTACTTTATTTTCATTATTTTTATTTCTTTAAGTGTTCACATTTAATTCAGAAAACTTTCAATTTACTCGAGATAGGTATGCTAATTTGTAAACATTGTTTGATTCTTATTTGATGGAGAAATATTTTTATTTATTATTACTCTTCAGTTTACTTTTTATGTATTTTCTTTTGATTATAACTCTTTTATGTTACTTTATGTTTATATCATTTATTAATTTGTTTTATGTATACTTATAATCGGGCCAACCCCTTCTGTATGTCTCTAACTGTAACAGAATAAAATAAAATAAATAGTAATGTTTTATGCTTACACCAAATTATAATATGTAAAATAATATTTTACATTTACAAAGGATTTGCAAGAAACATTGAAACACACAAAAAAGTATTTCATGGCAACCAATGGTACGTCATCTGCTGGTGATAGAATTTTTCCGCTGGTAATAATCGCATTATGTTAGTAATATTAGAATAATGATAGTGAAGCATTATTAATGGAGGTGATAAAATATTTAATTAACATACGTATGGGAAAGAAAAAATAAATCAAGCTATGACTTGCGGCTATTCGCAACATATCCAGACGCTTACATCACTAGCTCTTGATGACAGGGGAAAAAAAGTCAACCAACTACAAACTTCTGATACCAGGTTTGAGGACAATTACAGTTGGATCTACGGGAGGAAAAAAGAAATAAGAAGCGATTAAAACGATCAAAGATTCGATATACATATGTAAGTATACATTACATTCAATTATATGTGAAGGTCCACTATGAATATAATAATATACTCCTAAACAAAAACTTACAGTCCAAAAAGTTAAGTATAAGGGTTGATTAAACGCCAAAAGGTACACAAATCAGCAAGTACCCATCATTTCATTAATACTTCATTGATATCATTTGAGTAATTTACTGTATTAACTTTTCATTATATTTTGTTTCTCGGACTCTTATGCTGGCCAGTTCATTCACAATATTATTTTTTGTTATAATGATAAAATGTACGAGGATTACATCTTCGTACATTACATCTTCATAATTAAATATGAACTTAACTCTATTCCAAATTATTCTTCTGATTTATCTTTATTATGCACTTTATTCTTAGTAGTCGCTTTCACATGCACATTACAATAGAAAAATACAAAGTTAGAGTTTGTTATTGTTGGAATTTGAATCATGGAGTTAAAACAAAATTTCAATCTTCAATTCATCTAACAGAGGTATTCGAAAGTACAAATAACACACAATAACAAATATATTATTCAACAATAATTACTCATTTCTCCATTTTCCCAACATTTGGAATAAGCAATGATTTTTACAACCTGAAATGGTGTTAAGTCTGAACCGTAACTACCACTGGAGAAATCTTTTAAATGAATGCTTAGAGGTGCGGTCCCCAAGGAATCCACATAAACGATTATTTTGGGAAAACGTTTCAATAAAATTGGAAGGTATTTGTATGTATAACAAAATTAAACTGCGATTTTAGTACTCCTTTTTTAAGTGCGTTTACAGTACTTCTCCCTAAAAGGCAAAAAGAAATGAATCTTCAAATACGCACGATTGCAATACTTCCCTTAAGTAGCTGTAGAATAGGATGGCACGTTAATGTCAAGCAGTAAAACTCGAACCACTTCTTTCTGACAAATATCAAAATTGGTCGTAGATATTGTTTGTTAGGGCGGGCCTTACTCAAGTGGGGCAAACTCCGTTTCTCAAGTTGAAGACATCGAGATTCACAAATTTTGAATCTAATTGATTGGCGTAAATCGGTTCACGCGTCGATAACTTGAACGATTGCAGTACTTCCTCTTAGTAGGTGTAAGAGCACGATGGCACTTTAGAGTCACGTAGGGAAGCTTAAACCACTTCTTCGTGCTAAATTTTATTAAATCAGACTAAGTGTTATAGAAATATTAGTAATAGTTTTAGAGAGACCCTCACTTTCGTGGGGAAAACCCCCCTTCTTTTGAGTCACAGCATCGAGATTTCTAAAATGCAAATTTATAAACACTTCATTCATGGAAAATCGGTATACGCGTCGATAATTTGAAAGGATTGCCATACTTCCCCTTATCAGGTTTAAAAGCAGATCGCCGCTTTAATGTTACGTAGGGGAGCCCTAACCCTTTCATCCTGCCAAATTTCAAAGAAATCGAGCTAAAATCTACAGAGTTATTAGTAATAATAATTTTGGAGTGGGCCTTACATACATGGGGCTAAATATTCTCCCATTCGATTAACAGCGTCGAGACCCCCCAAAGGCACATCTACATAAAATTCTGAATCGGACAATTCGGATTCATGAAAATCTGTTCGCGCGTCTAGGCGCTACGTTGTTTACAAAAAAAAAAAAGGTAACAACAAGAACAATTTTTGAAAACGCCGTTTTTGCTCATTTTCTTTTCATAAAATCTATCAGATCTGGGTTGTTGGAAAAAAAATTACAGTTATAAAGAGGATTTGCCCAATATTATAAAAAAAAATTGTGAATATTATCTTTTAAAGACAAAGAGAAAAATATTGTCAAAGTTTAGTGTCGACGTTACGCTTTTTCGTGCAGTTTTTGACTATCAACCTTTATACATTTGTCCTGAGGACAGTTTTAATTTGCAACCATAAAGGGCTTCTACAGCACATTGCTGTATGCACATTATGTTAATAATATGAGTACACAATAAAACAAGTTAATCTTGTTTAATACTTTGCTGTTAACAATTTTTAAACGTAACGACACCCACTTATACATAACTTTATAATGTACATATAAAACATACTAAATTTATAGATGTAGCTTTGTAATTTGAAAGAATTAAAAGTTTATAAATTTGACAAAATAACATCACAATCTGTGTCTTATATTTAAATGTAAAAATTAGCACCTCAAGGAAGATATAACAAAAAGAATAATAATAACTATGATTTTTTTTAAAAAATATTATACAGTACAATACAAAAGTTTTCATAGAAAAATATTTCATTTATTTTATATTTTTATGAATTGAGTCTAAAATATTACATAATTAAACCACATGTTACGCTTTCAGCCATAAATTTATATTTGACCATAAACTAACTGTATATGTTGGTAAATAAGTTATACTAGAATAAATAACTAGTGATATTAGAAATAGTGTTATTGTATCTGACAATGATTATTAAGGAATATACAAATTTCATTTATGAGAACTACTTTGTTTTGAATAAGGGTACAAAATTAGCTAAGTGGCAGTGCACTGGACTCAGGACGAAGTGGTCTCGAATCTAGTTGGTTGCCCTTAGATATCTTCATTCAAGCCATTAAAATAATTGAAAGTGCTGAATGTAGCGAGAGAACAATTTCGGAAGATCAACAATACATGAAACGTTCCATGCGCCAATGACGCGATGTTCATGTATCAGATTTCACCGTCATTGTTTAAAATTTACATTGAATTGTTCCAAATGAAGCAGATGTTCTATTAATCTCACAAGCAGCCTTATTAAATCGTTTCCAATGCCTTTATCTCAGAATGTAGAGGAAAATGGGATTGAGGGTCGAGTGTAGAGGAAGAAAAAAGAATATGTAGCAGTTTGAGCTCAACCAAGTTAATTATTGCAAGAGCTAAAAATGAGAAACAACTCACAGCCAATTCGGAATTGAGCTCATTAAGTCAACAACGTTAAGATCTGCAAAGAAGAATTATTTAAAATATTCGTAAGAGTTAATGCTAAAATTGGGATAAGTTAAGAAAAAAGAACAAATTTCTATTCTCAAAACCAAAATGATGATAAAGAAATGGGTTTAAGAGGGCACTACCTTATGGTAGCGTCATTCGTTTGAGGGAGGGTGACCTTCAAAGAGATGTTGAAGAGTAAAGCCGCAATTTACTGTTTCTCTGATGGTTCCAAGCAGGACGAATTGGGGCGGTCTGGACCTTGGCTACAGGAACACTTCATTCATGGAATATCGGCACACGCGTCCATAATTTGAAAGGATTGCCGTACTTCCCCTTATCAGGTGTAAAAGCAGAACGACGAAAAAAAGAGAACTAGAAAATATGTGCAAGTTATTCCAAGCTGAGTTTCTATAAATGTATGCAGTACCTACGAAAGAAGTCTTACTGGAGATTGCAGAGATGAGAATTCTAGTTGTCAGCTGCGCTCAAGGCTTGGAATAAGCATTAAACATACCGGAAATTCACAATGGCGGGTAAAGTAGGAAAAGAGTCAAGTCTCGGCGAAGTAACTGCTACCAAACGGAAGGCAACGGGAAGGGCAAACCGAGTCAGCTAAAATGGTATCCTACACAATAGTGTCGAGTCGGCAGTGGCAGTTTAATAGATTTGCTTATGATCTAATATCTCTGTATGTGATCCTTAACAAAAACTTACAATCTAAAAAGTAAAGTATTAGGGATTTATTAAACGCCAAAAGGTATACAAATCACCAAGTACGATCAGTACTTGATTGAAAAAGCCGTATCTCCATTTAATTTCAAATTGAATGACAATTCACTAACAGTTCATTCATTCAGTTCACACGTCAACAATTTGAATGATTGCAGTACTTCCCCTTAGAAAGTGTAAGAGCATGATGACAATTTAATGCAATTATGGAAGCTTTAATCACCCTTCGTGCTAAATTTTATCAAACTCGGGTTAAGAGGATTTATTAAAACTGTCCGGTAGGACAGTTGTATAAAAGTTGATCGTCAAAAACTGCACGAAAAAGTGTAACGTTGAAAAACACCCAACTTTGACAATTTTTTTCTCTTTTTCTATAAAAGATAAAATTCTCAAATTTTCTTTAAAATAAAGGGCAAACCCTCCTTTATAACTGTAATTTTTTTGCAACAACCCAGATCTAATAGGTTTTGAGAAAAAAGTTGCTGAAAATGAGCAAAAACGGCATTTTCAGAAATTGTTGTTGTAAACTTTTTTTGTAAACTGCGTAGCGCCTAAACGCGCGAACCGATTTTCATGAATGAGGTGTCATTCGATTCAGGAATTTATGTAGATGTGCCTTTTGGGGGTCTCGACGCTGTACATCGAATGGGAGGGGAGTAGCCCCCTTTATATAAGGCCTCCTCCAAAATTATTATTACTAATTACTCTGTAAATCTTGGCCCGATTTTGATAAAATTTGGTAGGATGATAGGTTTATGGCTTCCCTACGTAACATTAAAGCGACGATCTGCTCTTACACTTGTTAAGGGGAAGTATAGAAATCGTTTCAAATTACCGACACGTGAACCGATTTTCATGAATGAAGTGTCATTCGAATCGAAATTTTGAACAGATTTGCACTGTAAAAGTCTCGATGCTATGCCTTTTAAGGAGGGGAGTTTGCCCCACCAAGTAAGGCCCTTTCTAAAACTATTATTACCAATATTTCTATAACGGTTAGTCCGATTTAGATAAAATTTAGCACGAAGAAGTGATTAAAGCTCCTCTACGTGGCTGTGAAGTGCCATCGTGCTCTTACACCTACTAAGAGGAAGTACTACAATCGTTAAAATTATCAATGAGTGAACCGATTTACATCAATGAATTGTCGTTCGATTCAAAATCTTTCCCTCTTCGCCTTTGATGGAAAAGTATTGTAATCGCAGTTTATTTTTCTTGCTCCTCATAAAGGAAGTTCTGAAATCGCAGTTTAATTTTGCTATTTACGTACAAATACCTTACTATTTTATTCAAAACGCTTTCTAAAAAAGAATTGTTATTGAGGATGGTTTAGGGACCGCAACTATAATCATTCTTTAGAAAGATCTCTCCGGTGGTAATTACGGTCACCTTATCAGGTTATAATGATAGAATTGCTTATTCCAAACTTTAAAAAAATCTGTAAAGCAGATATGTAACTTTGCAAAATAGACAAAAATGAAAATCTATCCAAAAGGTACAAAAATCTCCTTAACAAAAACTTACAGTTAAAAATGTTAAGTATAAGGGTTGATTAAACGCCAAAAGGTACACAAATCAGCAAGTACCCAACATTTCATTCATGCTTAGTTGATATAATTTAAATAATTTTGCTGCATTAACTTTTCCTTCACATTTTTTAGAATTTATTAGATGTCACAGACCCTTATGCTGGCCAGTTCGTTTATAATATTTTTTTGTTATAATTATGATAAAATGTTTATTATATCTTCGTTATTAAATAGGTACTTTATTTTAACTCTATTCCAAATTATTCTTCTGATTTATCTTTAATATGCCCTTTATTCTGACACATATTCATGCTTGTTAAAAGTAAAAAAAGACAAAGTTAGAGTCGGCTACTGTTTAAATTTGAATCACGGAGGATCTAAAACAATATTTCAGTCTTGAATTCGTCTTACCGAAATATTCGTGAGCACAAATGACTTACAGTTAATAACAAGTAGATTATTAAACATTCATCTCTCCATTGTAATTTAATTTAGTCCCCCTAATTTTACTTATAGTAAAATACTGGAATAATTACTGTCCTAAAAATATGCATATTTTATTTATTTTATATTACATACATACAACATTGTGGGAAGAACATCTAGATTGAGAATGTAATTGAAGAAAACTATATTATTTGCGTTTAAGCCAGATAATTATTACCTATTGTAATAAACGTTTGACTACTACATAAAATAACAATTACTTTAATCGAAGAATGAACTTAAACCGACGATTTTTTTTAAAAAATAAAATAAATAAATAAAATAAACAAAATCATTGATGTATGTTGGTGTAAGCATTTTTTAAAAATGTGTGAATTTTTTTAGCCTCATAGTTTTCTTTTTAACATGTAATTAATAGTTTGATTATTATAGATTAAAGTCAATCTACAGTGCTACTTGAACAAATATTTTGTAGATGAAAATGGCCAGCATAAGGGTCTGTGACATCTAATAAATTCTAAAAAATGTGAAGGAAAAGTTAATGCAGCAAAATTATTTAAATTATATCAACTAAGCATGAATGAAATGTTGGGTACTTGCTGATTTGTGTACCTTTTGGCGTTTAATCAACCCTTATACTTAACATTTTAAACTGTAAGTTTTTGTTAAGGAGATAGTTATTAGTAATAATTGTTTTACATGGAACCTTACTAGCGTGGGGCTAACTCCCCTCTTAAATATGCACAGCTTCGAGACCTCTAAAATGCAAAGCTACATAAAATTTTGAATCAAATGAGACTTCATTCACGAAAAACGGTCACGTGACGATAATTTGAAATGATTGCAAAACTTCCGCTTAGTACGTGTAAGAGCAGAACGCTATGTTACGTAAGGGGCCCTAACCCTTTCCTGCCAAATTTCAACGAAATCGGGCTAAGATTTACAGAGTTATTGGTAATAATTTTGGAAGGGTCGTACATACATGGGGCTAACTCCTCTCCCATTCGATGTACAGCGTCGAGACCCCCAAAAGGCACATCTACATGAAATTCGGTTAATGAAAATCGGTTCACGCGTTTAGGCGCTACGTTTACAAAAATAGTAACCAGAAGAATTTTTGAAAATTTTTTTGCTCATTTTTAGCAAGTTTTTTCTCGAAATCTATTAGATTTGGGTTGTTCCAAAAAAATTACTATTATAAACGAAGATTTGCCCTATTTTTTTTTTTTTTTTTTTTTTTTTTTTAAGAAAATTTATGAATTTTGTCTTTTATAGAAAAAAAAAAAAACATTCAAAGTTGGGTGTTTTTCTCCTTGACGCTTTTTCGTGCAGTTTTTGACGATCAACCCTCACACAACTGTCCTACCAGACAGTTTTAATAAGTACAGATTATTATTATTATCTCCTTAACAAAAACTTTTAAAAGTAAAGTATAAGGGTTGGTTAAACGCCAAAAGGTACACAAATCAGCAAATGCCCAACATTTCATTCATATTTCTGGTATATTTTAAAGAAAATTTGAGAATTTTATCTTTTATAAAAAAGAGAAAAAAACTGTCAAAGTTGGGTGTTTTTCAACGTTACACTTTTTCGTGCAGTTTTTGACGATCAACCCTTATACAACTGTCCTACCGGACAGTTTTAATCACATTTTTTAGAATGTTTTAGATGTCACAGACCCTTGTGCTGGCCTTTCTTCATCAACAAATATTTTTCTGTTAGAATAACAAAAGATGTATCTCATTATCATAGTTAGTATTAAAAATGCACTTCATTTTAACTCAATTCCAAATTATTCTTGCGATTTATCTTTATTCTGAATATCATCACATTCACTCGCACATTAAAAAGAAATTGGGGAAGTTGGAGTTGGTCTATTACTTGCGTGATATGAATCACAGAGTTCAAACTCAACTCTGTTAAAATTAAAGTTCAGTCTTGAATTCATCTAACAGCAGAATACAAGAGCACAAATTACACATAGTAACAAAGTCTGTGACATCAAAAACATTCTACAAAATGTGATTCTAGATGCATGAATGAAATGTTGGTGATTTGCTGATTTGAGTATCTTTTGGCGTTTAACCAACCCTTATATTTCACTTTTAAAACTTAAGTTTTTGTTAAGGAGATTTTTGTACCTTTTGAATACATTTTTCTTTTTGTTCCTTGATTGGAACAAATTGATATATCTAATGATTTTTTTAATATTCGGGTATCGGGAATAATTAGCCTAATTTACGCCGGGTTTAGAAGTTAGCAAGTTTTTATCAATACCTTGTGGATCTAGCCTTATCTTACTTAGTTCAGATGAGTCTAATCTTACATACCTTTGCATCAATTTAATAGTCAAAGTAATACAAGAATAATTCTTTAATTATCGCTATAACTTTAAAAATAATCGATAATAACTATTTCCTAAATATTCCAAATCTTTAAATGCCTATTCCGTTAAGTTTCTTACCTGGTTTACAGGTTTCTTAACATTTTGGATAAGCAATACTTTTATACTTGTAATTCTTTAATACCTGATACCAAATTAGTGGAAGGTAGGTGTAGAATGTAAAAGTATTAAGTTAGTGGAAATAAGATTCGGACTGAAAGAAAAGTTGAAAGGGAGTGATACCAAGTTGTGGAAACCAACTCCGCTAAGATCCACAGCCTGTTAGCTCTCTACCACTCTTGTATGTGTAGTACTTGACAAAAATTAAAAGCCATATTCTAGAACCAACAGTAAATTAAGAGAACCATCAAAAATCAAATAGGATGCAGGAGATTGGGCTTCGTAGCTTTCCCTTAAATTAAAAAGCCCTATTTATTATATATATGAATGAGGATCCGAAACTACCTGTGCATGCCGTTTGGTTTCGTGTGAACGTTTAGGGTTGCCAAGAGAACAATGCATAGTCAATGACAGTTATTTCTATTTTTCGTGAACAATCTCCTTTGACTGACAACTATACAACTTAACCCGGACTTCACTAAGAAGAAACTGAGGTTTTACTTACTCAATCCATTTAAAAAAATTATTTTAAAGAACTCAAGTAACTGACAAAATTTAGCATTGTAAAGGATACGAAATAATATTTTTTCCCACGGTTCAAACATATACGTGCAAGTAATTAATTCATACTGTAAAAACCAATATGCCAATATAGATTTCACGTTGTTCAGCATTGCAAATCAACTTTTCTAAATCTAGTAAAAACTGGTGCTAATGTGTGTCAAGTATTGAACTTCGCTTCTTGACAATACGAAATGAAACAATGTAACCTTACCTTTGGAGTCAGAACTCCAAATATGATAAAATGTTCATATTAAAACAATCGAGTTTTAACTAATTGATTGTATATTTATCGATAGAGATAATTTTCTATTAGATAATTAGATATTATTAACGGATGCTCCAAACGCGCAGGACTCGAGCCTAAAATAGCTAATGTCAAACCCAAACAAATGCAATAAACATTCTCATAAAAATGCCTCCCCATGTAGTAACCCATCTGCCTACCACGTACAAAATCGAAAGATACCGTCGACTATAACTCCTAAGCATTCTTGTAGAAGTGCGAAGGAGCTGAAAATGAGGGCACATCCTCAGTACTGGAGCTACTCTAAAGATATAAAGGTGCGTTCATATTGAGCGTGCGAACTCTTCTAACAACACCTCAAGCCTAAGCTTCAAAATTGTTTTTTACAAATTAATTGGTTTTTTCTCACCTCTGACTCACTCTCTATACCCTCTCACACTGTGTGGGTGTGTTTTATGTTCTAACGATCGCCACGTTTTGTACAGCCGCCACGATTTTCTTCAGACTGGAATGCTAATTACATGTATATTAACTATTCACCTCTAACTTTTATTTGAATCATTTTTCCGAGAACTTTGGTGGTTAGGCTTTCTGTTAAAGCCATTACGGTTTATTTATTTATTTTTAGTACTAATAAGAATCAAATTTGGGATTGAATTTCTAAATTTCAAGAAAACCGGCAAATCAAATGTACCACTTTACGAATAGATTTTTCGTATTTGAGATTTTATTGGGAACGACTCCAAAGATTTTATTTAAACTGTGTCCAGTGATTACGAATAGATACATCAACAACTTTCTTAAAAATTATCCTATTATTCCTTTAACGTACATCACATCTGTGAGAGGGGTGATATTCGTTAAAAAGTGATAAGAATTAAATATGCAAATGTACAAAATTTGGTTTATGTACCTCCATGAGACCTAACAGTAACTTGGCGAAGTATTTCCCTAAATGGAAGTACTCTACTTACTGTGCAGTGGTTTTATTGAGAGTTTTTCAAAAATACTCCTACAATTTGCTCTAAACTTCGTTATAAATTATAATACAAATATTTCCGTAACTATTAATTTAATTATTTTTGTGATTTTTTTTTAAACAATTTCTTAGGGAAATATACCGATACTTTTTTCTAAAGTATCATTTAAGATGCTGAGAGTATTAAAAAAAAAAAAAATGTTAATAAGAACTTGCCCAGCATTAAGCGGTAAAGCAATGTTGCCACCAATGGGTGGTAAAAACCTACTGTGGAAGCCAATTTTTTTTTTTTCATTAATTCATATATTCATTCATATAACCAACAGTAATTTATTAATCTCAAACTGTTGAAACTGTGAAAGTAAATCTAAATATTGCTCTGTTTTTGTTGGCCTCATATACTAAAATTAAACTCAAAAATTAAAAATATTTTATTGATTATTCTTTCTTATATTTTAGTTTTTCTGTTTATTCAAGTTCTGTTTAAAATATTCTCTGCATAAGAGTTTTAGAAATCAAGTTGTCAAGTACCGAGACGAATGGCGAATGTCTGCACAACGAGGTTCGTTGTCATAATGCTCAGTGCCAAATGCCAGTGTTAAGTGCTGTGATCTGCTGGGTCATGAGGTCCCAACAGTTATTTAGTACGTATAATTTCAAACAATTAATTACAGAATTAATACTGCTGTTGTAGTTAATTAGTTCTATAGATAGTCTAAAAATAACCTTGTTTGTGCATTACATTATCTTAGTTTTGTATTTTTTTCTCAATTATTGCTTAAATTTCAATATTATGCTTTAATCTAAGTTTAGGTCTTGTACAATCATCAGATGTTTAACAGTTTTGGGAGTGCCACAAAAGTTGAGAAACAGACATTTTACGTTGGAAAATGCTACTGTACAGTAGTTGCATGAATAGGCTTAAATGTAACAAATGAAGATGAATAGTTAGATTAATGTGTTTCTCAGTTTTCTGTGAAAAGGTTATGCTATCCTGATTAACTCAGTACTTTCGTCTGAGAGTTGTGTGTTTGGCTCAGTCTGTGGAAGAAAAATTATATGATCCAGAGGATAATGTATCAGGGAATATTTCTTAAGCATTTAAATTTCTTCTCCTTTTGATATAAAATCACCTTGTCTACTTAGAGACTGTTTCTGCGTTAGATCACTCTTCTCATCCATGAGTCCTTTAATATCCTTCGTTATACCCAGGGCCGGATTTAGATGTAAAGAGGCCCTAGGCTATTCCACTTATGAGGCCCTTTCACATACCATTTTTAAGTTTGTAAATTACATGAGAGATAATAAAATACATCACTACCGTGATATATATCAATATGTTAAATGAAACATATGGTTATTTGTACTGTTTTTAGAATAGTGTAGTTTTAATTTTGCTAACAATTTGAATGTAGGCCCCTCATGATCTTGAGGCCCTAGGCTGAAGCCTAGTTAGCCTATAGGAAAATCCGGCCCTGGTTATACCCATATTTCATCGTCTTCAACGCGCCTAAGAAATAGTACATAGTGCTTTAGTCTCCAGTCCGTACATCTGGTCGAAATTAATAACACATGAATTCTAACCTAGTGTGCCAATGTAATATTCCAGCTGCACAATACGTAATTTTTGCAAATATTTGTCAAGCATGTTCTGTTCGAGCATCTATGCTTATAAATTTCTTCTTTTAAATTTTACTCTATATTGATGGCATTTAATGCTTCTGCTTTTATCTGTTGAAAAATAAAAAGAAGGTTACCAAATTAAGGTGATAGGATTATATTTGTATGTTTTAAAACTGTCCGGTTAAGATAAGATAAGATTCTAGTAGGGCGGCCCAAGGCCTACGCCACTGCGACCCCTTTGGATCTGTCGTGGCTCCCCCACTCTAGAGCTCGTTCTCCAGACCCTTCCGTTTTTAATCAGGCTCTAATTCTAGAGAGCGACTCTTGGGTAAAGCTCACAGGCCTCGGTTTTTCCTCCCCGAGAAGCATCCTTAGCCAGACAAGCCCCTCACACTAACAACACGTGCAGTGCCGTTTCCTTCTCTTCCTAACACAACCTACAAAGGCTATCATCCGCCAGGCTCATGCGATGCATGTGTTTTCTGAGCCTGCAGGCCCGGTTAATAGGCCTGTAATTATCCTTATAGCCCTACGGCCTTGAGGGATTAATACTGCAGTCAGCCTTGCCGAACAGCCCGTTATGAACTCCTTCGCTTGTCTCAGCCCCGTGGTGGCAAGCCACCACTCTTGAGATCTAGTCTGCACCCAAACTGTCCGGTTACAGTTGATGGTCAAAAGCTGCACGAAAAAACGAACTTAAAAATCCTAACTTTGTCAATTTTGTGTCCCCTTTTTTAAACTCGAACTACCGAAAAATGGTTTCTGATTTTTATGAAAACTCATGAAAACTTAAGCCACATTTAGTAAAATGGTTCTTTTGATTGTCAGATTAAGCATGCCCTTCGAGTTTAATCCAATAATGCTTATTAGGAATTAGGATCTCTGTAAAAGGACTAGCCGACATTCCCCCGAAGGGAACGTTTAATATTTAAATTTTCAATTTATTTACAGGGACAACCCAGCTATATTCACGCTACCATAGCTGTTGTGGATATTCAACTGATGTTCAAGCCTTAAAAAGAACATCACCATCGGATTTGAAACGTGGAACTGGTGGACGATCATCTTTTAATGGAATTGTAGCTACTATATTTGGTGCTACTGGATTTCTAGGGCGTTATGTAGCGAATAGGCTGGGAAAGATTGGTTCGCAGGTAAATGATACTACAGTTACGTTGCTAATTTTCATTTTTTCCTCTAATCGCCACAATAATGATATTTTAAAATTATTATTTTCAGTTAGTTATACCATACCGTGGGGACGCTTACGAAGTATTACGTCTAAAATTAGTTGGAGATCTTGGACAAGTATTGTTCCAACCGTATCATCTTGCCGATGAAAAATCTATTTATAAATGTTTAAAATATTCAAATGTAGTTATAAATTTAGTAGGACGAGACTGGGAGACAAAAAATTTTACATTTAAAGATGTACATGTAGATGGCGCCCGTCGGATTGCTAAGGTAGCCAAACAGGCTGGTGTAGAAACTTTAATACATGTATCTTCCTTAAATGCACATCCAACGCCTGAGGTAAGTTTAAGCAAAAAATTATTTGCCAAATTATAATTGTGCTAATGGTGTAGTATAATTCAACTTTAATTCCGGTCAATTGGCTAGTAAGCTAGTAGCTTTTGCTAACGTCTCAATAAGTTATGGGTCTATAGGCATCCATAAATAGAATGCCTATTCCCGTTCTCTTAAGTTAATCATGAGTCTCGAGATAGGTCCCTGGCCAAAGCTTTTGCAACCTTCAATTTACTTCTTCGAAGATCGGTTGTACCAACCGTCCAAACCCTTTACACTACCTTAGACGGGCAGTGGTATTTTTTCAAACCTGCAAAAGCTATCTATGTACCAGGCTTATTCGCTTCCTCAGTCTGAATTAGCCAAAATTATTTTAACCTGCCTTAGATTGTCACTCGTTCTTTCTGCAACTTATATCATTCCGACTTTAATAGCACTTGACCACATTTCTTTATTATCCTTCATTCTAAAATTGCTACTGATAATAAGCTGCTAATAAATGTATAATTATATTTCAGCCTTACATGCTGAAAGATGGATCAAAGTGGTTGGCTAGTAAATATGAAGGAGAAGCAGCTGTATTGGACGAGTTTCCCGATGCAATAGTATTTAGACCTTCTGACATATATGGTCAGGAAGATAGGTTTTTAAGGTAAGTTATTCGATATAAATTACTTTAAAATGCTTCTTAACTCTGTTCTTGTATTTTCATGCAATTATGCACCCAAAAACTATTATGTGTAAAGGGAGTGGCTACAATACCAAAACCATTGCATCTAAACTCAAAATTTGTTGTGGCTCCCAAGATCAATGTCAGCATTTTTACATAGACAGTCGTCGGTAAAATGACATTTTGTGTGAGTGATGTTAGTGAGCTAAAGAATGTTTTAACCTAAGAGACTCTTCAGGCCTCATTTTGTTTTTGTGAGGGTTAAGGATGAGGATTAGAGAAGTGTTCTCTTTTCATTTGGGCGTACTCATTTGGAAGGCACACGTACTTTTCTGTTCAGCCAAAAACAACATTTCTGGCAGCTTGTGTAAATACTTTTAAGACTAATACAAGTTTTTACATTAATGACTTATTTTTTAATTATTGTAGATATTACAGCAGTGTTTGGCGACACAACTTGAAGTGGATGCCGCTATATCAGAAAGGTGAAACTACAGAAAAGCAGCCGGTTTTTGTGTCCGATGTAGCTGCCGGCATAGCAGCCGCTTGCAGAGATCGTAACTGTAGTGGAAAGATTTATCAAGCAGTAGGGTAATGCTACTTTTACGCAACTTATCCATATAAAAGCTTACAAAATTTTAGTATAACCATTGTGGTTATTATAATAAGTACATCTAAGTAATATATTTTATTTTTCTTGGTTCATTTCAGTCCTAATAGATATCTTCTGTCAGAATTAGTAGATTGGTTTCATCGCCTAACAAGAAAAGCTAATAAATGGGGTTATTTTAGATATGACATCAAATATGATCCGTTTTTTCAAGCTAGAGTCTCCTTGATGCCACTGTTGACGCTTGGACATCCAATTGCTGATCTGCACTGGGAACGCGTTGAAAGGGTTAGCACAGATCACCATATATTGTTCATAATCCTATAGTTATCATTTACCGATTATGCTTCTTGACGTAATCATGTGTAAATTCACAGATCCACAGTGCTGGAAAATAACTCACTTTTTTTTTTTAATTAATTTTGCCCACTTTCGGATTTTCAAGATTATTCAGAGATTGGTTCTTCAAATTCTCTGCACAACTAATCACAGTTACGAAACTATGCAAAATTAAAGAAAACTGCTAAAATGGAGATGTATCTTTCTTATGAAATATTTGTATACAGGGTGACCAGAGTTATATGCTCCACCCACTTTTTTTTTAACGGCGGGAAATTTCGAAAAAATAAAAACACGTATTTAATCATTTTTAGTCTAGTTTATTTTCAGTGATTGACCCATTTTTTTAAACCCCTGTATCTCGAGATACAGCATCCAACTTTTGTTTGTCAAATGGAACGTTATATTTTTTGTTGCATATTTTTGTAGTATTTGAGCTCCTAAAAACAACAAAAAAAAATTTTTGAAATCGATTAGGTTTTTCAAAAGTTATGGTAATTTAAAATATGAAAAACAAATTTCAGTTTACTGTCAAAATTACGTTATTTTTTTTAAAGAATCTGTTCAAACTGGGCACAACCAACGGATAGGCAAGCCAAAACTCTGGACTCCCACGCTTTGGTTGTAGCAGCACTTATGGTAGCGAAGTCAAGATCTAGGCAGGCTAGAGTAATTCGACGTTTCAGATCATCGACTGAAGCCACGGGTTTAAGGACACTTTACACTTTATTTTTTAGGTATCCCCACAAAATATAGTCCACTTGGGTCAAGTCCGGAGATCGAGGTGACCATTGGATGGGACAATGAGTCCTTACGCACTTTTAATGGAAATTTCTGCCCAGCTAACCTCGAACCACTCTCGCCGGGCAACCATCTTGTTGAAAATACGTATCTATCCGACGTTGTAGATGAACATCTTCAAGCGGAACTGGCAAAATATCTCTGAAAAAAAAGTACCTTTCACCAGTTAAGTTCTCTCTGTAGAAGTACGTGCCGATTAGTTGATTTCCTATAACTCCACCTAAACGTTTGTAGAAAAAGCAACCTGAACGTCGAATACTTCTAGCCTGCCTAGATCTTGACTTCGCCACGATAAGTGCTGCTACAAGCAAAGCGTGGGCGTCCAGAGTTTTGGCTTGCCTATCCGTTGGTTGTGCCCTGTTGGAATAGATTCTTTAAAAAATAACGTAATTTTGACAGTAAACTGAAATTTGTTTTTCATATTTTAAATACCCATAACTTTTGAAAAACCTAACCGATTTCAAAAAAAAAATTTGTTGTTTTTAGGAGATCAAATACTACAAAAATATGCAACAAAAAATATAACGTTCCATTTGAAAAACAAAAGTTGGATGCTGTATCTCGAGATACAAGGGTTTAAAAAAATGGGTCAATCACTGAAAATAAACTAAACTAAAAATGATTAAATACGTGTTTTTTTATTTTTTCGAAATTTCCCGCCGTTAAAAAAAAAAGTGGGTGGAGCGTATAACTTAGGTCACCCTGTATAGTTCATACAGAGGTACAGAATTAAAATAATTTTAAGGTAAATTAATATAAAAAAGTAGACTAAAATTCTCATTTGTCTTTTTATTTTTGAAAGTTCTTACTCAAAAATTTTGTTTATTCATTTGATTTGTATTTAAATGTTGATAGTTGACTTCTATATTGTGTACGATCACTATAATTTAAAGCAACGTTTAGGTAAAAAACAGTCTCCCAGCCCCTGGTAAACTACACTTTCCATCAACTGACTTTCTGCTACCTCTAAACTTTTTAAATACTTTCCATTTGTATGTATGCTTATTGTATTATTTTTGAATCTTATTGTAGAGTAAGTCTTTTAGTCTAGTTTTTAACTATAATAATACCCAAAAATAACACTTATTAAATTTACGTGTCGTCTCTTTTTTTTACCACAAATCACTATTTTTATTTTTCATTTACATCTGTCTCGTTACGAACTCAGTACTCGAATGATTCTATATAATAATATGTTTACACAATCTACATATTTAATCAGATGTAAATTTTTCATTTATTATTATGATTATTATTAAGTGACTCTTGAGGATGGGGCCCCTACACTACTCCGTGTGAGGCACTCACGGTATAACATTTTTTATCTTATTACGTTAAAAAGCGTCTTGGGAAATGTACTCGTCGCCCGTTTCTAGTTGTTGTTGCACTATCGCGACCGATGACTGGAGGTAGTGAGTCCGAAGCCTTTCGTTCGTTGCGTGCTGCCGTAGGTCCAACTGGTACATGAGGTAGTGATGATTCGGTTGTGACCGGTTCCGTGGATATTCCATTCGCGGGTTTCAACCTGACAATTGAACTTTTAACTTCTGCGTTCTTTCTGTTTATAGTGAAATATTTGTCACTACGCGCCACAACAGCATATGGAACCTCATAAGCCGGTTCCAGTGGTTTTCTCACTCTATCTGTGCGCAGGAAAACGTGCGAGCAATCTTTGAGTTCTTTGTATACGAATGGACTATGCGCAGATTTATTTCTCACTGGAACAGGCCTAAGCAGCTCCATACGGCGCTGTAGATCGCTAACAAATTTCGCCTGATCTAGGATTTTGTGAGACAATTCTTCCTTAGTTGGTTCACCTATAAATTCACCCGGTATTCTTATGTGTGTTCCATACACCATTTGGGCCACGGAAACCTTGGTTTCCGGGTTAACGGCTGCTCTTAACTCAAGTAGCATCGTTGGTAATGACTCTGTCCATTTGGAAGAGTTGTGGCCTTCAGTGCTGTTTTCAATGTTGTGTGAAGGCGTTCTATTTTCCCACTGCATCGCGGGTGATAGGGTGTTGGTGAAACAATCTAACACAGTGCTGTAAAGTGTTTGAATAATGTTGAATCGAATTGTCGTCCTCTGTCCGAGGTGATTCGTTTGGGAGTTCCAAATCTAGCGATCCAATTAGTGTAGAAGGCTTTCGCAACAGTTTCTGCTGATATATTTTCTAGTGGTATCACTTCCATCCAATTCGTGAATCGGTCTATACACGTCAACATGTAGGTATAGCCTTCCGATGGTGGAAGGGGACCCACTAAATCGATGTGAATTTCTGCGAAGCATTCTTCCGGCAGTGCAAATGTTCGAATGCTTTGTACTTCCGAGATCCGTGATAACGTATCATTTTTGCCGCTTACATGGCGAATATCTGTTGTGTATTCGGAAATATATAAAAGTTGTCGAGGGGAAGCTTTGTCATTTCTTTGGTGAAAAGCAAACGTCAACGGGCGGTGATCCGTGAAGGTAGCGAATTGTCGTCCTTCCAAAAGATGTTTAAAATGTTTCACTGAAAGGTACATTGCCTACAATTCTCAGTAATTGGTACTATAGGCTTGGGCCTCGCTAAGTTTTTTTGAAAAAAAAAGCTAGAGGTCTCCATCCTACTTCTTCCAGTTGTTGGACAACACCTCCCAACGTATAATCACTAGCGTCAGTAACTAACGCCAGGGGGTAATCTGGCTCAGGGTGCGTTAGTAGGGCTGTATCTTGTTTGCAAAGCTCTAATTTTTTTATTGCTTTTGGGTTCCAATCGATTTTGCGTTTGTCTTTTTTTTTTGCTCCTTTCAGGTATTCATGTAATATGGCCTGATTTTCTGACGCGTTCTTAAAGTGCCTTCTATAAAAGTTGAGCATGCCTAAGAATGTTCTCAGTTCTTGCACAGTCTCTGGAAGTTTGTAGTCCAGTGTGACTTTCACTTTTGCTGTCAATGGTTTGGTACCTTCTGGAGTTATAGTGTAACCCAAAAATTCTAATTCAGATACTCCAAAGACTGATTTGGATACGTTGAGTGTGAATCCATAATTATCGAGACGAAAACGAGTTCAAGATGTTTTTTATGTTCTTCCTCATTTGTGGATGCCACTAAACAATCATCTATGTAGGCAAAAACAAAATGGAGCCCTGAGAAAACTTCATTTATAAACAGCTGAAAAGTGCTTGGGGCATTTTTTTTTTTTTAGCACAAATGGCATTACGTTAAATTCAAATAATCCGAATGGGGTTGCAACAGCAGTTTTGGCTTTATCTTCTTCTTCCACTGGAATTTGAAAATATGCTTTGAAAAAATCAAGTTTTGTAAATATGTTTTTTTTTTGTATAGCATACCTTGAAAGTCTTCAATTCGTGGTGGAGGGTACCTACCAGGTATTGTTTGGTCATTAAGCCTACGGAAGTCGCCGCGCAGGGTCGTAATGTCCTATCTTTTTTTGGTGCTAGGTGAAGAGGGCTTACCCACTGTGACTTTGATTGCTCCATGGTTGAGCATAAATTGGAACTCGTTCTGTGTCGTTCGTGTGATGACGTACTAAGGCTACGACCTCTTGAGCCATCGGTTTGAAGTGCCGCAATTTTCATTTCCAAAGTGCTCATCTTAGACAAAATTTCATTCATTACATTGTTATGATTATTTTTATTCATGGCGTAAACGTTACCTGTTACATTCTCGACCATTTTATTCGCCATCATAGCCACTTTACCTAGGTCTTCCTCGGTAATTAGTAAAACGTTCTTGATAGAATCTGGTAATATGTCCAACCATAGAGTGCGGAGCACTTTTTCCGACATGTTGGTACCTGCCAAACTTTGCATTTTCCATAATAATTGGCTAGGTTTTAGCTCGCCCAATTCGAGACCTGTAATTAACCTTTTGATTTGCTTATTTTCGCTTTGCTGAAAGATACTTAACAACCTTTGTTTAGCCAAAGTATATTTATTAGTTTCCCCGCTAGTTAAAATATCCCAAATGTTCTCCATAAATTTGGGTTCGAGTTGGGACCCTAAGTAATTGAATTTAGTGCTTTCTTTAGAGCTATGTTAAATTGTGCCTCTATTTGGTAGAACCACATCTCTGGTTTATCTGCCAAAAAAGAAGGAATTTTGATGCTAATTTTATTGATCTCCTCCTTGGTACTTGGATCTTCCGTTTTTGAAACAGTTGCTTTATTTTCGTCATATGCCATATTGCCACAGTATTAGGATATTGTAAAGTTTTTGTCCTTTTACTAGTTAATTTAATAAGTGTGGATTCGGTAAATAATAAAACTCGCTAAACTTGTAAGTAACCTGATTTATTAACATTAACATTACTAACATTAACATTTACTAGCAACTATCGCTATTCATTACATCTATCATTTACAACAGTTTACTGTTACTTACTCACTACGTAAATACACCACAAAAACTGTTTCACGACTGACTACTGGTCCGCACTACACTGAATTGCACTAGACTCAGCTCCACTAACAAAGCTCTACTCACTAACTGCCCAACTGACTAACTCTGAAGCACAGAGTTGGGATCCCCAACTAAGCTGCAATTATCACCTTTCGCCAGAAGGGAAGGCGCTCTTTCCAACAAGCCGATATAACACATTAAATTTACGTGGTCGTCTCTTTTTTTTTCCCCACAAATCACTATTTTTATTTTTCATTTACATCTGTCTCGTTACGAACTCAGTACTCGAATGATTCTATATAATAATATCCTTAACAAAAACTTACAGTTTAAAAAGTTAAGTATAAGGGTTGATTAAACGCCAAAAGGTGCACAAATCAGCAAGTACTTGTGTGCCTTTTGACGTTTAATCAACCCTTATACTTAACATTTTAAACTGTAAGTTTTTGTTAAGGAGTTTATATTACAGTTGATTGATTTTGTCCAAAATCTTATTATAGTGAAATATCAAATTTCAACTTCCTGCAATTTTTCATTTTTAATTACAATGAATAAGGACAGTCTCAGAGAGAGAGAGAGAGAGAGAGAGAGAGAGAGAGAGACCATTTTGTAAACACTAGTTCAGAATCAAAACGGATATTTCCGGTTAAAACTCTAAAAAGCTACCAGAAATATTAAATGTAAACTTCCTAACATTTTCATTTATAAGTTATTAATACATACTGACCAATTTCTGAATACCACTTTTCGTGGGCAGGTGTAATGCTTCACCCTCCTAGACTTTAGGGGTTTCAATTTAAAAAGAAAAAACCTGGTCGACACTTGTACACTTTATTAGATAATCATATAATCCCTAAACTAAATAATAATGCAATTAACTACTTCTATGGATAATCGTATACACCCTTAACTAAAGAATAATGAAAATACTACTTCTATAGATAATCATACAAACCCTTAACTAATAATCATGAAAATAACTACTAAAATAAAAGTCCTCCCAGGCTCCTTGCCGCCCGTCACCCTGCCGACCGGGACCAGAGAGTGGCAACCCCAAAGACCATAGACTGATTTGGCTTACCCGCCGCCAACACCTGCAGCTCGACCATTCCTCGCCAAAATCTTGAAGTCTCCGTCAGGGTTCTTCACAATCAGCGCCAGCCACTCTTTCCGGTCACACACTTTCTAGCCTTCTGCTCTCTTTTCTCTCATCCCACATCTCACACAACAGCACATAGACACACACTTACCACACACCACTCTCCAGGCCCCCACCATTCTGCCGGCAGCGCGAACAATGCTCCTAGCAATTTCATGACTATGCACTCTAAGTCTACGTATAGTGTTACATTCCCCATGTATAACAATTTAATTTTTAAAAAAATTATAACTACAATTCACAAAACCATAATTCCGTCCCCTACACAGGGAACCTCAAAGATTTTGGTTGGACAGTTGTATTAAGGTGGATCCTCAAAAATTGCACGAAAAAGCGTATAGTTGAAAAACACATAACTTTGACTTTTTTTCCGCTTTCTTAAAGAAGATAAAATACCTAATTTTAATTTAAATTAGAGGCATATCCTCGTTTATTATTGCAATTTTTCGCAACAATGCAGATAAAATAGGTTTTGAAAAAACTAGAAAAAAATTCAAAATTGTTGTAAACTTGTTTAGAACGCAGCGCCTAAACGCGTAAACAGAATTTTATGATAGAGGTAAAATTCGATTGGGCATCTTTCGTAGATATACCTTAGGATATTTCGACGCTGTACGTCTTGTAGGAGAGGAGTTAGCGCCTCTAAAACTATGTTAGCAGTAACTTTGTAAATCATTGGCTACTCTTGTGAGAATAAAAATATATACACCTCTAATAAAGTTCTTGAGTAAATTTGTTCGCTGTTTATCGTTGAGAACAAATTTTCATTTTTCTCACGTAGTGAATTGGCGATACCCTGTCCGAATATTAACTTATTTTCTGTTTTTATTAATTTCACAGGAAGCTCATTCTGATAGGGTGGAAAAGAGTATTGCCACTCTAGAAGACTTAGGAATACATTTAACACGAATGGAAGATCAAGTGCCATGGGAACTTAGGACATTCAGGGCTCATACTTATTCAGAGAAAGAGTTGATGGAGTTTGAGACACCGAATCCTCCACAGACAATACCAGTTTAAATCCCAAGTGTCACTCAAGATAAGATGTCTCCTTATTCTAGGAATAACTATCTCCTACAAAATATATGAAGAAAAGTATTAGTGTCAAAAACTCCATCTTTTGAATGCTTTTATAATATATACTGAACGAATTTCATTATTCATGATTAGAAGTAGTAACATTTTGAAGTTGATTATTTATATTAAAACAGTTGGTCTGTAAAAATGTGAAAAGCTCATTAAATAGTTACTCAGTTACTTCATCATTTGTAAAAATGTGTACAAATATAATTTCTAAATAGTGCAATCCTTGTAGATTTTTCTTTAAATTAATGTTTTTTGAAATAAAGTTTTCTTTTTAAAAAATGAAAATAAATAAACAAAATAATAATAATAATGAACATAGTCTTTCTTTGAAATTTTTCTTAGGTAGAAGTACTACATTATTTGAGATCTTCAAATTTGAATTTTCATGGAAAACTTGTGTTTAAGCGACCTTATTATTATGAAAAAGTATGTTTTTGACATTAGTGTGTCTGTCAGCACAATTCGAAACTTAAAAAATTAAAACTTGTGTAAGTATTGTGATCACAACAAATTTTCGATGTAGAGTTTTCAGATGAATATCTATTTTGAGGTCCGCCCAATCCCTAAAAAGTATTTTTTTAAACATAGTGTCTGTGTGTGTGAGAGAGAAAGTGAGTTAGCAGTGTACACTCGTAGAATAGGAAAAGTATAAAAATAAACAAACAAAAAAAAAACGTTCGTTGGAGTTCCCCTTTAGTGACCTGACAGCAACTTATCAAAGAAAACCTTTGAACCAACTTCATGAACTAATTGTTCAATTTTTCTATTCCATTTTCTATGCTTAACTTTGGTGACACTTATTGACAAAAAAAAATGTAGTTGTTGGCCAATCGAACTTCATACCCACCTTATGGTACGGTTATGTCAAACAAGCGAACACCGGTTTAACCTCGCCACAAGCCGAATCATCCAATTTTTCCTCCACTCCTAGCATTCCTGAAAATGTATTGGATTGCTCGCTCTGTTAGAGTAATTGGTTCTGATAAAGAATATGTGTCCTTAGAACGTTAACCAGCCAGCTGTTCAATCATTTTTTTATTTTCTTAACAACTGCTTTGACAATTTTTTAAAAACTTTTTCCATAATCTGTTTTTTTTTTATCAAAGTTCATTTCCGTGATTTAAGTAATTAATTTTATTTTTATTAAACAGTAACTTGACGTTCACTTAGGTAGCAAAACTTAATAGGAAGTTTTTTAAATAGCATTTTCACCGGAAAAGTCCGATTTAAGGTCCCTGAGTCCAAAAGTGATTTTTAGAAGATGGCCTGAGTACACTACAGCTTAAAAATATTATGTCAGTGAGTCCTTAACTTCATATTTCGTTTGGATGCTACTTAGTAAACTTAGACTAATAATTTTTTTTTGTTGCGTGTGGTAGACACTCTAGGATTGCGGCAAGAAGTAAGATGTTTTTTAAGACTAATAATAATAATAATAATAATAATAAAATTAATAATTGTAACAATAATAACAAAGATTATAATTTCTATTGCTGTAATAGCTTGTTTATTTTAATTTTTAATTTCATATTTATGTTTATTTATCTGCATATTTTTAAAGTTTATTTAGTGATATAGGTATACAGGGTATACGGAGGAATGGTCGAAACTTCGGGAGGTGATTCTGGGCATCATTTGCGACAAAAAATACTATAAAAACTATAGCCCGTTTCTGCTCCGTTTTAAAGATATTTTTAATTTGATGTTTTTTCAAGATATCACTACTTTTTAGCAAACATTTGTCTATATTTCTCAAACTACTGAAGCTAAAGCGATTTCTATCAGCTCATTAGAAAGAAGGTTAAATTTACTATTAAATAAGCTAATTTATATTCCAAAATAATAATATTAAGTATTTTACTTTGAGGCCCTAACATGAGAAATAGCAAGTTCCTAATTTTTTCCAAAAACTTTGACTTCATTTTTCTCAAAAATATTATATAAGTTTAAAACGTACACTCCTCATGAAAAACATCTAGATACAATCACCTTTCGAAAGGTAACATATATCATGAGTAGTGGTTATTTTAAAAATTGATGCAGAAATCTCTGATTAATTGCAAAAAAGTAGGCCTCAAAACAGCATCCGCATTATGAAAGGAATTCAACTACCACAAGAAAATAGTTGGTCAGAATCATCCAAACCAGTACGATATTTTGCAAACTTGTAATTTAATAATTAATTTATTTAAGAACTTTATTATAAAATATAAAAATTACAATATAAATAATAAAATAAAAAGAAGAAAATGGTTATCAGTTTAAATGAGTGTTAGGTACGAATTTCGAAAGAAAGGATTTTCGTTTAACGAGTTTTGATCTGTGGTTTTTCTTTAGATAATTAAAAAAATATGTGAATGAAACACAGCTTTTCTTGAACTACACAATAAACTTTTGGAATTAACAGGTTGTGAAGAGCTAATGAATAAGCCGAAAACTTACTTATCGCTCTAATCTAGTGCAGGCCATCTCGATCACCGGACGTATCCCCAATGGACTATTTTTTGTGGGGATATCTAAAATAAAATGTACAGTAACCTTAATACCGTGGTTTCAGTCGTAGATCTGGAACGTCGAATAACTCTATTCTCCTAGATCTTGACTTCGCCACCATAAGTGCTGCTACAAACAGAGCGTGGGAGTCCAGTGTTTTGGCTTGCCTTTCCGTTGATTGTGCCCAGTTTGAACAGATTCTTTAAAAAAAAATAACGTAATTTTGACAGTAAACTGAAATTTATTTTTCATATTTTAAATTACCATAACTTTTGAAAAAACTAACCGATTTCAAAAAAAGTTTTTTTAGGAGCTCAAATACTATAAAAATATAACGTTCCATTTGAAAAACAAAAGTTGGAAGCCGTATCTCGAGACACAGGGGCTTAAAAAAATGGGTCAATCACTGAAAAGAAACTAGACTAAAAATGATTGAATACGTGTTTTTTAATTTTTCAAAATTTCCCGCCGTTAAAAAAAAAAGTGGGCGGAGCATATAACTCTGGTCACTTTGTATATAAAGTGTCTCACAAAAGTTTTCATCACTAAACTTTCATCACTTGTTTAATGTGAGTGATCTGTTGGAATCGCTTCCCATTCTAGTTTTAATTTTACCTTAAGGAACGAAACGCTGATGAGGAAATTTCTAATTTTTTGTTCCAGATAGTCCCATAAATTTTCGATATCATTAATATCCGGGGACTGGGGAGGAGTATCAAGTACTTTAGCGCAATTATAAAGGAGCCATTTGCGTACTTTACGCGCCTTATGCTTAGGGTCGTTGTCCTGAAAAAATTTAAAGTTTTCCACAATACCCATTCTGGTTGCACTTTCCTTAAATTTTTTTTTGTAAATGTCAGCATACACACACTGGTCCATGAGCCCATCTATAAACTGCAGATTACCTGGACCAGAGGACGACATACAATCGCAGTCTATAACTGATCTATCACCATGCTTGACGGTTGTTCTAATATTCTTCATCTCGGGATCCTTTTTATCTCTTCTCCAAACCAGTCCTCCTCTGTCCGTCCCAAAAGGTTTAAAATTGCTATCGACATCGAAAACCACTTCAACCAGAATTTTTCATCCTTTGCCAAGTATAAATTTGGGAAGTCAATTCATTTCTTTTTATTCTCATTTCTAATAAATGTTTTTATTTTAATGTTAATATCCGCATTGAATCCTGCATTCTGCAGAACCCTCCTCACTGTTTCTGCACTAACAGACATGTTTAATTCAGGTCTAATCTCTGAACGTATTTTAAGGGCACTAATTTGGGATTTATCTTAATTTTCCGTAATATGAGTTTTTCGCAACGGGAACTTAAAATTTTAGGCCGACCGTTTGTCATGAATTATTTTTGTGTTTTTAAATTTTTGAATTATGGATTGCACTGTAAAAAACGGCACATTGAGAATTTCATTGATCATAGCTTTCATTCTCTTCCTAATGTTCAATTATTAATTTTCTTATTTCGAGGGAGACGTTTTTACACGCGGACTCATCTTTATTTGCGCACTTAAGTAAAGCAACTGATAAAATATTTTTGCCATTATTCACTTACTTTAACCTTTGTCTTTCCTTAGATTACGATTCAATAAAGATTTGTTAGGGTGGAAAGGTCATACATGTAAAAATATTGACATAACACTGACCTGAATGAAAACTTTTGTTAGGTAAAATTGGTAATTTTTTGTTATGTTTTATTTATTAGTGGCTTAAAATTTCAGTGAATGTATTTTTTCTAAATGGATTCTTTGTCACAAGTTTTAGTTGGAAAAAAATACATTTCCCTCACATTATTAATTTCCAAATTATAGCCTCATTAATGTATTGTGGTACTGGGTTCGATTCCCGGTCTTAGGCCTTGGATTTTATTTGATAGTTAATAAAAGAAATTTATGGTAAAGTATGTTTGCTAGTCACCTCCGTCCACGACACCTAATTGGTAGTTGGACGTTAAGCCCCGCCTGAAATTATAGCCTCATTATTTCTGCTAACCGGAGTGTATGAAAACTTTTGTGAGTCACTGTATATCGTAATGTTTAGAACCCCTGTAATGAGAAGTGTTCCCTAAATACAGAATTTTATCTATCTATCAACTTCTTTTCCCCCTTCCTTGAAAAAAGGTGTTTGACTTAATAAGCATGCGAATAAGAAGATAGAGAAAGATTGGGCGATGAGAGGGGAATGACAAGGGTTGAGGAGGCCAAGGTTCTGCATGAACTATAGAGCAATGAAGAACTTACAGTAAGGTCCAAATTTGTTGGAAACATTTTATTAATAATAAACTTACAATATGTAGCTAAGAGCTCGACTGATGTAAATAAAAATACCTAGTTTAAAAAGAATTTGTATTGCCATCCTAATAGGTTTCTAAAATTGATATTTCCAGATACATAGTTGAATAAAAGTGGAGGAGGCCCTTAACTATAGTTACGCTACAGGATGCAAAAGAAATGTACATAAGAAATTTGTCTCTTATTATTTAAAATAAGTGAAATAAAGTTAGTATTGTAAGTTATGTTTTTCAGTTCATCTATTATTTAAAATTAATTTCTAGTAGTTGAGTATTTTTTTTTTTTTTTAATCGCTCATTATTGAAGCAACACTGATTTAATATTTTTTATTTCAGTTGTACACAGTGTTGCCAATGTCCGGGTAATTACCCATTTTTCGGGTAATTCAACATTGAATGGGTAAGTAAGCAAGTAATTGAACTTTGACGGGTAAAATCGGGTAATCATCTTACTCAAACGAAATAATTTTTCGAAAATTTCAAATTCGATCTAGACTGAATTCAGCTTTTGTAAAGAGCAATAACATTTTTATATATTTAATCTACTTATATTACTAACAGTTCAGTAGTTAAAAGATTTTAATATCGATATAAATTTGGACACTGAGGATTACTGGGCTAAAATTTTTAATATAAAAAAAGCTGATGGTGAACTTGAATTTAAAAATTTAAAAAAAGTTATATACTTTTTGCTTGTTTTACCCTTCTCTAATGTATCTGTTGAAAGAATTTTCAGTGACATAAAAAATATAAAAACTGATCACAGAAATAATTTGTCAACTAATACATTAAAGTCTATTTTAATCACCAAAAATTTTTTATACAAAGATAATGATATTATTAATTTTGAACCAAATGAGGAAATGTTAAATACTAACATTTGGGACAAAAAAGAGGTTTAAAAGTTTATTTTCTGTTTAGTTATGACTATTATAATAATTTTAAATATAAAATTTATAAAAATGTTGCTACTAATTATGTTAATACATAAAAGCTGTAAAATAAAGAATAAAATAATTTAATCATAGTTATTATTTACATACTGTTTATAACCCTTTAAGCTTACAAAGTGTTTTTTATATATCCCGCTTATAAAATATAGTTGGTAACGCTGGTTTTAGTATCGGGTAAAAACGGGTAATTGAACCTAGTGGAGAGGGTAATTCTGATTTACCCCATCGGCAACACTGGTTGTACATGTGCATGTGCAATTGTAAACATACAACGGTGATAGGAGTTAATTTCTATGATTAATATTACCAGTTTTCATTAATTGATTATGCTTTTTGTAAAGTTCCTTATAGTTAATAGTAATGTTTAATGCCTCAAATAAATAGTTGCTTAATATTAGATAATCTGATAATTTTTAAGAGTGACTGGTATAAAAAGTAAAGAAAAACGAACTAAAGAAATGAAGCTTTATTGCAGATGCTTAAATGTTTGTATTGAAATTTTTGGAGAAATTAAAGGTGATAGTTCTACTAATTACCCAGGAGAATGGTTGTATGAAGTAAGTGGTTTTTCTTTATGATTTTAAAATAAAATTAATTTTGTTGCTAAGTTGTAAAAGAACATTTATTAATTTTTCCAAAATTATGTATTTAGATTTCTATTTTGTTTTTGGCTATAATTTTTTTTTTTTAATCCATTTTTGATTTAATAGATCATTTAGACAAAGAAATAGAAGCATATTATAAAATTTTAGTGTTGTTCTATTTTAGAAATTTAGTTGAGAATTGTTTTTTTGTTTTTTTTTTCTTGACAATACAACTTAACATTCCTCAGACACATTACGGCAGTTTTTGAATTTTGATGACTTCGCTGAAAGATTCGTCTGCATTACTAGCTTATGTTTGCAGTATTTCCTCTAATTATGTTTCTAGTATTTTTTGTTGATTATAGGAGGAATGAAATTGTAGTTTTTTAAATCAAGGCAGTTATGTATTTTTATTAATTTTTAGTCCGAAAATCTCGAGCTCAGTACTGAGGGGTTTTTAAATCATTTTCTTCTTACACTTACTCCCAGTAAAATAACAGAAAAATTGTTTAAATAGAAGTGAAATGTAGAAGGAAAATGTTATTTTTTAATAACAATAACTTATAAATTACAAGTGTTTACACTAGAACATTTTTCTGAGAAAATATCTCAGAACCAAAACATTCGTAGAAACTTCAAACTTGGTATTCTATGTATCTTTATCATTAAAAATTAGATTAAGGTTCAGGCCGAAAAGTTGAAATTACGATTTAATTAAGCCATTTTCTTTAAAATTGTACACCATTTACCACCATTTATCGATAATAATTGAAAACTTTTCCTGGATTGAAGTTGATTTAGTCGAGGAACTGCTAGTGATAACAAAACTGATATCAGTTCCTTCCTACAGTACCTTTTCAGAAAAATTTACCACTTCGCCGCGTGCATAAAAATTACATTTTAGAATTGCAAGTTTGAGGAAATTCAGCTGACCAGAAATGCGGTTTTAAAAAATAGGTTTATACAATTTTAAGATCGACATTCATCTAATAAAAATGATACTTATGTAAATTATATATGTTTCTATCTTCTTTTTGGAGCATTTTTTCAGGTGAAGTTGTTTTTGGATTCTGGTGAACATTACTTTGATTTCAAATGTAGTGGTGGTATGTTCAGCCTACAGACAGCAGGTGTCGCAACCTGAAGTCTGTAGGCCAGAATATTTGTTGAAGTGTTGATAAAGAACCAAGCTTCCATTACTAATCTGCACACGTTTTATAAATTAATAAGTGAAGTTGTTGTTTAAATAATAGTAGCAATAAAAATAATAAATCATTTAAAATAAAGTTACTAAAAAATTCGTGTTGAATCCCAGTTCCTTGGATAAATTTTGATCAACCACCGTCAGCGAATTTAAATTTGTTAGTTGTCTTAAAAATTGAAGTGAAGCGCATATCAAGCCGTTCGACTGACAAATCTTTGTGAAAAGTTGCGTTTTCATTTTGTGTTATTTATTTGTTTAAATCTACCAACAAATCCAAAGTCAAAATAGTTGAAAAAATATAAATCAAGTCACAAACAGTACAGGGGACAAACTGTACAAACGCAAGTGATTACAGCATAAAAGTGGGTGGTTTTTTTTTTTTTTTTTTTTTTTTTTTTAATAGAAATGCCAATCTTCTTATCGGATGCAAACGTGCCCAGTTGTTCGCTCACTGAATTGTTCCACCTTTTACAGCACTTGTCCACCTCTTTTCTGTTCGCTGAATGTGCTAGAGATATGAGGAATTTTAAACATTGCGACGAATTTGAGTCAGACTGGCGGAACATGGAATATCATGTCGGCTCTATCAACCTCGTCGTTTAGAAGCTTGAAAAGAAAATGCAGATCATACCTCAGACGTATATCCTCAAGAGAATTCGAATTCACTTCTTCGTCATTGCACTGCTTGAACATTTGAGGAAGCGGGCAAATATTTATTTTACAGTTTTTCTAACCGCTTTATTTCGCCTGCTGTTTCAGAGTTTTGGAATTCTTGATATTCCTGCAACGCCTAAACATAAACCCCATAGATTTAGCTACCTTCTTATTCACATCATCAGTGTGCTCTTATTGGACTCGCTGGTCCATGAGTACTCCAAGGTTCCTCAACTCTTATTAACAAGAGAATCTCTTACAGGAAAGAGGCTAAATATGGGCTTTTCTTTCTAGTGAAAGTAATTGCCGCGCTTTCTTAATTTGCAGGACCAAGCAGTGCTTTTTCGACCAATCAATCAGGTAATTCAGATCTTTTTTGTAACGTCTGAGGGTCCTCTAACGACATTATTCCCAAAAAGTTTGCAATATTCAATAATTACATTGTAAGGATTGCAAGTTAGATCCTCAAGGAACTCCCGAAAAACATCTATCTCTACTGAAGAAATAACTCCTTTCCATTTGACGAAGTGTGTACTTCCCTGCATATAGATAAAATAAAGTGAGTAGCGGATAGTGAATCCCCAACCGAGCAAGTTTCTTGAGCAGCTAGCCACAGGAGACAACAGTAAAGAACTTTCGAAATGAAAGGTGTCCACTCTTCACATCCCACCAGAATGTATTTAGTGAAGCAAAAATCAGTTGCTTGATCGGATGGGAATCCGTGTTGTTTTCCAGAGAAAATTAATTTTACGGAGACAGATGTAAGAAAACGTGATTTCTAAAAGCTTGCTGAAACAGTTCCGAGGTTTGGCGGAAATTGTGGGATATGTGTAATACATACAGATACAGACTAATTTCTGCAATCTACTTTCACATCTATTTACATCTGTTTTAAAATTTAATTTTGAAAATAAGTCCCGAAGACGGCACTTCCACTTTTCTTTTCCTTCATGTTTTTTTAGTCTTGATAGGATTTAGTTGCACTGCAAAATAACAATCGGTTATTGGAAGTCAGCAGTTTAGCTGTTCTAACGGATCATCATTTTCATTTGGCGGTCCAACATACTCTGCGAATTATGAACCCTATTATGAACTTTTCAGAAGCGAAAAATAGCTATAAAATGAAAAGCTGGCTTTGTGCAAATTTGAATTTTTGATTTTTAATTTGAAATTTTAGGAGGAGGGACGGCATAGTTCGAAAATGAGAATTTTATAATTGGCGAGGTTATTCAAAAGCGGAAATGATCGCCCATCGTCAAACTTTGGTATATATCTTGGTGAAATGTTAGATAATTTTGTTTTAAATTACGATTAAAAAAAAAATTCAAAGAAAACAAATTGAACAAGCAAACTAGAGTGCGGAACAAAAGCTTGAATTGTATTCCGTGTTCGTTTGGTGCAAACGGTATTCCTTTTGTGGTTTCTAGAATGGTTTCGCTGCGCCTATTCATGCGAACATTTTTCTGTTCCCACCACTCTAAATAATCTCCTTAAAACCACTCTCAAAATATGTCAAAAATAAAAGCTGTTTATTCATATCAATTAATTTTCCAGTTTTGTTAAGTTTATTCGAAAATGCGCCAACGTTATCATCAAACATGGTATTATTATTTCTCAGTCTTAGTTCCACAACTTTTATTTGAAACATTTTCCTGGTGAAGTTTCATTAGGGGCAATCTAGAAGAGAGGATTGGTTGAACTTTCAACTTAAGCGTTATTTCAGATAATGTATAGACTGATAGCCGGGTATAAATGAAATCTTGAAATGCTTCAATAACATGTTGCAGTCGGCTGCTTTTCAGTGTAAATTCTAAGTTTAAAGAAATGCAATTACTTAAACTGAAGTAAGAGGAAGTCGAATGAGTGTTCTGATCAGTTACGTTGTTTCTCTTCGACCGTTTTCAGCCTTATCCTCGTCCTTGCTTCCAATTACGGATAGTTGATTCTACAGTCCAGGCAAGTTTCATTGGGTTGAAGCGCTATTATGTCAGCAAAACTGGCCGAACCAACCTTATTCACTACATGATGCGTATGTGTGGACAGGCTTAAAGTCCTAGGAAACTCAGTCATTATACAAGGGTCGTTTGAAAAGTCCGTGCAAAAATAAAAACTACTTAATTTTTTGGGGTAAACCTTTTTTATTTTTCAACATAGTCTCCTTTTAGGCTTATACGATACACTTCGTCCAACGCTGCTCTAGTTTGTTGATCCCTTCCGAATAATAGGATTTGTCCAAGTCTGAAAAATAGCCATTCGTTTCTGCAATCACCTCCTCGTTTGAATAAAATCTTTTTCCCGCCAGCCATATCTTCATATTGGGGAACAAATAGTAGTCCGAGGGAGCCAAGTCTGGAGAATAGGGGGGATGTGAAACGAGTTGGAACCCTATTTCCATTAATTTTGCGACCACAACTGCTGAAGTGTGAGCTGGTGCGTTGTCGTGATGGAAAAGGACTTTTTTGTGGGCCAATCGTGGGCGTTTTTCTTGCAGCTCGGTTTTCAAACGGTCCAATAACGATGAATAATATGCACCTGTAATAGTTTTACCCTTTTCCAGATAGTCGATGAGGATTATTCCTTGCGAATCCCAAAAGACAGTCGCCATAATCTTTCCGGCCGAAGGAACGGTCTTCGCCTTTTTTGGCGCAGATTCCCCCTTGGTAACCCATTGTTTAGATTGTTCTTTGGTCTCAGGAGTGTAGTGATGTATCCATGTTTCATCCACAGTGACGAAACGACGCTTAAAGTCCTGCGGATTCTTCTGGAACAGCTGCAAACCGTCCTTGCAACACTCCACACGATTTCGTTTTTGGTCAAGCGTGAGCAATCGCGGCACCCATCTTGCGGATAGCTTTGTCATGTCCAAATGTTGATGCAAAATATTATGTACCCGTTCATTCGAGATACCCACAGCACTAGCAATCTCACGCACCTTCACTCTTCTGTCATCCATCACCATATCATGGATTTTATCAATGATTCCTGGAGTAGTAACCTCAACAGGGCGTCCAGAACGATCAGCGTCACTTGTGCCCATATGGCCACTCCGAAAATTTTGAAACCACTTATAAACTGTTCTAATCGAAGGTGCAGAGTCACCATAATGTTTATCAAGCTTCTCTTTAGTCTCCTGAGGCGTTTTGCCTTTCATAAAGTAGTGTTTAATCAACACACGAAATTCTTTTTCGTCCATTTTTTGAAAATCACTCGACTTCCTCGATTCAAACGAATGCCAAACACAAAGAAATAGACCGATCTGGCTGAAACTTGGTGTGTGTTCTTCCAAGAGATGCTACTAACTAAACATAACCTCGATACGCGCCAGTGGTGCTATCTCTCTGACTTTGCACGGACTTTTCAAACGACCCTCGTATTTGGTTTGAGTACCTCCTTGGGTCCTGATAGTAACTTTTCCTGATAGAAACGAAGAATTTCCCTTGACCGGAAGTATTGTTACACAGTGGTTTTCACTTTATTGAAATCAAAATCTCCCATCTAGAAGTTCCAATGTTACATTTGTTTAGAATGTTTTTTATTTTATTTTAATTTTTTGATACTTTCTCCAAACGCTGCCAACAATTTTCGTAAACTTTCAAACAACGCGAGTGAATATTTGATATGTGAAGAAAAATTGATTCTTTGAAAGGCGGAAAATGAATTACAGTTTTTTCCTACCCTCTTGCCTGGCTGGCATAAGAGGTGTAGTGCTGTAGTTCTTCAAATACAATCAATCTCTAAACTCTAAAACCACAAATAGTAGGAAGTTCAAATTTGATAGTTCGTCAATAGTTATGTTTCAAGATTGGTCACAGTGTAAAGGAAGTCGTGTGAGTGTTCACTTCAGATTATACATATAGTATTGTTTGGAATTACTTCATAAGTACTGTTAGTGAGAACCAAAATGGCGCTAATATTCCGCGTTTGACGCTCGAACTAGTTTTCTTAGTTGGAAATGTAGTTAATCCGCAGTGTTGGATTCTGGCCGTGGTAATAGGTAAGTCTTTTAAATCCCTATCGGCTTCGGACTTTCATTCTTCATCAGAAGTTGATTAATCAGTGTAGTATTGAGAGTTTGACTTCAACTGTGTTTCCGTCTCACCATACTACTCTTGCAACTGGTCGCAGGGTAAAGCCAACTCAGGTGAAGACCAATAGCTTTGAAATTGATCTGCGACTTTACAGTTTGGTCAAACAAAAGCCTTGTAATACAAGAAATACACTTATGTTTATTCGCTTACTGCTCGAAATACTGTGATTACGTTCTGTTGATACTTCTATTAATTAACCATTGATGCTGACCCTTTGACATTTGCTTTTTTTAAATGAATTATATTCACTTTTCTTTAGAAGTAATAGAAATATAACCATACAGTTTTTACTTTCTCCATATTTGTAAATGATTTAGCTCATAAAATGAGGATCTCGAACCATGAGTGGTAATAATCAGAGGATGTCAGCTCTAGGCTGTACGCTGGATGTGGCGAAATCTCAGAATTCAAATCTGTGACTGTAAAATTTTATGTGTCTTCTGAGTGTTGCATTGCTTTGTTGAGGAAGTACTCTTTTCCACTGTACCATTAGTACTTGTAAATGAATAATTGGAATTATAAGAGAAAGTGTTTGCTCCAAATTTTGTTATTTGTAGTTGAGGTTCTCAACAATCTTATTTACTTTTATTTTATTTAGAATGTGTTTTTAATTTTTTTTTGTGCTTGCTTTAAAGGATGCTGCGGAAGTGGAAGTGATAAAAATTACATCAAGGTTAGCGAATTTATTAAAGGAGAAACTTAGCGGCCAGTGGAGAGTTTACACATGCATGAATTGTGGTTTATTTGTATACGCTTCAAGAAAAGAATCAAATTATCCTTTAGTTGTGAATAAAAACCTTGTGGTAAGTTTTATTTCTTGTTTATTGTAATGCTGCTTATTTCGAATGAACACAGTTAATGTTTATTCAATGCAGACATTATCACATTAACTTAGAACGTTAAAGAGTCATTCTATCAATAAAGTTGAGAAAAGCGCCTTTATATAATAGAACTTACTTAACTGTGCATGATATAGAGAATTATATAAATAGAAAATAACTATAACTTCAAATAAAATTCTCCTTATAGACTTTTTGTTTCATTTTATAAGCTAAAGACCTTCAGAATCAAGCAAGTAATGTTCCTATTGAAATAAGTAACATTTTTAAAAGATGGAACAGTAACAGTATCTATTTATCGAGTTTTGAAATATTTATGGGGCTTACAAATTATGGCATTCAGGTGTTGTACTATGTATTAAATCCATTAATTCGTTGTATATAGGCATTTTGATTGGTCTCGTTTTTCGTACAGTGGTTACAATTATCAACGTTTTCCTCATTGGTAATCTCTTTTACTTGCTTGGTTGTGTTAAGATATTGTGGCCGCAGTGCATTGTTTTTTTTTTAATTCATATTGGATTTTTCCGAGATTGAATATTACGGTTGCGAGACGCGAGACATTAATTTCTTGAGTTTTAACTAACTGCGTTTTATAAATAAGTTATTCTAAAAGAAATTATACAACTACTGGTACATTAATTCTAATCGTACGTTGCAATCGCTAATACAGAGGTGCTTTGTAGGTGCATCAATGCTAAAATTATATTCAAATTATATATTTAATGGAATCAAACAACACTAATTTGGTAATAAAACAAAGCTGTGATCTCTTAAAGTTTTATTGTATGCTATTCTCCATATCCATATGAAACTCTCATACTCTGAAATAAGTTACTTTCGCAATAAACATTTTTATTATTTCATTAACCAGCAAATTTTCGTTTTACAAAATCTTAGAGAATTTAAATTTCTTAGTTACAATTTGCTTCAAAATGAAAAGATAACGTCGGAATCTAGGAAAATACGAGGGTCGTTTGAAAAGTCCGTGCAAAGTCAGAGAGATAGCACCACTGGCGCGTATCGAGGTTATGTTTAGTTAGTAGCATCTCTTGGAAGAACACACACCAAGTTTCAGCCAGATCGGTCTATTTCTTTGTGTTTGGCATTCGTTTGAATCGAGGAAGTCGAGTGATTTTCAAAAAATGGACGAAAAAGAATTTCGTGTGTTGATTAAACACTACTTTATGAAAGGCAAAACGCCTCAGGTGACTAAAGAGAAGCTTGATAAACATTATGGTGACTCTGCACCTTCGATTAGAACAGTTTATAAGTGGTTTCAAAATTTTCGGAGTGGCCATATGGGCACAAGTGACGCTGATCGTTCTGGACGCCCTGTTGAGGTTACTACTCCAGGAATCATTGATAAAATCCATGATATGGTGATGGATGACAGAAGAGTGAAGGTGCGTGAGATTGCTAGTGCTGTGGGTATCTCGAATGAACGGGTACATAATATTTTGCATCAACATTTGGACATGACAAAGCTATCCGCAAGATGGGTGCCGCGATTGCTCACGCTTGACCAAAAACGAAATCGTGTGGAGTGTTGCAAGGACGGTTTGCAGCTGTTCCAGAAGAATCCGCAGGACTTTAAGCGTCGTTTCGTCACTGTGGATGAAACATGGATACATCACTACACTCCTGAGACCAAAGAACAATCTAAACAATGGGTTACCAAGAGGGAATCTGCGCCAAAAAAGGCGAAGACCGTTCCTTCGGCCGGAAAGATTATGGCGACTGTCTTTTGGGATTCGCAAGGAATAATCCTCATCGACTATCTGGAAAAGGGTAAAACTATTACAGGTGCATATTATTCATCGTTATTGGACCGTTTGAAAACCGAGCTGCAAGAAAAACGCCCACGATTGGCCCACAAAAAAGTCCTTTTCCATCACGACAACGCACCAGCTCACACTTCAGCAGTTGTGGTCGCAAAATTAATGGAAATAGGGTTCCAACTCGTTTCACATCCCCCCTATTCTCCAGACTTGGCTCCCTCGGACTACTATTTGTTCCCCAATATGAAGATATGGCTGGCGGGAAAAAGATTTTATTCAAACGAGGAGGTGATTGCAGAAACGAATGGCTATTTTTCAGACTTGGACAAATCCTATTATTCGGAAGGGATCAACAAACTAGAGCAGCGTTGGACGAAGTGTATCGTATAAGCCTAAAAGGAGACTATGTTGAAAAATAAAAAAGGTTTACCCCAAAAAATTAAGTAGTTTTTATTTTTGCACGGACTTTTCAAACGACCCTCGTACATAGCTCGCTTGATTTTTTTGGGATAATGGACTTGGCAACTTTCAAAATAAATGTCTCACTCTTATATGTATGTATTACATTTTTCCGGAAAAATTCGTTTCAGAAGAGATCAAGCTCTCTTTCAGTAAAATGTACGGCTCTAGTAAAAATGGGTTTCCAAAATTACGAATGGAAAGGTAATCTGTTGCCATGAAAATGCTTCTTTTTGAATAGATTTATCTGCTAGTTAACTTGTGATTACACCACGCGTGTATTTTATTCGAAAAATAATTATTTTAACCGATTTATGAGTAGTTTTAACGCCTCACTTTTTTGAAGTGTCGGTTTTATTTTATTGAATTAATTTAAATCCTGAAGCTAGCATATATCTAGTAAACATTGGAAATTTCTTATTAATTTAGAATATCCATAATTTCTGTAAGAGTATGTTTTACACATCACATTTTGTGTTTTTTAATTAAAACTGTCAGCTAAGACAGTTGTATTAGCGTAGATCGTCAAAAACCGCACGAAAATGCGTAACATTGAACAACACCCAGCTAAGACAGTTTTCTTTTATTTTTCTATAAAATATTGAAATTCCTAACTTAAAAATGTAGGGCATATCCTCGATAATAACTGCCATTTTTATTGCGACAACGCGGATTTAATAGATTTCGAAAACAAAGTTGCATTTTGAGATTTGAAAGTTGCATTTTTTTCAGAAAGCATTATTATTATTATTATTATTATTATTATTATTATTATTATTATTACCATTGTAATCGCAGTATAATTTTTATTACCTTTCTTAAAAAGAAATACTGAAATCGCAGTTTAATTATTGACATAAAATTGCTATTTATCTATAACATTGTTGTCAAATGTATGTATGCGTGGGCGTCTAGAACTACAATAAAATGCAATAAAAATATTTTACCTCCTGTTCCCGTCGTAAATCAGTCTAATTATTCTAGATATCCTAATATTTATTTAACATTAGATATATAAATTTGTTCCACAGAAGGAACAAAACGACAAGTCAAAACAAAACGTACAAAAATCTCCATATCAAAAACTTAAGTTTAAAAAGTTAAGTATAAGGGTTGTTAAAACTACAATAGGAACACAAATCTTTAAGTACCCAACATTTCATTCATACTTCACCTCGAAAGTTCAGCCACTTAGAAATGTACGTTAAAGCCTTTTGTGTTGAAATAAAATTTTGTAACAATCGATGTGTCAAACTAATTTTACTGCTCTAAATTTTCAATAATATTGTTTAGAATTTATTGCATGTCATGTTATGCTGGCCATTTTCATCTAGAAAATATTAGTTCAGTTAACAGTAGCTTTCCGTTTAACTTAGATTGATTGTAATAGGAGGAGGTATTAAACTATTAATGCACAGGTTTTTTAAAAAATGCATTTTACAACATATATGAACGATATTTTTTATATATCAGATTTGACTGCAAGTTTATTCCAGCACTAGGAAGTAAAAATCGTCGGTTTAAGTTCGTTCTTCGATTAAATTAATTGTTACTTGGACAACAGACGGTCATTAAGGCTCTAGCAAGGGTGCAGAGACTGGCCTGCCTGTTAATTTCGGGAGCCTTTAGAAGTGCCCCTACTGCCTCGCTGGAGGTACTGCTAGGACTACCTCCGCTACAGTATGTTTTCAGGGAGAGGTAAGGGCCAGTATGTACAGACTTGCGAGAAATGGGCAATGGAGGTGCATTATTTCTTCCATTGGCCATACGAGTATAACAGATAAGGTCGACCCTGGGCCGGTTATCGGCATGTCTGGGTTCAACATCTGTTCTGGACACAGTTTCCATGCTCCATTTCAGATGTTCCTCACATATAAATTTTAAACGGTATTAATGAAAATTAAATGCAGTAAAATTAATTAAAAAATATCATTTGATATAAAATTCGAATAAAAAACTGCAATCTTTATCGTGCTAAGTGGCTGAAATTACGATCTTAATATCTATTATCACTAAAATATTGCTAATTATACAAGTTATAGAGCTAACTTTTCTCTACACTTCTGTTAAGAATACAATAAAATCGGAACAATACGAATAGAGCTATAGACGTTTGAAATTTGAATGATTTACAGAACCTTCTAAATTTGACATTCTATATCTAATTAACTATTATATTAGGGAAGGGATTAGCTATGAGGTTAGCATACTGGACTCCCACGCGGAGGTCCCGGGTTCGAATCCAGCTGCTGACCCTTAGATTTTCTCTTCCTAGGAGCTTCTTACAGCTCACTGTATGGTGATGGACAATGTTGTCTGTAACGAGAGAACACTGTCCGGAGGCCGGCAGTGCACTGAAAAAAGCTCCGGGCGCCAATAACCTTAGATGTTGATGCGCCTTAAATCATTAAAAAAAAAAAAAAAAAAAATTAACTATTATCACTAAAACATTGCTAATTGTACCAGTTATAGAGCTAACTTTTCTCTACAATTCTGTTAAGAATTCATTAAAATGTGAACACGAAGAGAAATAGAGAGGTCTGAAATATGAACGATTTACTAAACCTTCAAAATTTAACCTTCTAAATCGCAATAACTATTGTTAAAACCTTGTTATTTTTACCAGATATAGAGCAAACTTTTCCCTACAATTCAGTAAAGAATTCATTAAATTCTGAACAATACGAATAGAGCTAAAGACGTTTGAAATTTCAATGATTTACAAAGCTTTACAATAAAACCTTTTATATCTCATTAACTTTTATCATTAAAACCTTGCTATTTATACCAGATATAGAAGAAGCTTTTCTCTACAATTCAGTAAAGAATTCATTAAAATCGAAACAAGACGAAGAGAAATATAGAGGTCGGAAATATGACAATTTACAAAACCTCCATAATTTTACCTTCTGTATTTCAATAACTATTATTACTACGATATTGCGATTTATATCAGTGATAGAGCTAAATTTTCTCTATAATCGGCAAAGATTTCATTAAAATCGGAACAATACGAACGGATATATAGAGGTTTGAAATTTGAACGATTAGAAAACCTCCAAAAGTTTACCACCTTCTATGCCTAATTATTTATTATAACTAGAAGATTGCAAATTATACTTCTTATAAAACATGATTTTCTTTGCGATTCGGTAAAGAATACATTGAAATCTGAAGAAAGCGTAAGAGATACATTGGTTTGAGATTTGAAAACCTTCTAAATTTAACCTCCTATATCTCATTATCAACTATCACTAAAACAATGAAGTTTGTGATAGTTATTGATCTAACTTTTGTCTACAATTCAGTGAAGAATTTTTTGAAATTTGAACAATACAAAATGAGATATAAAAATTTAAAATTTGTAGGAATTTAAAATCTACCAAACTTTAACTTTGTATATCTAGAATTGCCTATTATATCTAGAACATTTTCAATTAATGTCTTTTTTAGAGAGAGCTAACTTTTCTTGTTCGGTGAAGAATTCATTGAAATGTGAGGTATAAGAAAATTTGTTTTTCAGAGTGATGCTGGAGAGATTTCAAATTTAACTCTTAGCGAAAACTATTCACCTGCGTTTAAAATAGTTTTGAGGCAAGATGACTCCATCACTGAAGATAGTAAGTCTATTCTTAATACTCCTATGCATATTACTTAACTTTAGATTTAAAAGTTCAGAATTTTTAAAATTGACACTTTCCACTAAAATCTGTATTAATTAGTGACCTTCGCGGTACTTACTACAATGTTCTTCTTTCATGAAATATTTACCTAACGTTTAATCGTTGTTTTGATATAAATATAGGTTGCAGATTTTTTTGTTCAAATAAGAAGATTTACTTTTATGATAACATTGGTTGTTGAGAGTAGTAGAGGATCTGAGACGTCATGAATCCTCATAAAGTAACTTAATTATTTCTCTTAACTCTGTGTACATTGAACCTAAATATTACCACCGCAAATATTCTTTCTCCTTTTTTTTTCTTCTTCTCTTTTCCTTCTCCTTTTTGCAAAGTTTAGGTATTTTTTTTCGGAATATTTCGAATCTATTATCCACACTTTTTGACCCACTTTGTGTGGGATCACTGAGTACGCTATATGTATTATGTTGTAGCTTTCCTTTGCTTGTTTATTTTGATTGTTTTTTTCTTGACAATTTGGAGAGTTCTGATAGGTAGAATTCTGCCATGAATTCTTCTGCCATCTACAATCCTGCCAATTCATTTGAGACTCTGCTTTAAGTCCTCTGAAATTTTTCTTGGTAACAATACAATTTTGAGCCATTTATGGTGTTATGATGTTCTCTTGAGGAACTGTTATATTTAAGGTTTTCTCTAAAAAGCCCCTTTCTTGCTATTTAGATAAGTAGCATTAAAAGTATTACTGGAATTCTAAATTTAAACAAAAAATCTGTTACCTTGTAGTACGATTATATTTTAGTAGGATTTTGGGGGATGGACTTCTGGAAACTCTGTATGGTTGATTTGTATTTGTTATTAAGATGTGTTGCACTACAGGGCAACATGGATCTGCGCCCTCTTTCTACGAGAGAACAATCTTACTATCTACACTTGTGTTATGCGCCGCGGTAACGAAGGTTATAGGCGATTTAAGTAAAATACGTTAGTCATTCGCCTCCTTTACACTATAGCTAATCAGTAAATTGTCGCAAAATTAGGCAATATTAAAATGATTACATTAAGAAAATGTCGTGTGACTGTTGTGATCACCTAAAGTAGCCCTCGCAACTATTTAGATAGCTGGGGTGCATGGTACATACATAATTTGATTTAATTTGATTTTTTTTTTGCTAGGCGTTAAACCGAGCGGTTAAAGGCAGGCGAGGCCTGCAAAGCTATGATGTATTGTGGAACTAGGTTTGATTACCGGCCTACCCGGCCATAGATTTTATTGAATGAATAATATGAGAACTTATTGTAAAGTATGTTTGCTAGTCTCCTTCATTATGACACCTATTTTGGTAGTTGAACCTGATCCCGTGTGAAAAACTGGCATTATTTTACTTTTTATTTTATCTATAAAATTTACAAACTTATTATTTATTCTCTTTTCCTTGTTTATTAAAAGTACAATAAAGAACGACTTCCATGTCGATTATACGATTGTTTTTTAAAAAATGAATAAGTATCTAAAATAAGCCTATTAAATCATTAAGTGACCATGACCACAGGTTATTTAATCGTATTTCGAAGGTCGTATTTAAAATAATCTGTATCTTACGTGACAAATATTACAGGTTAAAAACGGAATATATCAATAAACAATTTTTGTAAGTTCCATCCCAGAAACTTCTAAGATATGTTTTTAATGAAATAAATGTGTTTCTTAAAAAACTTGAGTAAAACTTTTTTTAACTACATCCACATAACAAAATGTAGTTAGTTTAAAAGCTCCTGGTTAATATTAATGATTGGATCTATGATTTCATTGTACGGCGATCAAAATTTAAAACCTTTTACTTGCCCGTTCATTTTGAAAATCGCATCGCGTAGATCTTTTCAAAAGCTGTGCATCGTAAACGTTTTTACTAAAGGTAAGAGGATTGGTTGATAATAAGCCTTTGGTAAACACAGTTGGCAAACGGTACGAACTACGATTGAAGATTATAGGACACACTTTTTTTTACATTCTAGTAATTCTCCTGCAACCATATTTTACAGGATTTCAAAGAACCCAGTACTAATGCATTGTCAAATTAAATTTTTTTATTATGTTATCAGTTTTGTATGCTCAGCCCCTTGCTATGGTGGTAACTTGAAAGCAATACATTCATTATTACATTTAAAAATTGAATAATATTAATATGGAATAATATTGAATTTTTCTTGTCTTTTTAAACAGTGTATGAACATAGATTGCACGAGATTGCTGCTAACTGGTTAAGAGAAGAAGCCCAACGTACCGAGGAACGAATAAAAAATTATACCGATCAACAGTACGCAGAATTAGAAAACCATAGGCTTCGAGCCCTTAAAGACGATTTAATTATTAATAGGTAAATTTATATAAATTATAAATAATTTATTATTTCTTATATGTTATTTATTTTCTTTATAAAAGGTAATTCTTGGTTCGTATCTTGTATGCGATTCTAATCTTGAAAACATAATAGGTAGAAAAGTATCTTCCAAAAATTGTTTGTTTGGACTTTCTATTTTGACTAATGATTTCAAATCCTAAAACAGTTTTTATGTGCTTCGAATATGCATAGATGTACACCGATATCATTCGCCTGTTTTTGTTTTTTTAAAAATTTTGTTATACCTTATTTCAATTAAAATTAAGGATTTCAATACTCAATATTTCCAATTATAAGGGATGTTGTTAATGTTAACGATTTTGCCCACAAAGCAGCAATGCTTGTGTAAAAAATGTGTATTAATATGAGATAACAAAACCTGGTGTGAACAACTTATTAATTAAATAATTTACTTAACGGACAAGTGCACTACATATTTTTGGAAATTATAGTTATAAGTTTCAAGCAATGATTTATGATTAGGACTACATTTCAAGTAGTGCCCTTCCTCACCCCCTTTAACATTTGTAATCGACAAACCGAACTTTTAGACTTTCTAGAGCTCCCTGCAAAAATAGTTAAAAAAAAAAAAAAAAAAAATAGGTTTATAGCTGCGTAATTGGTATCTCAATTTTGAGAAAAACGGTTGGAACCGTTCCCCAGAACTTTTAACAATCTAATCATTAAGTTAGCGAAGTGTTAACTGATATTTTTAAAACTTTATTGTTCTTTCTGTGCTTTAAATCTTGAGAGATTACACATTAAAACTGTCCGGTAGGTTTTTGCAACAACCCAGATCTAATAGATTTCGAGAAAAAAGTTGCCAAAAATGAGTAATTTATACGATATTAAGATAGATTGTACAAAGTGACACTTCACAATTTATCTTTAGATAAACCTTTACTCATATACTCAGTACACTAAGTTGTAAAAAATATAGTTTGATCTTTTTTGGATACAACCGCTCTGAACAGTTGCATTTCCAATTGGCGGATTATACTGGGGCTGGAATTATACCGGAAGTTCCAACCAAGTCAACCTTTCTGCGATCTTTTGATTTGGGGGTATACTATCAATGCTTATTCGCTCGAAAAACAAGCAGTGTTCATCACATCAAAACAATTTTTTTTCAAAGGGCAATAAAATTTGCATTTCTGGTGAAACCTGCAGAAAGTAAATATTGTTTACTTATTTGAAATCTTCAGACAAAATGAAGAGAAACAATTTTTGAAGAACATTTCTGTTGTCACGATAAGGGATTAAGGCATTCAAGTAGCGACCCTCTAAATTGGAACCACGAGTCAATGATTATATTATATACAGGAGGTGCGTTCCACTTGACGACAGCGGTCGTTGTGGTCGTGGCGAAAACGTCACTAATGACGTCATTATTTTCGCTCACGCGAAGCTCACTACGCCCCACCTTAATAGCTGGGTCGAAGTGGGCGATCAGAAATTTGGCGCAATTTTTAAAAGCAAAGTTGGCGACCGAAAAAATTATATCATGTAAGTGAAAGTATTACCTCATATAAATAATTGAATGTGTTTCTCGAAAGTCTAAAAATAATAATAAAATGAAAAATTACTTCTCCCTTTACATACTAAATCACTGAATTACGACCAATTTACACTTTAATAGATAATAATACGTGGCTTAAGTTTTCGCTTTTCACTATTGCGATTTTGAAATATTGCGTTCCACTTTTCATCGGAACTAGATAAAGAACTTTCTAAAGCATTATTACGTTGCATTATAAATATCCTACTGTTGCCACAAAATACATTTTAATTTTTTTTAAACGTACATTTTATAAATACTTCACGAAAATGTAATATAAAAATTGAATTATATATATATTTTATATAAGTCAACTTTACCAATAATTAATAACGTTTATTAAAACTGCATATAAACGGGGTTAAAATTAAAAAACAACCTCTTCAAGCTTCTGACTTATTTTCGAGGTCGCCATTTGTAATGTTTACATGAATGGTTAAAACGCCCATAGATCATTCCACTGGGGTTTTCGATTGTAACACTCGCAAGTAACACTCATAACTTAGGGAAGCGGAAATTTGGAAAAACCAATAAAATAAACTATGCTTTTTTTTTGGTTTAGTTTTCAAATTTTCTACCCCCGATGCTGTATCTTCATTTTTGGCGGAGTTACGGCCAAAAAACTGATCGAGGTTTCATAAGGACCACTGGTTTTGACAATGACTATGAAAACTGCATAAAAAAAAATTTGTAAAAAATGACGTTGACCCCCTTTCGATATCCGTAATATTTGTCGAGATATTTAAGACCAAAGTTACAATTTTATCTATTCCTGATCAGTTTTCAATATTAATTTTCCACCAGAAATACACGTTTCAGAAGGTTCTCTGACTGCAAAAAATGTTATTTGTGACGCAAAGAACAAAAATAATAATAATTGAATATTTTAAAAAATGTAGTGTAATGGTTGTGGGTGAATCAGGATAAATTTGTATTAACATTAAATAAAAGTGACATCACATCATGTTAATGTACGCCGTGTGCAAGACTTCTTGACCTATGATTACGGTAAGAATATCTCGTCAGGAAGAGGCGGGAGTTGATTTAGTGGTCAAGAGCGTGGCTTTGTAAGTGGAAGATCCTCAGTTCGAATACCGCGAATGATTACATTTTATTAAAAAAAGCATTTGTGGTGTATTAAGTATTGTAAAGTTTTTCCCAAAATAAAAAAACTTTACTTTCACAACTAATGCCTGCCACTAGTTATTAAATATGTGGGTTTGATTAAATAATAAAACTCGCTAAAGTTTGTAAGTAATAACCTGATTTATTCACACATTAACATTAACTAACATTAACATTTACTAGCAACTAACGCTATTCATTACAGTCACCATTTACAACAGTCACAACAGTTTACTGTTACTTACTCACTTCGTAACGCCACAAAACTGTTCCCCGACTGACCACTGGTCCGCACTGCACCGAATTGCACTAGTCTCAGCTGCACTAAAACAGCTCTACTCATCAACTGACTAATTTCCCAACTAGCTACCACTGAAGCACTCCACAACACTGACTCTCTCTAACTATGTCTCAACACTGACTCTCCAAGACTAACTCCAAAACTAACTGATTAACAACTCGTTAAGAACTCCTTAAAACTTGATTAAAAACTTGATTGAAACTGCTTAAAAACTCTTAAAACTCAATTGAAAACTCGATTAACACTGACTAGAAACTCAATTGAAAACTCAATTGAAACTCGTTTGAAACTAACTTCTCCAGCTGTGTCTGCCTCCTTTTAACTGGGTGCCTCCCTCCAACTGGGACTGCCCTCCTCCAACTCTCTGAGCATAAGTTTCCACGCCCTCCTGACGTTCATTGGCTGGAGAAAACATACTGCCACCACCTCAGTTGGGGCCGCCCTCCTCCTACTCTCTGTCGCGCTCCTACCTGTCAATCACTGGCTGGGAAACACATATGCCACCACCCCAACTGAGGCCTTTCTCTTAGCTGGCTTTTACACAGGTCACTAACTCTTTGAACAATCTAGCCCTTTCCTTTCTAGTTCAATAAAGACCGGCCCTTTTGTCTACACAGTGGTGGCCTGTTACCGGCTTTTGTCGCTTAACCCCTAGAACAATCTAGGCCTTTCTTTTCTGCCACAAGTAGATACCGCCCCTTTTGTTTATGCAGTGGCGGCCTGTTACTGACTTTGGTCGTTCAACCTCTAGAACAATCTAGGCCTTTCTTCTCCGCCCAGGTCAACTTCGTTACAGTATTATGAATGACTACATACGTGGGATACTACCGGACAGTTATTATATAGGGTGAACCAGTAAGTATTGTCCATAGGCCTACTGTGTGTAGTACATCTAAAGTGGAGTTCAATGACGTATTGGCCAACTTCATATTTTCCACCGTTCTTGAGTGACGTCACTTTAAATTTTTTTCCAAAATCTTTACTTTTTTCCAATAAAAATGTTATTACTCAGGAAGTTTTATTCCGAATTCTATTCTGATAACACGGTTAGAAAGACAGATAAATTTTCTAAAAATTGATACCATTTTGAAGCATAAGTTATTCTCCAAACAGCCTCAATCTTCCTCCGAATGCTGGAAAAATAAAAGTAATCGACATTTTTAAGTATATATATATATATATATATATATATATATATATATGGTGACCAGAGTTATATGCTCCACCCACTTTTTTTTTTAAAACGGTGGGAAATTTCGAAAAAATAAAAAACACGTATTTAATCATTTTTAGTCTAGTTTATTTTTAGTGCCTGACCTTTTTTTTAAACCCCTCGAGATACAGCATCCAACTTTTTTTTTTAAATGGAACGTTATATTTTTTGTTGCATATTTTTTATAGTATTTGAGCTCCTAAAAAAACAATAAAAAAAATTTTGAAATCAGTTAGGTTTTTCAAAAGTTATGGTAAATATGAAGTTGGCCAATACGTCATTTAACTCCACTTTAGATGTACTACACACAGTAGGCCTATGGACACAGTAGCTATGGTAATTTAAAATATGAAAAACAAATTTCAGTTTACTGTCAAAATTACGTTATTTTTTTTAAAGAATCTGTTCAAACTGGGCACAATCAACGTATAGGCAAGTCAAAACTCTGGACTCCCACGCTTTGCTTGTAGCAGCACTTATGGTGGCGAAGTCAAGATCTAGGCAGGCTAGAGTTATTCGACGTTTCAGATCATCGACTGAAGCCAAGGGATAAAAGTTACTGAACACTTTATTTTTTAGATATCCCCACAAAAAATAGTCCATTGGGGTTAAGTCCGGAGATCGAGGTGGCCATTGGATCGGACAATGAGTTCCTATGCTCTTTTCATGGAAATTTCTGTCCAGGTAACCTCGAACAACTCTCGCATTATGTGTCGGGCAACCATCTTGTTGAATATACATATCTATCCGACGTTGTAGAGGAACATCTTCAAGCAGAACTGGCAAAATGTCTCTTAAAAAAAGTTAGATACCTTGCACCAGTTAAGTTCTCTCTGTAGAAGTATGGGCCGATTAGTTGATTTCCTAAAACTCCATACCAAATGTTTGTAGAAAAAACAACCTGAACGTCGAATAACTCTAGCCTGCCTAGATCTTGACTTCGCCACCATAAGTGCTGCTACAAGCAAAGCGTGGGAGTCCAGAGTTTTGACTTGCCTATACGTTGATTGTGCCCAGTTTGAACAGATTCTTTAAAACAAATAACGTAATTTTGACAGTAAACTGAAATTTGTTTTTCATATTTTAAATTACCATAACTTTTGAAAAACCTAACCGATTTCAAAAAATTTATTTTGTTTTTTTTAGGAGCTCAAATACTATAAAAATATGAAAAAAAAAAAAAATAACGTTCCATTTGAAAAAACAAAGTTGGATGCTGTATCTCAAGACACAGAGGTTTAAAAAAATGGGTCAATCACTAAAAATAAACTAGACTAAAAATGATTAAATACGTGTTTTTTATTTTTTCGAAATTTCCCGCCGTTTAAAAAAAAAGTGGGTGGAGCATATAACTCTGGTCACCCTGTATATTGAAGTTCTCATCACTTGTTTTTCCCCCTAACCTTACTACGTTATATCTCATTTCTTGATCGATATTTTTAAATTTCAATAAAGTAACATACGAATGCCGTGGTTTTGTCAGCCCGCACTTTTCCGTTATATCGGATATAGTAAGTACTGACTTAAGTCTTTTTCTGATGAAACAATATATCTAGAAACGAAGGTAGTAGGGGAAAAAAAAGTAATTTATTAATAGGTACTCTTTCATTGGTGCATGCAAGAGTTTAAAATACCTCAGAAAGTTAGTGACGGAAAAGAATGATAAGGAAGTCGAAATAAATGCGGTAATACTCACCACTACTAGCTTAGTGTTTTGGGAAAAAGTTAAATGAAAAGAAAGTGAGAGTGGAAGTTGGCGAATTCGAAATATCGAATGAGAATCTGAATTTTCAGTTTACCCAGCTAACTTTAAGTCTTTAAGAATTAAAAAGGCTTAGGGTACAGGATACAAAAAGCCTAAAATTTTTAAATGGCTACAAGAATGAAGTCTGGCCAGAAAGAAGAAAAATAAGAAAAGACCGATAAATAAGATGCTGGTTGGGTTGGACAATAACGATGATCGATAAAAGTTGGGAAATTTAAAAAAAAAAAAGTAGTACTCATTTTTTTCAGGCGGGCTTTACGGCCAACTACTGATCAGGTGTCCTGAACGGATGTATATTCTAACTCTTGTATAATATTAACCTAAACAAATTCGTTGCCAAGATTCAGAATTTTAAAAACAAAAAGATTCCAGGAGAAGTACTATTTTTCTGAATATTTTGCGAAGTGATAATGACACTCTTATTTTCTTTCAACTTTGTATGCACATTAAATAACAGTTCTATAACATTTATTGAAACACTTTTCAAGATAATTCATTTTAGAGTGGTTTTAAAGGAAAAGGTTTCTCTTATGTTAGGATCTCGTTAAATACCGTTTCATTTACTGTCGGTCCTAAAATCTGTTTTAGTAATAAGAAGGAAATGTTTAGACGAAATTCCGAATTCTAAGAAGTAGGTTGACCCTATGATGTACTTTACTGAATGATTTTTTGTCAGTTTTCTGCCATTTTATCGCAAACGACCGCTAAGATTTTCGCTAATGAGCATATGGAACACTACATACGGGTAGATCCACCAATTTTTTTTCATTACATACTGATTTGACAAAAGTTACAGTTACAATAAGCCAAACAGGATTTTGCTAATTACTGTAAAAGAGAGCCATGTGAATCTTTCACACCAGATTTTTATCTTAGATGCAAGCCTAATTCATTCATAAAAATATGCAGGAAGTTCTTTAAATAATTTGAAATTAATCATTCGTTTGGGACCTCGAGTGAGTTTATTGTTACTACTTGTAATGCGACATTTACTTTGCTTCGATAGAGTAAAGGGTTATAACATCTCTAAAAATTTTAAAATATAATATTGTAGATTGTGATAGACATACGGAAACATTCTTGCAGCCAGCTCTGGATACGTCACTGATATCGTTAAGTCATGATTCTGCCTGCTACTGAAGTCCTTGATGAGACCTCTCCTTGTAATAATAACACGAGAAAAAACAAACCTGCATCCATTCCAGTCTTAACTTCGGTGAAGTTATTAAATATTCTTTTTCAAAGAAAACGGCCTTAGACGGAAACAAACGGTAACCAGATGGTGCGAAATTTGGACAATTGAGTGGATATAAAAGAAGTAAAATTTCATAAGTCTTCAAATATTTTCTTTAGACTGTCGGAAAATGTTTGTCCGAGCGTAAACTTGCTGGAACAAAATGTGATTTGCGATTGACCAAACCTGAGTAACGCAGGGCCATTAAAGATAACGCAGGGCTTTAAAGATCGAAAATGTCCATCATGAAAAGTTAAAAAGATCATGAAATTTATTGCGGTTGACCGCAGCTTAACTATTCACCTCCTATCTAGTTTTCTGAATCCATTTCTTATCACAAGTCTCTGTTCTTTTTATGGAAGCCCATGGCAGTTAGATTTTTTAAAAGGAGTTGAAGATCCATATTCATACCACGAGTATGTCTCTTTTCTTTTACTTTACCTTTGTTTGAAGGCGGCGGCTAACTGATGGCGCTTAGATTTGGGTTGCTATTCCTTCTAGGGCATAAATTAAATTGAAAAAATAAAAGTAAAAGTAATTAAATTGATTGTGAATTTGTCTTGTCTGCCAGCTCTTCGCAAAATATCTGGTTCTTGACGCTCACTTACTATTTTCCAATGAAATAGAGAAAGTGTTTACATTTTCGAAGTATTTTAAAATAAAGTAGCAATGTTTGTACAATTAATTACACATTATTTTAAGAGGAATTCTACCAATATTTGGCTCTTTGAAAATTGTTCTCTGTCTTTATTACGGTTTCATTTTCTCTTTACGGCCTTTTTTTTTATTTTATTTTGACTGGCACTAGTTTTAAAAGATTAGTTTTAATTCTTTTCAAAGATTAATTAATTTTCTGAATCATTGTATAAAATTGTTACAGCCCTGAATATTTAAATAAATACACCCTATACGTCGAATTTGAAAAAACTGCTTGAAATAACCTTGAAAAACAATAAAATTGAAATCTACTGGGGTCGCTGAATCATCAATTTTAAAATTATCAAAAGCTTCTTCTCTGTTTCGTTAATCCTTAGCACCAGAGAATGCGTTTTAACCTTGACTAAGCAGCCGCTACGTCTACTTTCAAAAACACAATTATTTGCAAGAGTGGCTGGCAGGACGATGTGCAGAAATGCCTGAATGATTTCTAACATTACCATAAGCAGAAATTCTTAGTGCATCCTGAGTTAAAAATGGCAGATGTTCCATTGTTTAATTTTGTAAAACTTTTTTAGTTTTAAGATAAACAAATTTTTTTTTGAAGTCCAATTCAGGAAAGGATGCACTACATTGCTTCCATTAAAGCCACGCCACTGATATCCTGTAAGACGTAGTCAATCTAAAAGTATGTGCATCTTATTGCTCTAAATATTTGAATGAGATATAATAAGTACAGATTCATCCTACGCAGTCTAATCTAAAGATTTATATTAGATCGTGTTTTTAAGCATCAGTACACGCCATTAGATTTGCATTTATATTTTGTTTAGGGTTATAACGGCAGCAAGTGATAATCAGATGGTGAACAACAATGCAAATAATGATGCAAAAATTGAAGTTGAAACCACTCCCAAAAAGGTATTTAGATAAATAAAAAATTGTATGATATTTGGAAAAAGCATTCGTTATGAATAAAATACTTTTCCAAGGTAGTATATCGCCTTATTAGTTCACCGCTGTGAGTTAAAAAAATCACTAACTGGTTCAGTTGCTGGCTAATTTTTTACTGTGCGTAACTCAGCAACTTTAAAATTGCATGCGTCAACATTAATCCACTAAAACTTCCTTTTAATGTTTTTCTTGGCATGATCTTCAGAAATGTGTTTGGAGTATGAAATTCATTTTGTGAGTATGTATGTGAGTGAATAGAAAAGTTACTAGCCCAGGTTGCTGTCAATACTGCATGCCTTATGTTACATTGTAATATATTGCGAGTTAGATTTTAGGTGCAGTACATTGTATTGTTTTATTAGCTTATTAGCTGTGGTTATATTGATAATGTACGGAACTCTCACACATTTTCTGTTATTACTTTATCTTTCTTGAGAAAAAAAAATCTGGTGAGGAACTCTTATCGACGCATTCCTCATTGTCTTTTTTGCACTGCGTTACTCGTAGTTGTAAATAGACAACTGGAGCTGAAGTTAAACCCGGTCGATGAATGACCGACAAATTTGGCAGGCTCTGATGTTTCTAGCATTGGTGGACAACAAGATATTGTAATGCTTTTTTTCATGGGACTCATATACGATATGCTAAAATATTTCCATTGTTAAAACTCTTAGGTTTCACTGGTTGTATTATTACTTTTTTCTAAACATTACAATAAAACTCTCCATAAATAAGTTTAATATCAATTTTAATTTATACCAAAACATATTTTTCGTCAAATATTTATTTTAGGAATGTTGTCGTACAGTCTCACTAATTAATCCATTACTTGTTCAATTACATTATGTAACGCTGATTGCGAACGGTTCACTACGTATTCGATGTCGCTGACTCGTTTTAATATTTTGCCACTCCAAAACCAGTTTTTTCGGTGCTGGGATGGTAATTAATTGTTATTTTCTACACTCACATAGAGAAGACAGATTACGGTGCCAAGAAATGTTACAAAACCTATTTAAATGTCTAAGTAAGGGATTCTGGGTAATCTGTGGCAATGATGTCGAACGTTATTCAATTTAGTGCGTAGAACCACAAGACATTGTAAAAAACATTGTAACCCTCTATGTCCGGCGTAAATCAGCCCAATTATTTCTAATATCCGAATTTTTACATGTCATTAAATGTAAAAGTATTATTGACATAACAGCCAAGAACAAAATAAGTTATTCAAAAACTTGATTAAAACTTTCAGTTTAAAAAGTTCAAATATAAGGGTTGATTAAACGATAAGTGGTACACAAGTACCCAACATTTCATTCATACCTCAGGTCATAATTTCAGCCATTTAGAAACTTTCAAAATAGCTTATGTATTTGCCTTCTTTTGAACTGACTTCTCCTTAGTACAATTTAGGCTTTCTAAATATTTTAACATTCGTTTTTGAACTGGCCATTTTCATTCATAAAATATTTTTGTATAGCACTCGACAAGGAGTTTAAGATCCATATTCATACCACGAGTATGTCTCTTTTTTTTTACTTTATCTTTGATTGAAGGCGGCAGCTAACTGATGGCGCTTAGATTTGGGTTGCTATTCCTAGTTAGAGGCTAATTGCACTTACAACTAAATTCTCTTAGTAATACCCAAGGCTGAGATCGGAAATATAACCCACTACCACTTAGCACACACAGTAAGTATATCTTACAGGCCTCGTCTCTGGGCTTCTCGGCTACCGTTGCTCCTTGGTTAAGCATTAAAAATTGTTATTTACATTTCGTTGATTAGTTTACTTTATTAAGTTTAAATTTTTTATTTTAAAGATTATTATTAAATAATATGGTCTACATTAATTTATTAGTTAGACTTGAATGATTATTAATTTGTTGTTCACTGCGTGCAATTTGTGCTCTCGTAATTTACTCGATGAAAAATTCATAATTGTTTTAAGTCTGTGATTCAATTACGATAGTACTATTATCATGGTAGTTAAGTATACTACGGTAGAAGTAATTTCTCTTTATCTATGTTGATGTGATTGTGATGGTTATTCAGAAATGGTTTAATAAAGATAAATAAAAATTTTGTTTAGGGTTAAAACGAAATTCTACTTTTTTTTAACGACGCGGCATAAACTATTTTGAATGTTTTGACTGTTTATATTGCCTCAAGGGATTCAGGACAAAAGTGTCCTACAAATTCTTTTCTGCTTAAATCCACGTTTGGCTTTCTGATAATATTTTCCAATTGTTACCATGAACTTGACCTCACCACAATTAATTTTGTAATACCAATTAATTGATCAAGGCTAATGTTCTGTATTTAATCTTAAGTTATAACAATTTATTTGGTTCATAGTAAAAATTAACTTTTTTCTTAGATTCTTCACTTCCTAATTTATTTTTTTTTTCTTTTTTTTCTTTTTAAATAATTTCTCCAACCATAATACTAATAAAAAAAAATGGCCAGTTATGTATTAAATTAATTGAGATCATTATAATTATTTCCTGAGATCCACCCCTTCCAACTCACCCATCCACACTCGGCTTGTATACTTGTTTCTTCTATCTCCTTTCGCTCATCCTCTCTCTACTTCCAAACCATCACAGCATACCTTTCTCGATCCTCAATACTACATCATCTTTCACTCCACAACGCTCCTTAAAATTAACTTAATAAACTTTACATAATGTTTTAAGTCTTAGTTAAACTATACGTACGTTGAATAAACCTTGATATCTTACCGATATTATGTTTTGATAAAATTAAATTGTTAGGTATTTTGAGGAAGAGTTACATTCAAAGGGTCAAAGAGCCGCATGTGACTTGCGGGCCGAGGTTTGGCAACCACTGTCCTTGAGTAATTATGATTAAAAAAAAAACTTTTCGAGAAGTATGACTCAGAATCTATTTAGTTATAAAATGTAAAATTTTGAGAATAAATAAATCAGACTTAATTATTTCCATATGGAAACCTTCGAACTTTGAGACCAAAGGAGATAGTAGCGCAAAAAGAACTGGAAAGTCCTCAACCTCTTTAGCAGGGGAGGGTTCATATACTAGACCTAAGAACAGGTTGGCACAATAAGTCTCTTGTGGCTGCGGTGCCGTGGGGCGTAGGTTCCGTCCCATCTACTATTCTGTTCTATTCTATATTTCAAAAACAGATTTTATACTGCGTGTCATAAAATTATGTGAAAAGTGCAAGTGTAGAGATCTCTAGTCACCCAAGCCACACCTCAAACGCACGAATACATAACAGTTTAGGGATGCATAAGTTCAGTATACACCCATTCTATTACATAAGAGAATATTTGATTCTGTTACAAGTGAATATTTGATGTTCAAAAAAAAAAAAAAAATTACTCTGTTTTTGTTTTATTTCAGAAAACAATTATTTCTCTACGTTTCGACCCACCTGTCCGTCCACAAATGGTATAATCCTGGTGGGTCTACATGTAAAGAAATAATGAAACAACAGAAGACGGTATTTTTTTTCTTTTTTAATTTAAAGAAGCACCACATCATCATCGCCAAATCATAGGCACTTAGCCTCTTAAATTAAAGTACCTGTTTAACATAATTGTTCAGTGCTCTAACTTCTGGTAAGTTAGTTTACTGGGTTGAAAAAGTATCAAAAGTAAGCTGTTATCACTTTGATTTGTTGTGGTCTTTTTTTTTTATGTAGGAAATAATTTCATAAGCAGTTCCTTTGCAATTAATTTGCTTGTACTTTTTTCAACTTTGCAGGTCATTAGTAATAATAAATCAATAACTGAGAAGATGATAATAAGCGACTACGGTGTGGATACAATTATATTTCCATTAGAGGATTTTGAAAATCCTTTGTATGCCAAAGAATATCCGGACATTCCCTCTGATAGTAAGTTTATTTTCATTTTTGAACTCGATAATTTTGTTTTCAAATATACTGAACTAGTTATTTTTAATGAGTAGATTTTTTAAAATAAATTATCTTACTTTGATTTCTCTTGACATTCTAATATCCATTTTCAAGGTACTTAATTTAAGAGTAAGATTTACGATATCGAGTTTAAAAAAAAAAGATTGCATGCAGAAAGAGCACTTTATCGCAGGGAATGGATTGCGACATTAACTTAATATCCGCGCTTTAATTGATTTGTATTAAATTATATATCCAAGTAGTATTCTACATTAAACTGTTTTGTTCAATTTGGCTTATTTATTTCCATAGAAGTACGCATGAAATATAGTTTTACTGTATTATTTCCACAGTAACAGCAAAACGGTTAGGTCCTGAAAAATGATCCGGCGCCAATGACCTACAGATGTTGATGCACCTTATTTAAATTAAACATATCTGGGGTGACATACTTTCACTTACTTCAGTTACCACAATTCTAATGGTATCTTTCGTTAATAATTAAAAAAAAATGTTCTAAAGGCATCACTGTCAAAATTAAAAGTATGTTTTCAAATTACCATAACTATCGCCTACAAAACTCGCAAAAATAATTTGCTTCGGAAAATTATTTTCTCTTTCAGCCCCCCCAAAATTTTCATTTTTTAAAAAAAAAAATTCAGGTTGAATTATAAATATCAATAAGTCATTTTGGAAAAATGTAGAAACACTTAGAAACCTATTCTCTAAATAGCCCTTTCTGTTAGCACGAAAAAGCGTAACGTTGAAAAACAACTAACTAAGACAATTTTTTCTTTTTTCTATAAAAGATAAAATTCCTAAATTTTCTTTATAATATAGGTCAAATCCCCCTTTACAACTATAATTTTTTTGTAACAACCCAGATGTAATAGATTTTGAGAAAAAAGTTGCCGAAAATGGGCAAAAACGGCATTTTCAAAAAATGATCTTGTTCTTCTTGTTTACCTTTTTTGTAAACTACGTAGCGCCTAAACGCGCGAGCCGATTGGAATAAATGAGGTGTCATTCGATTCGGAATTTTATGTAGATGTGCCTTTTGGGGTCACGACGCTGTACATCGTATGGAAGAGGAGTTAGCTCCATGTAAATGAGGACCCCTCCTAAATTATTACGATATTACTAATAATTCTGTAAATCTTAGCCCGATTTTGATAAAATATGGCAAGATAAAAGGGTTGAGCTCCTCTACGTACCTTTAAAGCGACGTTCTCCTCTTACACCCACTAAGGAGAAGTTTTGCAATCATTTCAAATTATCGTTTCGTGAACCTATTTTCTTGAATGAAGTGTTATTTGGTTTAAAAAGTGATGTAGATTTGCTTTTTTAGAGGTCTCAACGCTGTGTATCTTTAGTAGACGCAGGTCCTCTCTAAAACTATTATTACTAATCCTTTTAGAACGCTTAGTCCGATTTTGCTAAAATTTAGCACGAAGAAGCGGTTAAAGCTTCCCTATGTGACTTTAAAGTGCCATTATGCTTTAACACTTACTAAGAGGAAGTTCTGCAATCGTTCAGATTATCGACGTACGAACTGATTCAAATGAATGGTCTCTCAATTTGAAATTTTAGATACAGTAGATTCGACTTTTTGGGGCCTCTATGGTATGCACTTTGGAAGGGAGTTTGGCCCACTTATGTGTAGCCCCCTTTTAAGCGGTTATTAATAATAACTCTGTAAATCTTCGCCCGTCTTTAATCAAATTAGCAAGAAGGAGAATTTAGAATGTGTGACATTTAAGTGTCATCCTGCACTTACACCTACTGAGGGGAAGTATTTGCAACCATGCCGTATTCGCAGTATTCTCTTTGTCCGTTTACGGATAAGAAGCGTAATTGCAAATCATTTTTATTTCCCCTCTTAAGAAGTTATTGTGATCACAGCTTGTTTTCTCTTACATCCCTTAAATAGAAGTAGTGTTATTAAAATTTATTTTTTTTCTTTTATTGGAAGGTACTGGTAATTACAATTTTCTTTTTTTATCCCTCTTAATGGGTTGTAATTATTCATCACTTAATTCCATAACATTTCTCCACTCTCCGTCTTCTTCCCACCAACTTGTTATCATTCCCTCATAACAGGTGTCAGTTTTTTTTTTCAAACTAATTATTCCCGATGCCCATATATTTAAAAAATCATTGGATGTATAAATTTGTTCCAACCAAAGAACAAAAAGAAAAATCTATCCAAAAGGTACAAAAATCTCCTTAACAAAAACTTACAGTTTAAAACAGGGGTGAGCAATCTTTTTAATCAATGGGCCAATTAAAATTTTAATTTATTTGGCGGGCCGCACATAGATTAACTCTTATTAATAATTTACGAAACTTTATTTATAATAAATATTAGAATAAAAAAATATAAAATTAAAAAAAAAAGTAAATATTTCATATACAAATTTTAATGCAAGATAAAAACAATCAAGAAAAGAACAGAAAAACGAATTTACTTGAAATTTTTAATGAGAAATTTGGCACTGTTTTTTCGATACAAGCTGATCAATATTAGATCAAATTCAATTTTAGAAATGCTTAGCGGGCCGCGTGTTGCTCATCCTTGGTTTAAAACGTTAAGTATAGGGGTTGATTAAACCCAAAACGTACACAAATCAGCAAGTACCCAACATTTCATTCATACTTCTAGTATTTTTTTTTTCTAGAATATATTAGATGTCACATACATATATTATGCCTATGGGGTGCGAGGAATATCGAGTACTCCACCCCAACATTAGTTAGTTAGGTTAGAAGGAAATAGGAGTTAGGCCAACCGTTAGGTTTGTTTCGATCAGATTGACTAGGTGTAGGTTAGGCTGTGTAGTAAAGTGTCTATTCTACAGTATAGTTTATGTGCAAAGGACCCTTGTTGTTGCGCACCTTACACCCCCCCCCCCCAAAAAAGACATGCTGGCCATTTTCAAATACAAAATATTTGTTCAGTAATGACTAGCGCCCATTTAATTTATATTGTAATAGGAGCTATTCATGCACAGGTTTAAATAAAAAAAATAAATAAAAAACGTTAATGAAAAATGTAATTGTTTTGAAGTTAAAAATTAAAAATGCATATACCAACGTACATACCGACTTTATTTTATTTTGTTTTTGACAACTGATTTAAGTGCAAGTTTAGCGCAGCAGAAGGAAGTAAACATTGTCTGTTTTAAGTTCAGTGTTCAATCAAACTGATTGGTACTTTACTTTTTCTAATAGTTACCCGTTAAAAATAATATGTAATTAATAATTAATCTAGTTTGTTGATATTAAATGTTAATGTAGTTTTCTTCAATTACATTGTTAATCTAGGTATTCTCCCGACAATGTTATATATGTGTATATAAAATAGATATGCATATTTTTAGTTGGTTATAAAACTTCTTTACAACTGTAATTTTTGCTCACGTAAACGAATTCAAGACAAAAATTTCGTTGTAACTCCGTGATTCAAATTACAACAGTAAAAGTCCAACTCCAACTTTCTCTTTTTCTTTTTAATGTGCAGCAAGTGAATGGGTGATTATTCAGAATAAAGATAAATCACAAGAATAATTTGGAATAGGGTTAAAATGAAATGCCTTTATAATACTATGATGATGATGAGATACATCTTTTATTATTCTAACAGAAAAATATTTATTGGTGATAAAAGGCCAACGCAAGGGTCTGTGACATGTAATACATTTTAAAAACAATAAATACTAGAAGTATGAATGAAATGTTGGGTATTTGCTGATTTGTGTACCTTTTGGCGTTTAATCAACCCTTATACTTTTACTTAACTTTTAAAACTGTAAGTTTTTGTTAAGGAGTAATTTCCTAACTTGAACTTCTACTTTTCCAAAAAAGTGTTATTAACATCTGGAGGTAAAAGAATTTAACCCATGGTTGGTTTCAAAATACTGGATGCACAATCCAGTGAATTTCCACATTTCCAACAATTCCAAGTCAGCAAACAGCGGTACAACACAATGGATGAGTTCCTAGCACCTTTGGTGGAGTATTGCTATCTAAGATGTAGTAGTTAGCATTTAAGGTTATAAAATTTGCCTAATATAACGAAGTAAAACGTCGTGATTCTTCCGAAGTTTGTAAAATGCAGTCGATAAACTTTTAAATGTGCCGTACAAGAAAATGGTAAATAAGCTTTAAGTTAAGGTCTGCAGAAATGACAATATAAGTTATAAGAAAGGAGTTTACCTTGTGTTCGTTGATGAGCTGGGATAAGAAACGTATTGGCGAAGCTGGAAATAAAATGAAAGAAGCTTTCTAAAGAGAGATTTTTTTTCTTCTTCTTCTTTCTTGCTCTTTTGTCAAGTGATCGTAGGCATTTAATGCAATGAAGGCGGGGTAGTATAATGCGAGACCATGACAGAGGTGCAAATGTAGAAAATGGAAAAGCGGTAAGGGAAATAAAGATGTCTGGCTTGACAGAATGGATAATGTGAGTTTCACCAACTACACGAAGGTAACGATTAGTTAATTCCTAAGATGAATTCCTTAGTTACTTACTAATCCTTCTTACTACATGGTTCACATTGAGAGCACCGCTACTAGGGAGATACCTACAGTAGCAACAGACGAAGTGTACAACTTGACAGTTCAGAGCTTGTTGGGAAAACACATATTAGAAGAAGGGAAATCTTAAGAATTATTGGGAAACCGTTTTTTCACACTAGATTTCAGATGTCTATGTTTTAATTGACAGAATTATAATACTTTCGGCTTTTATATTTTGTTCACAGCCACAGAAGATGAGGATGACAATTCAAAAATGGTACAATTTAGGAAAACTAGTGCTGCAAATTTAGCAAGGTCACTTCCAATTCCAGTTCCTCAATACATGAAAGATCTGGCCTACGATGGCAAGTCTAATGGGGTATTTATTTAACAGTGATTAAATTGAAAATTGAAATTAAAATTATAAACAATTTAGTATTTTTTAATTTGTTTTAGTCTCCGCCAGTACCTACAGATATAGCTGCAAGTATAAGAGCTCTTGCAAAAAGTGTTCATGGAGATTCTGTGTTTGGTGAACTCCCACGGCCAAGATTCAGAAATCATTTGTAATTAGTCAGTTAAATTTTGGTTCTTTATTGCTCTAAAAAAGTTTTCTATTTTTAAGTTCAAGAACTAATAAATACACATTTCCTTTGGGTTAGTTAATTTCTTTTTCATCTTGTGTCCCAAGTAATCAAAATCTGAAATACTGGCGGCCACATGGCCTTACCACAAGCTGGACATTTTAGGAAAGTTAAGATAGTTAGATTCAAAACGCGCGTAGCAGTGTTTTAGGAAATCAATTTCTCAACACCAAGTGGCGCGCAAACTCTGAAGTATGAAGACAAGAATTTTTATGCAAGTTTTGCTGAAGGACCTTGTAACATCATCCCATCTAATCTTTCCATACAAATGCCAGATGTATGAACATATCTTAGTTAATAATTCAGTAACGTTTCTTACTGAATGTATTGATTGAAAAAGTATTACTAATAATAGACACAGTTTATAATACCCACCACATCTAGCACACATAATTTAATGAAAGTAATGAAATGCATTAAATAGTGAAATGAAATGCCACTTTTTGGGAAATAGAAATACTTGAACATTTAGAGTGATCATATCCAAAAGTTTTTTCTTCCTCAATAATTACAATTCACTACTCGCCAAAAAAATGAATTCTATAATTTTTGTAACCTGTGATCAAAAATAAAGGTTAAGAAAAATGACAGTAAAAGCCTTGGAGTAGAAGGCAGAAGGATAGCATTATCGGTTTTACTGCTGAGAATAAGTCGTGAAGCCTTTAGCACCTACTAGTTGATAATCTAGTGTTCCATAAAATAAAGGATTTTGTTAATTATCATTGAAATTGATTAATTGATATCTGAAATCAGTATTTATTTATAAACTTCATCTATCTAAATAATTGGTAAAAATGCATGTGAAGAACGCCTCTTCATAGTATTTATAAATTGCCAACAAACATGAAAAGGCAGCCAATTATTACTTAAGGTTTTTATTTCATACATTTATAAACATTTATAATTTATTTACCCAAAAGCACGTCATATTAGTTTTACTAGTAATATATACGATTTCTTTTTTCTTTTTTTTTGTAATGTGCATTAAATATAATACAATATTTGTTGTTTTACATATATATATATATATATATATATATATATGCGTGTGTGTGTATGTGTGTGTCATGCATCACAATACTTCGGCGAGAAACTGTCGCTAAACTTCTAGTGCTTTCAATGCATTCTCAAGTTTGTCTGTTATCTAAAATTAAAAAAGAGAAAATAACATTATTAGTAATAAACTAAATTATACCAACACTACAGTTGTACTACGCCAAATTAAAGAAGTCTACCTATATATGTTATACTTAACGAGGTCGGGTGATTAAAGATCATCACTTTCCGTACATACAGGGAATTCTTTTTTTATATGTTATGTATATCTTTAATCACCTGTCCCTTTAAGACTTGATGACTCTCATTTTCAAACCTACACAGGTCCTTCACACTGATTAGAAAGCTGTATTAACAGCAACTCAGCATAGTTAACTAGCCATGCTTTGGTTTCTAAAAAAGAGTAACTACCAAAAACGCGTGAAAATCACACCCTTCTCTTTCACTCAACGCTAGAACAGTATCAATATTTCTACTTTAAAACAATAATTACTTCAGGGAGGAATAAAAATTAATATTCTTTCTACACAAAATAAAAAAAAAATAAATATAAGTAATGATGGAGGAGATTCGGCTCGTCGATTATTTAAGTATTATTTGCGTTAGACTGTTGAGAGAGATCCTGACAGCATTAAATAAGCGACATAAAAATTGAAACAAAAATTCTGCTGAATAAAAAAAAAGGTTTAAAAAATAAATTTTAATTCAATACAGAGAAGTTTTAATACCAAAATTGTATCGGTAGCAATGATTAAGTTTTTTAATTAGTGTGCAATACTAGTATTGCAAGAGAATTTCAACAAAGAAATTGTATTGAGAGTACTGGAACGACTACAAAAGATTTTTTGAACGAATACATTTAAAACACATCTGTCCTTTTTATACGATAGGGTGAAAAGTAAAAGAGTGCCACTCCTCTTGAAACCAAACATTTTTGTCCAGAACGAAGAGATAGTAAGGGTGGTTTAGCGGTAAAATAAATGCTAATTTATCAAAGAAATATTTTGAGGAAAAAACTCGTCTCTCCAAATAACTGTAGTAGATCGCCAACATTTTAGAAATTTGCAAGTAGCTCTTCAGATTGGAAAGATTGCTTTAGGTCTGCCATAGAGTCTAGTAAAGAATAATTGAATCGGTAATGTGGCAAATCCACTTGGTTACCTAGATTCGATTCTCTTTAGAACAGTACTGGCATAATAACCAGCTTACAGGTCATTTCTCAGGAATCTTCTTGGAAACGACTGTGAGCTGTAGAGGCTCCTAAGCAGCACTTAGTTAATTAGAACACCTTGACTGCCGATCCAGCGAGCTACAGCTGAGTTAATCTCTTCCTGCCAACAGTTGCAGTAGAGAAACATAGCACCTGTGCAAACATTGCACTGTGCCTTGTGCAATATTCATTAAAACAAAAAATAAGTCAACACAAAGTTTGGCACAATTAATTGTACATGTATATATATATATATATATATATATATATCTACTAACCTTTCTGTAAAACTCTAGCTGTTGTGAAATATAATTTTTTAATGCTTTAGATACTTCCTCTGCCCTTTCATGATAGAAATGATTTATTTCTGCTAGTAGTGCATATGAGACTATGTCAGTTCTTCTGTTGACTCCTTCTAGCTGATTTGGTGTCAGTTTTTGTCCAAAAGCTATTTTTTGACATTCTCTTTTTGTTTGCAATGCTTTCTAACAAATAAACCACAAAAAATAAAATAAAATAAAAAACAAAGGGATAAATTACACTTAGGAGAGACGAAAACTTCGTTTTATAAAATATAAAACTGCCTCAAAATTTAAATTCATACAGGAAATGTGTTTTAAACCATTTTGGCCTTAAATTGTGTACAGAATTTTTTTTGGCAATGTTATTTGCAGTTGCTTTACGGTTTGAGTTCATATTGCATTTACTTTGATAATTCGTAAAACTGTACTTATAACGTGAACCCTGAGTTTGCAATCTGATGCAACAATGAAATTGTTAGAATGATGGTTTGGTTTACGACCGTTGTTAATAGATTATCCTAGCGAATTTTGAGGTGGGGTCAATAACATTTTTTAGTCAATTTTTTTATTTTTATTTTTATACAGACGTATCGGCAAATTTATTGCCTTCATCAGAATATTACAAATTTGTAAAGTTATATGTTTAGCTACATCATCATAACTGATTTATAATACCCAGAAGGCAATAAATTCGCCGAAACGTTGGTTTAAAAAAAAATAAATTTGACAAAAAATGTTTATTGGCCGCACCTCAAAGTTCCCTAGGATAATAAAATTGTTAATTTGAAGCACTGTCTTTTTTTAAATTTAAAAGTCACATATGTACCTCACGAAACAATATTAGTTCGGATGAGCAGCGTGTTTCACCGAAATAGAAGTCCGTGTACTTCAATTGTTATACAAGTATTTATTTTTCAATAGCAGAGAGAGTGAGAGAAAACAGAAGGAAGCTTAATGCTTTCTCTTCATACAGCAAGAAGAATATTTTATTTAAAGATAGAATGGGCTGGATATTTTAATAATTAATTGACTCTCAACATCTCGACTGCTGAGATGTTGCTATTGAATGAAGAACTAGCTTGCAATAAACTAAGAAATGTTTGAATTTGTTGAATGAAGGTTAATTGTAAGCAAAAATACTACTTTCATATAAAATCTTTAGTTTACTTCAATTTTTGTTATATAGGAATGAATATAATAAATACGATAAAAACGATAAAAGTCCTGACTAGAACAAAGAATAAATAGATTTTTATCAAAATTAAATTATAGAAACTTTTTAGGTGGTCCACTTCAATTTGTGAACAGTGTATTTTACTAAACTAACCTTATGAAGATTTAGTATGTCCGGCATAGAAGACAGGAGGCCTTTGTAGACATGAAGCATATCGCCAAGAGGTTCCCAATCCAGTTTAGGCTGTTCTTCAAACATTTTCCCTATGTCATTATAAGAATCTCCTATTGTTTTTACAGCTGATGTCAACTTTTCATGAATAATTCCTATAAATTTAAAGCTGACTGTAAATAATGAGGGAGGTTAAATTGAGATGAACATCAAAAGGCATTTTTCTTAATTTAGATCTGGACTATGGGGCGAGCATGGAAAAATGATGTTAAGCATGGGGCTTTTAACTGCAGGTTACCTATGAATACCCTGCCAAATTTATATTTTTAGAAAGAACATTAGTTCTAAAGAATTTGCTCTAGCCTTCGTCCGCGTCAAAATTTCGTAATTAGATATTAGCGCGTTTAAAAAAATAGTTTTTCGCTAGTATGAATACCCCAACACAGCAAAGGCTCTCAAAATAAATATTGACCATATTTTTTTTACAATAAGATTTAATTCTATGTATTCTCTTCCCAGGAGCTTCTAACATCTAACTGTCCGGTGTTGGTTTTTTGTGTTTTAGTAAAGTTTTCTGTCCGTAAAAAGATAAATTAAAAAAACAAAACAAACTTTTTTTCAGACTCTTAAAAGTGATTAATTAGTTTGACAAAGAAAATCTCATGACTGAAAGAGTGCATTGTGCGTATGCCTCTTTTGGATGCGCTTTCTGTTTACCATATTCTCGGAGAGAAGAACGATCACTATATAAGACAAAAAAAAAAAAAGTTCCAATGTTACAGATAACAGATTTAAATTCAATTTAGTCATAAATGTGACTGCAAAACTTCCAGAGCTGATTCTGTTGCTTTTATGATGATAGGCTCTCTCAGTGATTCAATAGAGTTTTGCACTAACTTTTTGTGACAGTCACCTCAAATAGCCTTAATAACCCAATGTGCGTTTTTAGTAAGACTTAATGATTTTTTTAAAGTCTCCACACCTCTCTCTTAATTTGTTCATTCCTCCAGGCCGTTGTTTTCTTTTTAACCCCTACTTTAGTCTTTCCGCTCACTTGCTCTGCTGCTTCTAGTGCAATATTCTTATAAGTGACCCAACATTTTTCTATATCCGCTACTGCCCAACTGCTGTTCTTTACTTTTACATTGTACTCTACTCTTTTCTGAAATTCAGATCTTATGTGCTGTCTCTTTAATTCATAGTTATTAACTTTTGTCTTTTTACTCCTATTTCTTTTCCTTCTTTTACTATCCTGATTTATTCTGGCTGTCTAAACCATTTAGAGCAGATAGTGGTCATTTCCGATCTCATATCCTCGCTTTACTCTAACATTCCTGATATCTTTCCTCATTCTTCTACTTACCAAGAAGTAATCAATAATTGATTTTTCTTTTCTTGCTGGCTCTTCCCTGGTATATTTGTGTATATTTTTGTGTGGGTACATTGAGTTGGCCACAATTAAATCATTAGCAACACAGAGATCCAAGATTCTCTCTATTATTTCTCACAGCCTCCCCGTGCTTTCCCAAGCATCCAAACCAGCCTGTATCGTCGTTCCCAACTCTGCCATTAACGTCTACCACCACTATACAATTTCCTCTGCTTTCATCGATTAAAGATTGCAAATCTGAGAAGAATTCATCTTTTTCTTAGGCTAGGGCATCTTCGTTAGGTGCATAAGCAATAATAATATAAATCTCCTCCTCCCCAACCCTTCAAATACACAGCCATAAGCCTTCCGTTTTTAAACAGCCAACTTTTTAAATTCGAGGTGTACTTATTATGGAACATAAATCCCACTCCTGCTTTCGCTCTAAGAGTCTTTTTAACATCTGAATACAAGAGAACATAATTGTTCTCTATGTTAATTACATTACATTCTTTCTTCTTCGTTTCAGTCAGTTATTAGCCAGTTAAGGTTATTGTGTTTAAATCTATTGACTAATTCTGTTTCTTTTCCTGTAATTCCTCTTACATTCCACGTACCGACTCTTTGTGTCCTTTGTCCTCGCCAAATCATATCCCTTAAAATTCTTCCAGCTCTATCATTCTTGATGCGTTTAATAAATTTAATTTAAGAGGAGCTGGTTATTAGCCCGAGCCTCCGATGCTGATGGTAGGGATGCTCCTATGACCTCAGGCTGTCATGTGCGTTTCTTTGAACCTCGGGCTGTTCTGGAGTACTGCTTCCTGAGACAGCATTCTCCCAGCATGCTATCAGGTTGAAACCTGTTGGTCGTTCAGTTACTGCGTACACAACATCCAGGGGCACCACGCGGAGGAAACCAACTCACCCCTGGAAGATGGACATACTCATATAATTTCAAAGATTTTTAAACAAACCATCTCTTTATAGCAAAAAATTTTAGCCATGCCTGAAAATAAATTTCCATGCATCCGTTATGCCGCGTTGCTTAACAATATTGATAGCCCTAGCAGACGTTTCTTCTGGACCGCTGATCTGTGAAAGCAGTTTTGGATTACTGGCTCCGATGATATCAGGAAAAACAGTACATACACCATGGTAAACTGTCTGATAGTACGGCAAGATTTAACGATAATCTTATTAGTAAGGATGTTGAACTCCTGTTAAACGCCAGATTGAACACTTTCCGCAGAAATATTAGCAGCTTTGGATTGGGTGCTTATTATGTACACTTTAAATGGCACATTGGTATGATCACAGTTGCCTAAAGATTATTATCTGAGAAGCCTTAACTCTACATCCTCAGTAAGGTCTGTAAGTTTAATACAGAATTGCCCTGCCCGCTATGTGGAAACATTAAAGATGATTTAATTCATTTCCTAATTTGTTAGATGTTTTAAGGTCCAAGTATTTACATATGTAGAACATAAACTTTTCTTCATCTATACAACCTGGAATTATATTGGAGAACCTGTTATGTTTCGACACACTATACAAAGTGAAATGCATGTATTTTTTTGCAATCAATTTTTTAAAGGTGAGAAATTTGTTTTTATTAATCTAGTAGGTTATTCATTTGTAAAAGCGAATTCATTTGAGTGGTTTTTATTCTCTTTTTTTATATATGGAGTACTTTTTTTTGTAAATGCTCGAGTCAACCGCTTGTTACAATTGTGTTATAAACAAGTAACAATAAATACATAATAAATAAATAAATATTGTTACATGCACATTTGTAATTTAATTATTTATAACATTAAATAAAAGAGTGTTGATAATTAATTAAAATGGAACATACCTTTAGGTAGTTCTGTACCCATTGCCTGACCTAAGGCATAAAATGCTTGCCCAATTTTTTGAAATTCTCTTTTATAAGGCCCCTGATGTTTTTTTGTTTGATCAGCCGCAGTTTCCATCAAATGTTTCACAGCACTATCCATATTTTGGACAAATTTTGCGCAGCTAATAGTTTCTTGTTCTCTGAAATGATAAAATAAATAAATATAAACAGATGATTCTTCTTTCATTGAAATAATTACAATGCTAATTGGCCACATTTCTCTTAACATTGAAATTTACTGAACGTACAGTAAAAAAACTGGCCATGTTGTTAGCTGCCACAAATTAATCTTTCAGTTTAAATGGACCTTCATACATGCCCAATCATGCGGCGCTGCCATCGATTGATGTTTCGAACTGAATAATTACACCCCACAACACTCCAAAAATTATTTTTTTCTGACAAAATGTTACAAATAAAGGCGATAGTAATAATATAGGCAGTTTATATTCTAATTCAAATGAAAATATTCGTCCGATTTCAAGTGTACTAAAAAAAACGAACCTTTCATTACAGTTAGAAATGCAACTGTATTTTCAACTTATTTTCTTCAAAGTTGAAATTCTATGATTACTTAAGGTTATCTAGGAGATAGATCTGTATGTTGTACTAACTGTTTAAGAAGAGAGCATAAAAACCTGACGGAACTATTTGCATGAAAATCGCGATAAATTTAAAATTCAGTCAATGAAGTTGCATTACACGCAAAACGGACTTTGACCAACATATTATGATCATTTAACCATTATGAATCCTAGATAGAACATAAAGATTGAGAGCTTAATGTGATTCTTCATTTTACTGATCCATGAATACAAATATATATAGCAGAGGTTAAAACAATTATTCTAGGGTGAACTCGATTTTTTGGAAAATAAATTATTTCTTAACTTCTATGATATTCAAGAGTTTTTTAACTGAGAGCAAAATAATAATAATAGTAATACGATGAGCCGGAAATAAAAAAATAATTAAAACGGTCCAGTAGGACAGTTGTATAAGGATTGATCATCAAAAACTGCACTTTGCCTAACGTTGAAAAACACCGAACTTTGACAATTTTGTTCTCTTTTTCTATAAAATATAAAATTCCCAAATTTTCTTTTAAATATAGGACAAATATTCTTTTCTAAGAGTATTTTTTTTGCAAGTACGTAAATGAAATAGATTTTAAGAAAAAAGTTGCCGAAAATGGGCAAAAAAGGCATTTTCAGAAAATGTTCTTGTTCTTCTTGTTACCTGTTTTGTAAATAACGTAGCGCCTAAATACGCCGACCGATTTTCATGAATGAGGTGTCATTCGATTCGGAATTTTATGTAGATGTGCCTTTTGGAGGTCTCGACGCTGTATATAGAATGGGAGAGGAGTTAGTTCCATGTATGTAAGGCCCCCTCCAAAATTATGATTACTAATTACTCTGTAAATTTTGGCCCGATTTTGATAAAATTTGGTAAGATGATAGGGTTAGAGCTCCCCTACGTAAAATTAAAGCGGCGATCTGCTCTCCTCTTCTGTTAAGAGGAAGTATAGCAATCGTTTCAAATTATCGACGCGTGGACCGATTTTCAGAATGATGTGTCATTCTAATCGAAATTTTATGTAGGTTCGCATTGTGGAAGTCTCGTCGCTGTGCATTTTTAGGAGAGGAGTTCGCACCACGTGAATAATGCCTCGTAAAACAATTCATACTAATAACTCTATAAATCTTAACCCGATTTTGATTAAATGTAGGACGTAGGGATGGTTGATACTTCCCTACGTGACGCTCAAGTGTCATCATGCTCTTATACCTGCTAAGAGGAAGTACTGCAATCGTTCAAATTATCGACGCGTGAATCGATTTAAGTCAATTAATTGTCATTCGATTCGTGGAACTCGACGTCATCAACTGAGAAACGGAGTCTGCCCCACTTAAGTAAGGCCTGTCTTAATAACCAGTATCTACGACTAATTTTGATAAAATTTGGCAGGAAGAAGTGGTTCGATTTTTACTGCGTGACTTAAAGGGCCATCCTACTCTTACAGCTACTTAAGGGAAGTATTGCAATCGTTCGTATTTGAAGTTTAATTTGTCTTTGCCTTTTAGGGAGAAATACATTAATCGCCCTTTAATTTTTCTCACTGCTGCTGTTAAAAGGAAGTACTGAAATCGCAGTTTAAATTTGCTTTTTACCAACAAATACCTCCCAATTTTATTAGAATCGTTTTTCTAAGAAAATTGTTTTTGTCGATTTTTTGGTGGCCGCAAATCTAAGTATTCTTTTAAAAGATCTCTCCAGTGGCAACTGAGACTGTTGAAAAAGATAAGAATGTGAATAAGCTTTAACAACCCTTTGAACCAAAAAATAGATGATCCTTAAATCTGAATTAGGTATTAACCAATACAACTAGGTATCTTATAAATAAACTTCCCTTATCTGTTAGACTTGGTCTTTCAAAATTTTCTATTGTACCTTATTTGAAACTAAGCAAATTAACCTTCGATTATAAAAACAGTACTTTTTAAAAATATTTCCTAACATTTTGTCAAATATTTCAAAAAGACCAGAAGTAAATTTTTAAATTGCAATTTGTAACCTTTGACTTTTTTATTTTAAGACAATCTACTTTAAAAATTGACTACTGGTCCATCTAAAAGATTTTTCAATGAATAATCAACTTGATAAACTAACACTGTTGAGTGCTCGTGAACACTTATTCTTGCAAAGCAAACGTAATTTCTCGTACGAAGATAAAAGGAAACCAGGAAAATTATATACCGTTTGAAAGCCCATTAAACAAGGAAACTTTTATAAAAAGTGCCAGCACCTAGGTCGGATAATGATCACATACGAGCCTAATGAGTTTTCTTAAAAATGTCGATTACTTTTATATTTCCAGTATCCGGAGGAAGATTGAGGCTGTTTGGAGAATAACATATGATTCGAAATGGTATCAATTTTTAGAAAATTTATCTGTCTTTCTATCCGTGTCATCATAATCGAATTCAGAATAAAACTTCCTGAGTAATAACATTTTTATTGCAAAAAAGTAATGTTTTTAGAAAAAAAAAAATTAAGTGACGTCACTAAAAAACAATAGAAAATATGAAGTTGGCCAATATGTCATTGAATTCCACTTTTGATGTACTGTGTGTACACAGTAGGCCTAAGGACATTACTTACTGATTCACCCTATCTATCTATCTATCTATCTATCTATCTATCTATCTATCTATCTATCTATCTATCTATCTATCTATCTATCTATATATATATATATATATATATATATATATAAATATATATCTATATAGTAAGTAAAGTAAACTAATCGCCTATTTTTTTTCAGGCGGGGCTTAACGTCCAACTACCATTTACTAGGTGTCGTGGACGGAATATATATGTACGAGGGGGTACCCAAAAATAACCGGAATTGCGTTGCCGCGCATGGAGCTTATGTAGTACGCATTTCTGCCGCTAGACGTGTATAGCGCAATTCCTTGCCAGTTCAGTCCTGCCTGTGTTGTCTGCCTGGCTTGTTCTGTTCATCTGCAGTGATTGTTTTTACCAGCGCTGTTTTGTTCTTTTTTCGTTTTTTATGATGGCAAGTTTAAGTGAACAACGTGCAGCTCTGAAATTTTGTTTTCTACTCGGCAAAAATGCTGCTGAAAGTGTTTTAATGTTGAAAACAGCTTACAAAGATGACGCTATGGGAAAAACTCAAGTATACGAGTGGTTTACTCGGTTTAAAAATGTCGTCAAGTCAAGTCAAACATCAAAACAATGCTGATTTGCTTTTTTGATGCCAAAGGCGTAGTCCATTCAGAGTTTGTCCCCCCAGGTCAGACCGTCAATCAAACCTTGTATTTGGAAGTTTTGAAAAGATTGCGCAACAGTGTTCGCCAAAAAAGACCCGATTTGTGGCAAACAGGAGACTGGTTCTTCCACCACGACAATGCACCTGCACACACAGCCATCTCTGTTACACAGTTTTTGGCTAAAAATGGCATGGTTCCGCTGCCCCACGCACCTTACTCGCCTGACCTGGCTCCGTGCGACTTTTTCTTATTTCCACGCATGAAAAAGGGCATGAAAGGTCACCGATTTTACAACATTGAAGAGGTCAAGAAAAAAACGAAGAAGGAGCTGTCAGCCATTTCTAAAGATGACTACAAAAAAATGTTTCGAACAGTGAAAGCACCGGTGGAACAAATGTATTAGTTGTAATGGAGAGTATTTTGAACGGGATAAGGTTGTTCTGTAAAAAATTTGTAAATAAATAGCTTTTAAAAAATAATTCCGGTTTTTTTTGGGTACCCCCTCGTATATATATATGTAGGAAAGAAGAGAGTAGATAATAATTAACAAGAAATAAAGAAAGAAAAACAAGGAATCACTGATGATACAATAATATATTTCAATCGCCTTTACACCTTTTCCGTCTTAAACACACATTCAATATGATAATATATTTAACGCCTGAAAATAATTTAGACAAAACAATATCTTTTCCCATTGCCATCAATATAAATATTGCCATGGAATAGTATTTAACTAAATAAATTTATCCGGGGGTGCCTCCACGGATTTCCATTCCACAGATCGGCCGTCCTGCGAATCGTTCGCCTCGAACGATCGGTCTTGCACATACCAGCCTCAATCTACTCCTTTCTCCTTTTACCCCATCTACTTCCATTTCTTCACCTTCTTCTGCATCGTTTTCACCATCCTCAACGTCTCCGTCATCCACTTCGCCATCCTCTTCTCCTTCACCATCGTATCGATCTTTCCCTTCGATTTTAATAAACCTATAAGGCCCTAGTACCAAACTGTCCAAGTTTGGACGTTTGACCGAATTGGGTCCTCCGCACCGCCACTCTTTCTCTAACCTTGTGAACAGTAGCCTGTTTCCTCTTCCGGTCTCAAGTACGCCTCTTTTCTTCTTGCCCTTGTTCAATATTTGTTTTTGCTGAAGCTCCCAACTCTTCTCTCTCGGGTCCTAATCTTTCCCGTTCCAATCTCTCTCTTTCTATTCTAATCTTCTCTCTTTCCCTTTCTAATCTTAAAGCGTCATCCCGCTGTCTCATTTCTATTATTCTCTGTCGATCTCTTTCTTCATGACGTCGTCGTTCTTCTTCACGCAAAGCTCGCTCCTTTTCTCTTCGCCGTTGACTTTTTCTAGCGGTCTTCTTCCTATTTCGTGTTTCTATTTTCTTTCCTCTTTTGGTTTCTTCTGCTCCACTTTTCTCGATAGACACTTCTTCGTTGCCCAGCAAATCAATTTGCAAAACGCTGGGAATCGTTTCGGCGGCAATAAATTTCACCTCTCCTTTCACAATGGTAACCACCTCTTGAGACAAAAAATTCCTTACCTAATACAAGGTCAACTTTCAGACAGCTACTAGGCACAACGTTAAATTTGGATTGGTATTTTTCTCCATCAATATGAAATTCGGTCTCAAATGCTCCATACGTCTCAATACTGCCACCTAGACCCCTCAACTTCATTTTTTTTGCAGTCAATTTAACTTTATCCGCCATTTTAAAATAGGCCTCTGATCCTATCAAATTGACGTCACTGCGGTATCTACAAGAGCTTGCAGTTCTACATTGGTGATCTTCACTACTTTCATCATCGCCCCATCTGAAAAATCATCGTTGATTGTCCTGGCGTTCGCCTCAGAGATCTCGGAATTCTGCTTAGAACTCTCCCTTTTTTGAGATAGGCGATCAACATTGCATGCTGTAGCGATGTGTCCGAAGCGATTGCATCGATAGCATTTTGATCCTTGATCTTGGGACGGACAGCTATTGGATTTATGCCCCTTTCGACCACAATTATAACAACAAACTAATTCATTTGCTTTTTTCCCCATCTCATAATCGGTTTTCGGGTCGGTCGCCTGGTGTCCGCCTTTCCTAGGGTATTCTCTTCCTCCGTTAGCTACGCTCGAATTGTAATTAGAAAATCTCTTTATAGCACAGTAAATTTCTAACTTCTCCTTAAACTCCTGGTAAGTTTTGGCGCCATACAAAATAGCTTTATTAAATCCTTCGTCCGGTATGCCATTTATAGTATACTGGATTAATACTTCCTCTTCAAGGTCACCTCTAGAGGCTATCTCCTTCATTACCAAAGCATATTCCTGCACCAGCTCATCTCTTTTCTTCCTTCTAGTTCGCAACATCTGATGAAGGTCTGCGCTGTTTACTTTTCGGCCGTATTCCCTCATAAGGAGTTCTTTTAATTTTGCCCAGGTGGTTATTCCTTTCTCCGACTGAACTTGTAGCTTAGCAAGACCCCGGAGTGACCTCCTTGCGAACGTTAGTTTTTGAAAGTCATTTAGACCTGCCATTTCGACTACCTCCTCGAAATCGGAGATCCATTTCCCCACTGGATAATTGTCGTGGGCACTGAACGTGCGAATGGACTCCTCCAAGTCTCTAAAGGATAGAGTCAACTCAGGTCTGTTGAATACTCTGTGGTATGGTTGCTCACCGCTTACTGAATAAGGTCTAACATCAGCTTCGGCTTCAATAACCGCAGGTAATTCTCCCTCCTCATCATTTTTCTCGCCGGTTATAGCCACTTCTTTTATCTTTGTGAGAAACTGGCAGATTCGCTTGCTGATGGCATCCGCATCCCCATCATAGTCAAGATCTAAAATATTACAAATCGCTAATAAATCGGCAAGAGAGAATTTCTCACTAATATGTCTGGCCTTCCTTTCGAATCCCTCGGAATTCTCATCAAAATGAAATCCTTCAAACGCTTTTAAATTCCGTCTTACCCATCTTGCGTCGGCTACAGCATCAAAAATGGCAACATGAAGGGCTTTCACTGCCGAAATGCGCCCATTGGCAATGTTGGCTGCCACATTAACAATATCACCTAAGGCCACCATTCTAAATTAACAATAACGTATATAAACAAACAAACCTTAAAGTCCACAACAAAACAGATCAACAGAACAGTTCTCAACAAAAGTTTCTTACTTCACCGGACGCACGAGTGATATCCCACTTCTGATGTAGGAAAGAAGAGAGTAGATAATAATTAACAAGAGATAAAGAAAGAAAAACAAGGAATCACTGATGATATAATAATATATTTCAATCGCCTTTACACCTTTTCCGTCTTAAACACACATTCAATATGATAATATATTTAACGCCTGGAAATAATTTAGACAAAACAATATCTTTTCCCATTGCCATCAATATAAATATTGCCATGGAATAGTATTTAACTAAATAAATTTATCCGGGGGTGCCTCCACGGATTTCCATTCCATATATATATATATACACAGGGTGTCCCAAGCTATATGGATAACGACTTTTTCTCGGAAACTAAGATAGCTAGAAAAAAACTAAAAAATACGTGTTCCCTTAGTTTTTTGTTAGAAATCCAAATTTACTTTGTAATTTTTTTTCGGTGCTTCCAGAAGCGAGATACAGGCACCAACTTGATTTTTTCAAATGGGAAGGTGCGGTTTTTATTTCAGAAATAGATTCCTCTATATTTTTTTAAGAAAAATTTACTTGAACGGTTTTTTTCTGTGAGCGATATTTTAGAAGTTATGAATGAAAACATGATTCTTATAAGAAATGTCAAAATGATAATATTATAACGGTTTTTTGATTGAATAAGAAGAAGAGTACTATTTTATTATAAATTTTACTCCTCATTAATATTACAGATCATGCTCGAAATGGCCTCCACCATTAGAGATGCATAGACATGCACTTTCCTGCCAAAGAAATAGATTCGGCTTTAACCGACTTACAAGTATCTATTATTCTCTGCTTTAGTTCATCTACAGATGCCATCCCGGCTTGATTCTGATACACCTAGATTTAGAAATGGTTTTAGGTAAGCAGAAATAAGGAAAGAAAGAAAAAAGTTATGAATAATCACCTTGTTTTTCAGGTATCCCCAAAGGAAATAGTTCATAGGTGTCAAATCCGGTGAGAGAGGTGTCACTGAATCGCCCCCCGTATCGATATAACACCATCAGGAATGTAAAGAGATATCTCGGTAGGCAATTTGATGGGCATGTTATATCGACACGGGGGGAATTCAGTGTCCACCTCGTTTACCGGATTTGACACCTATGGACTATTTCCTTTGGGGATACCTGAAAAACAAGGTGATTATTCATAACTTTTTTCTTTTTTCCTTATTTCTGCTTTCCTAAAACCATTTCTAAATCTAGGTGTATCAGAATCAAGCCGGGATGGCATCTGTAGATGAACTAAAGCAGAGAATAATAGATACTTGTAAGTCGGTTAAAGCCGAATCTATTTCTTTGGCAGGAAAGTGCATGTCTATGCATCTCTAATGGTGGAGGCCATTTCGAGCATGATCTGTAATATTAATGAGGAGTAAAATTTATAATAAAATAGTACTTTTCTTCTTATTCAATCAAAAACCCGTTATAATATTATCATTTTGACATTTCTTATAAGAATCATGTTTTCATTCATAACTTCTAAAATATCGCTCACAGAAAAAAACCGTTCAAGTAAATTTTTCTTAAAAAAATAGAGGAATCTATTTCTGAAATAAAAACTGCACCTTCCCATTTGAAAAAATGAAGTTGGTGCCTGTATCTCGCTTCTGGAAGCACCGAAAAAAATTTACAAAGTAATTTGGATTTCTAACAAAAAACTAAGGGAACACGATTTTTTAGTTTTTTTCTAGCTATATTAGTTTCCGAGAAAAAGTCGTTATCCATATAGCTTATATAGCTTGGGACACCCTATATATATATATATATAGGGTGACCAGAGTTATATGCTCCACCCACTTTTTTTTTAAACGGTGGGAAATTTCGAAAAAATAAAAAACACGTATTTAATCATTTTTAGTCTAGTTTATTTTTAGTGCCTGACCTATTTTTTAAACCCCTCGAGATACAGAATCCAACTTTTTTTTAAAATGGAACGTTATATTTTTTGTTGCATATTTTTTTAGTATTTGAGCTCCTAAAAAAATAATAAAAATTTTTTTGAAATCAGTTAGGTTTTTCAAAAGTTATGGTAAATATGAAGTCATTGAACTCCACTTTAGATGACTACACACAGTAGGCCTATGGACACAGTAGTTATGGTAATTTAAAATATGAAAAACAAATTTCAGTTTACTGTCAAAATTACGTTATTTTTTTTAAAGAATTTGTTCAAACTGGGCACAATCAACGGATAGGCAAGCCAAAACTCTGGACTCCCACGCTTTGCTTGTAGCAGCACTTATGGTGGCGAAGTCAAGATCTAGGCAGGCTAGAGTTATTCGACGTTTCAGATCATCGACTGAAGCCACGGGATTAAGGTTACTGTACTTAACTGTAACCCTTCTCGCCTCACATAAATCAGTTTAGAATCACTGACAGCATAATGCTGGACCCTGAACTCCATTAGGGTCCAGAATGTGTATCAGCTGACCAATTAGAAATTCATACTTATAGAATAATATCTATTTGTTTGATTTCTCATTCATTATTGTTAGGATTTTTTCAAACCAACTGAATCATTTGCAACATTACACGCTTTTCAGTAATATTTTACAAGAAAATTTTGTAACAAAAATTAAAAATAAATGGAAAGAACAATTTAACTAAAGTGTTAAAAAATAACTTACAAAATGCACTGATTGATGGTTCCATCTGGAGCATCAATTGCATAAAAATAAATAGCACCAACAAATTCATCCTTTTCTGCTTTACGTTTGCCGGCTTTCCACATTTTATCATCTGTACAAGTAATAAAATGTTCCCAAACTGGAGATCTATATACAAAGTTAAATAATATATATGCTGATGTATTATTCAAAATACAAATAATAAAGAGAAAATTTGTTTTAATACATTTTTAATTTTGGAATCAGTTTACTAATAAATTCACCACTTATTTTAAATTTTTTTTTTTATCAATTTGCTTGCAATAGGCTGCAGGAGAGATGGTTAAAATAAGTGAATACATCATTTACCAACTGTTAATACCTAAACCAACTGTTTTACCTAAAAATGGGAAGGTTAAATTATGGGGGCAGTCAGAACGAAAGGAAGATCCAAGAAATGTAAAATTTTCATTCCAACATGATAGGAGGGGGTAAAAAAAAAAATTCGCTGACTTATTGAAAGATTGAAATGGTATGTGGTGGTCACAAGCTCTGCGTGCGATTGGAGAGAGGCAAGAAAGAAGTAGAAGATTTCTTTAACAACAAAATTTTGCTTACAACCATTTTACAAAACATCTAACACTAAATAGTCCAATTTTACTACAAAATATAAATTAATAAAAATTTTAAGATCAGTAATTATTAGAGTAGAATTACTGATTGTAGCTAATTAGTCGGTTCGTAAATCGATTAAATCGTAATTCTTGGTTGTTACCTTAATAAGATTGATTATGTTAAAAAGTTCATTAAGCAATATATACGTATATAAATGTAAACATATATTAAACCTACCTTGATAATATGGGATGACGACATACACAATCTACAAAAGCTTGTAACTGGTTTTTTCGGCGAGCAATAAAATGCTCTTCATATCTTCCTGTTAAATGAAATAACTATTAATATAGTTATTAATAATGAAATAACTATATCAGCCAACATACGTTCTTATGCAAAAAATGCCACCAACTTATAAATTGCTATTTGAAATTATTGAGTGAGGGTAAAGTGGAGTTTACCTGAAATTTGTTTCTCTGGTAAAGGAGGTATGGGTATCAGACTATATTTCTCTTCAAGACGTTCATGTAACCAATCAAAATGTTTATACCTTCTAGAAACTTGTATATTATTAAACTAAAAAACAAGAATAAAAAAATAGATTTTTGCAACTTCGTTTTGTTAGTTTAGGTATTGACAAATAGTTTTTTTGTCTAATTGATACGGAAAAAATAATGAAATTATTTCCTTTATTAATTATTAACATACCGAAGGAGTAATCTGGTAAGCTATAAAGCTCTTAATTCCTTTAAATTTAGATTCTTTCTTTGGTTGTGCAACGACACAGTAATATGATGGAGAGGTTGTTGGCGCCCATTGGTACCCACCGCTACCGTCTAATGCGTCGACTATTTGCACCTTCTCTGCCTCAGGTGCGTCATATCTTTGTGAACCACCGAGAATATAATCTTTACCTCCAGTTCTAACAAAAGTGGAATATCTATTGAAATTTTTCCTACCAAATACAGGCGCCATGGCTGATTCATCCGGCGGTTTGCCTGTTAACAAGAAATTTGATTTTATTATTTCTTAAAAAAAAATCAAATTTAATACATTAATTCAATTATTTTATATTAAAGAATTGGGAAAAAGTAGCATGAAAGGCCTCGCTACATTTAAATATCAATGATAATATTGTCAGTTACATTCGCAGACAACAGGAATGGTAGTTCTACATAACTTTCTTCTGGAGGGATAACTTCCCATCTTGATGTGATTTTCGCACGTCCCACTGCCTTTTCTGCTATGGAGCAAACTATATACCTTCTATACCAAAATTCACTGGACCAAAATTGACGGATGCCCAATTAGATTGACTGCTAGTATCATTAGTATACCAAATCACTGATTTGCGATTTCTACCAAGCCTTAAAACATTACTACAATTTGTAAGAAATCTTAGAAAAAAAAGTAACGAAAATCGTTTAGGTGTGTCAGTAACGATTGACAGTTAACATAGCAATCAAATAAGTTAAATTACAATGAAATGATTGAATGAATGTTTGAATGTGAATGTTCAGTGTGCAACTTTTTGAAGGACGTAGTTAATGAATGAATAAGGGGTATCTCAGAATTCACGCGAGATGAACCTTGTGCTATTTGTGCGGTACACTGTTGCGAACGGACAAACAGACAGCGAAAAAGCTGACAGTTCAGGGTAATTAAAACTGGAGGGTTACACAAAAAACTACGCATTTTCATTGTTAAACAATATTTTAAAAATTATGAAGGTGTTGCAGCTACAGCCATGAGGCTCATTTTAACCTAGCTTTGATGGCTTGGTTAATCAACAAAACTGGGGCATTTGGGGTTCAAAAAATCCATGAGTGATTGTTGAAAAACAAATGAATACAAAACGTAACATTGTTTGGGCTGGAGGCATTATTGGACCATTCTTCTTCGAAAATGCGGCTGGTAAGGCAATAACAGTTAATGTTGCTCGCTAACGCGACATGACAATCCAATTTTTTGAGCATAAATTGCAAGATATGGATATGTGGTTTCAACAAGACCTGGCCAAATGCAATACAGCTAAGACAAAATTCAATTACTGCATTGCCTAGTCGTGTAACTTCCCGCTTTGGAGATCAGAATTGGCCGCCCAGATCATGTGATTTAACGCCGTTGGAATTTTTTTTTTAAGTATAAGATTTATGCCGGCCACCCACGCCTTGAAGGAGAAAATTGAGCGCTGCATCACCGAAATTCAGTCACATTTGTGCAAAACGGTCATGGAAAATTTTAACAAAAGAGTACGAATGTGCCAGCGAAGCCTTGGAAGCCATTTACTCGATATGCTATTCTATACATAATACACTGTATACTTTATGAATCTATAAAAAATAGACAATAGACACCCTATATTATACATATGTTATAGATAAAAAACTTTTACTGAGAATTCCAGCAATTAGCCTATCAGAGAAGTCTCTCTTAACTTTCCTTTCAACAATCGGACTGTAGCTGGCACTTTGCCTCAGGAAAGTAGCAATGATGGAGGCAGTTCGAGGAGAAGTGGCGGTAGGTCTAACTCTGTAAACCACTTCGACTTCATGCGCATCGATATCTACAACAATGTTTATTTTATTCAATAAATCTTCTTAGTTTTTGTATCGCAAATACGCTATGTTAGGTATTTTAACTTTTTTGCTAACTTCTGCTTGTTTTAAGTAACTCAACAGTTGACTATAACTCAGAGATCTCACTTTCAGCCTTCTTCTTATTTGTAAAGCTATCAACCAGAGCTGTTATGGAGTTAACTTTGAACAGTAAACAAGTAACTGGAGATGTATTCTCTCGAATACAAGCATGACATTCGTTTAGCGATTTAATTATATCAGCATTTTGAGTATTTTTTTATTTTCAATGAATGCATTTAAAACAGTAGCATTTATTCGTATACCCTTCAGTGTATTATTTAAAGATAAAATCTAATTGTTTGAACTTAGTACCTTTGCAGTGCAAGATGATGCAGATGTAGAATCAATTTGTGCATTTCGTACCTGCCTATTATGATACACTTCCAGAGCTTATTTAATTCTTTGAAAGTTGTCCTATCGTCAATAGTGAGTCTAAAACAGTCTAAATGGTATAATAAGTTACACTTTAAACACTGTGCGAGTGTGATTTGGGAGCCGTGCGTCAGAACATCATTTACCATCATCACTTATCAAAAGAGCAGAAGTTTAAAGTTTTAAGAGGGCGTTCACAGATTGAACAGAGTAAGGCTTCTTACGTTAATAAATGTGCTAACCCGTTAGAAAATGAGGTGATTTTTTTTCTCAAATAACTTAATAGGTTCAACAAGAATTATTTTGATGACTAGCACCAAAACAAAACTTTCTATTAATACGACATACAAAAAAGCTTGCACTTATAACTTCCACAAATCACACTAAAAAACAAATTTTTAACCCACAAGATAAGAACTGTGCTACCAGCAAAAAGTGAAAAGAGAGCGAGTGAGAAAGAGACCTCTGCTATTTCGAAGGCTTGACAAGTGCGAGATACCTCCAAATGGGCACTGAATTTCCCTTGACAACGAGCTGTACGGAATCACAATGTTGGAGTCTGCTTGTAAAACCCTTATCATCTACCTAGTTGAAAGAGAGAAAAATTCTGAGTCTTTGGATATTTTCTCGAAATCGCCTAAAACAATTTCTAAACTTTAACTGTAAGGATATAAAACTAACACTTATATTTGAAACACCCTTTCACAAAAATTTATCTTAATTGGGTTCTGTAAATTACGAGGGGCAGTGCTGTCTCTCCCTTACAAAGAAACACAGCACTGTCGAAGAATATATTACACAACTGCAGGTAAGAAGGCCTAGGCATTCAGAAATGAGTACACTATAAATTATCTTTAATAAAAGATAATAATATGATGTATTCTGCGTTTACCTCCTATTTATTGAACCAATTAAGACAGTTAATATCCTCACCTTGCCCTTCAGGATTCGTCTCATGAGTAGTATGTAACGGATCACGTGACGGAATTGAAGGAGGTGTTGGCGAGCATTCCCAGTCGTCATCCCATTCTTCTTCCCAAAAATCTGTCTGCTCGTATGGCTGGAAATGAGAGTTAAATCAAATTTATAATTTTTTTTTTTTGTATATCGCGACCTGTCACTTGCACCTATTCTTTAATTAGTAATGCTTTAAATGCTACTTTAAACCTTTCTTGTTTTGGGTGAGTATATTTCATTAATCACGAACCCTGAATAGCCTTAATTTCTCCACCATGCTTCAGCATTTCGAAATGTATACTGTTGCTTTGTAGAGATTTACTTTCTTTCATGGATTATAACATTCCATCGAAGTCATCTTTTGAGGACGATTTAGCATCATCTAGCGAGATTTGATACTATTGCACGTTTCTCAGAATAATCAGACCATTTAGTATATCTTTAAATTACTTCTCCTGTTTTAAAATATTCTCTGTTCCAGCCACTATCTGCACTCTCCCTTCACCATAAACGAGGCTAATATACAATCTTTTACAATCATTTATAACGACATTACGACTGTGAGCCAATCATTATCAAGAACAAAACTTCCAATTTAGCTTTGACAATTTTCATCTTTGTCCTGAGCTGTACAAAGTTTTAATTCTTAATACTACATGATAATTTAAGACTAGTTGTAGATTTTGAACAGCGCACAGAACTCAATTGAATTCGAAGTAGCTAAATTATTTTTGTTTTAGTGTGAGTGTACGGCTCACGATACATCATTAAAATTAGTTATACAAAGCCAAATTAAAATGGAGATTTTGAGACCTAATAAGGTTTTATATTAATGAAAGAAAAATATTCCTATTATGTAAACAATTTTAGGAGGAATCCAGAGAACTTAGAGGCAAAAAAATTGTTTGAAAGATAGGAAATTAAAGGATTATTCAAACATGTAAAAAGAGACGGAATAATATGTAATAATAAGTAATAGAAATTCTGGAACAATTGCGGGTTTTTTCGAAAGCACAATAAAGTAAAATAAAAAAAAAATTCGCTGTAATGAGTATTGTATAGGCGTATTCGTAAAAAGAAAAGCTAGCATTGTCCGAACGATTTGTGAGATATAATGACTCGTACAATCGAAAGATCAAGGCGCTTTAATTACAACGTGAATAGGCCCCTTTTAAGTTAGGTAGGGTAGGGCAGGATATTTTTGTTGATTCTGTTTAATTTTCCTTCAAGATGATATTGTTTTTTCCCAAAATGATTGTTATATTTAAAAATAGAGTTTTTCTTATTTTTAACAGTTCAGTATTTCTGCAAGGATGAGATTATTTTATTTTATTCCTTCTGTACCATTTAAAGGCAAAGAGCCCTACGCCATTTTAGGTCTGGAACTTAATTCATTGCCGGGTTTTATCTAGTAATAACAAGATGTTTAATAATTAAAAATAATGAGTACCTCTACATATGCAGCAGGAAAGAGACCGGTTTGTCCACAATGATTCGTACCTTCCCACCACCCTTCGCCTACATCTTCCCTAGTTACTGTTAATATATCTCCTGCATGCACCGTAAGTTCTGCTGAATCAGGTTCACCAGAAAAATCATACAACACTTGCACTTGCTGAAAAAAAATGAACCAAAATATATAATTATTCTAAATGGATTTAGGAACATTCAGCTCCAAAGATTAAGTAGTTAACCTACACTACTACTGAAACAATTTTAGGTTCAATTTGTGACATAAATCCACAAATCTTAAAGGAAACTACACAGGGAGTAGCTGCAAAGAGATCCACTACTCTTTAAAATGCCTTTACTTTAGATTTTGTTGTGACATACGCTAAGGAATAGCTGTACTAGAATCCTAAAATCCACATAATCCTACAATGCGAGACAGAAACATTAACCACCAGTTATTAACTGGTTTTTATTAATAATTAAAAAACAAATCTTTAGTGTGACATACTTTTTTTTACTGCAATTCTCAACTATACTTATAATTTTTAAGAAATATAACTAGCCTTCAGGAAAGGGAATAGTGTATCTCCCTTATTAGGATTTAGAGAAAACCACGAAAAAAACATTCAGTACTTCCACGCTGGCGGATTTAGTATCGAAATCCAAACCGAAAATCAAGATTAAGTCTCTAGCGATTTTTCGTTTTTGAAATGCTAAGTATTATATTACTGCTTTCAAAAAAACACACATTTTTTTAGTAAATTCTTAAAAATGTATTTCCTTTGAAAATTCTACTTCACGAATTTAGAATGATGACAATATTTTTCCTCAGTAAAAAATGTAGAGAATAGTTAGAACTTAAGAATTATTGAAAGTTCTTTGCGTTAGATATACTATGACACATTAATTGACCATCCAACGAACTTAATAGGTGACGTCATTACTCTTTCTGACAATGAGAAATAGAATCAGTATTCATGAATCCAATTAGCCTTTCTTATAATTTTATTTTAGTCTAGTCAATCTTATGAATTATCATTGTTCAAAGGAAATAATCAAAAGCAGAATAATAAAGTTAAGAATCACAATTCAGACTCATTAAAACAGCAATGTTGACCGTGTAAATGAAAATCTCATTATATTTATAAAAGGTAATGAATGTACAGTTACTTCCTCAGAAAACGCTATTGGATCTGATAAGTTAAGAGAAATAATAAAACTTTTTTTTTGTAACAATGAAATTGTATATAATTTAAATTTTGCGAATAATTTATACTTATAACACAGCAGTCAATGATTATTTTTTTATTTTATTTCTATTAATGATATGACATAAAAATAATCAGTTGTTGAAACACTACATTTTAAATAGATGTTCGACAAAATAATTTTTTCAAAGAATTAGAAGAAAACTATTTTTAAAATATAAAAAGCTCACAATCTCATTTGTTTGAACTATGGATATAATTAACTAATTTTCTCTCCATGTTTGAAAAAAAAATTAAATACCTTTTATACTACACTTTTCTTACAATATGATCCGCTTAGATGTTTTCAGCACAAAATTAATTCTTCAATATTAATAAAAGATCAAATTGGGTGTATTACGAAAAACAAATGAACCATAATTAATAAACTAAATGAAAGTCAACATCTTAACTTACCTACTAAATTTTACAATATAAATGAACCATATTTAATTTTAAAAAAAATGCCAACTGTTTAAAAAATTATAAAATTTAGATATTACTAATATGCAAATCATAAGTACCCACTTTCACATTGGCCATTATTCTTTAGATCGCCAAAAAGTCTGATAGCAATTTTTTTTTTGTAAATAAATTAACACCTTAATGACTGATAAGTAATAATCACACTCATATTTCAACCACACACGAAGTACACTAATTATCAACAACATAAACAGAGAGGTTTGTTTTAAACCTGTTGAGCGGCGATGCCAACCTCCGATCATGAAATTATCGCAATCATGTATTGAAATTATCCACTTTATCACAAATTGGTTGCTAAATTTAAGAATTGAAAAATAAAATATTTATAAAAATGTTGAGCAAACGATCACATTTTGGTTCTCAACCTTTTTAAATTCCATTACATCACTGTCAAAGTTCACATTTTTCTTTCTTAAAATTTTGTACTATGCCAAGACTAATTTTTGTATTAGGATTAAAATATAAGCAACTCTTGACAACATTTTGCAAGGTTAAACAACATTAAAGTTGGATCTTTGCTCTAGGACATGTACATTGTTCCACTAGCGAAGACCAAGCGGTTTTTCCAAGGGATACCCCTCTTTTCACTAACCAAGGGAAGACGCCCCTTGAAGCTTGTAGGACAGGAAAAGTACTTCTTGGAACTAGTACACAATATATCTGTCCATCCAACTAGCATCTGCTGGTCAAGCTAAAGTGCAATGTGTGAATAATGAAAACCCTTATTCAATTGTCTTACAGGAGTTTAATTGTAAGCAATAAATCAATTAAGTACTTAATTCAAACCTACAAAAAGAACAAACAATTGCTTTGATATGTCGAAAATCTTAAGTATTATACTGATCCAAAACAACGCTATTGAAATCTAATTTCATGAAATACATTAGCGTTTGCAATATTTATAAAAAGATGCTTTCCGAAGAGATTGTTCGCAGGAAACTTGCTTGGTTCGGCCATCTGAAAAGAATGCCAGAGAGCAGGGTACCCAAAGCAGTCCTAGAATGGAACCCTCCAGGCCGCCGGAAAAGGGGTAGACCCAGAAATAACTGGAGGAATGGTGTGGAAGAGATGATGATTGATAAGGGACTCTGCGAGGAGGATGCAATTAATAGGGACCAATGGAGACGCGCTATTGATCAATGATTGTTCCGGTATAGTTGGTTTTTTGTTGGATGGATGATCCTTGTTTTTACAATTTTTTGTTTTTTTTTTAATTTATTTGTAATATTTATTTAATTTATTAGAGATGGCGTTCAGTAGGTTTGTTTGTATATATTGATAGTATTGTTGTTGTTCATTTAGTTTATATTAATAACAGTTTGTAAGACACAAAAGCATTTGGTCTGAGGGACCCTCATACTTGAAGAAAACCCCTAAAAAAAAAAAAAAAAAAAAAAAAAAAAAAAAAAAAAAAAAAAAATAATGCTTTCCGATCTTAATATCTATTTTAGACAGACTCCAATACAACGCAGCGCACATTTGTCTGGAAGCCATGAGATCCTTAATCCCATTAATATCAACTTCTTCATATAAGAGACTAAATTTAAGGAGTGATAACCGTCTGTCTGGGAAGCAGTGATTCTGGTGTACCAATTGAAAATGATGTGTGCCGTGCCTTAAGTGTTTTTCGTAATGTGTTGCGATTCCAACTGCACTCCGATAAACCAGACTACCTGGACTTAGATTCCCTTTATTACTCAAAAACCAACGTTTCTTGAAAATGCAGCTTATGTGGCTAAAAAATCGTGCAGAGATAATTGATAGAAAAATTCGGAATTCTAACGAAATAAATAGATAATTGATACTAAGAATCAGGCGCCACAGTATCCGATCAACCGCTAACCAGAGGCGAGACTTGTAAAGCTAATTGTGGTACTTGGTTCGATTCCCGGTCTTAAGCCTTGGATTTTATTTAGTTGTTAATAAAAGAAATTTATAGTCAAGTATGTTTGCTAGTCGCCTCCATCCACGACACCTAATTGGTAGTTGGACGTAAAGCCCGCCTGAAAAAATAGGCAATTACTTTACTTTTTTTTTTACTAAGAATCAAGAAGTTGTAGCAAAAATGGTTTCAAATCATAATTCTAAGTCAGCATTCTGCTGTTTTGTGGTTTTTAATTCGCGAGATATTCTAACCAAAATTATGAGATATTCTTTCTTAACTCACAAATAAGGTGCTAAAACATTTTTTCATATCAGGAATCTCCAAACATGAATTTACGGTGAAAACCCGATTCAAAAATTTACACAAGTGCAAAACTTCCTGTAACTAAAATTAAAGGAATGAAAAAAAAAATGAAAAAAAGTAATTTTATTTAAAAAATAATTGTTATAAAATTGTCATATCTTTAAAGTAAAGAACCTATATAATTGTTTGTTTACAAACTTTATTAATTATCATTAATATATAAACAAGTTGGCACAGTAATTCAAAAAGTAATCCTGCATAATTGTGATAATAAAAACAGAAAAATTAAACAAAAATATTTTCATATTAGAATTTAGCTTGTTTAAATTTATTTTATACATACATATTCAGAAAAGTGTTCATTTTCATCCAAAAACCTAAGTACACAAAACGTAAAAAAGATAAAAAATAAAATAAACACAAAATAAAAAACTTTGTTGCATTAACAGTTTGTTAGACAAATAATAATTTTCTTAGTTATTTCTTCACATATCTCTTAAAACTTAAAATTAAAAGGAACTTTTGTTTACTAAAAACATATAATCATAAACATATTTCTGAAACATGATTTTTAAATTAGAATGTTTCTTAATATTCATCATTGCAATAATTCATCAGAAAACACACTTTTATTTTTTATTTTAAATAACAACTCTAAAAAGATTATATGAAAAAAAGGAAAATTTTGGTAACAAATTAAAAATGATAAATTTTTTTAGTTTTGTTTTCTTGATATAATTATACTTGATATTTTTTGAGATACTTATAAATTACAAGTTATAAAATAATGGCACTATATTATTTCATTTTAATCTTTAAATTTTAATATGTTGAGTAATTTTGAATTAAACAAGTAGATTTTTTAACAGTTAACATTATCTCCACAGTCTTAATATGAACACTTAAAATAAAAAACATCTAGATCACTTAAATTATTCAAAACCAAGCATGTGAATTCTATAAAAAACAATTAATTTTCTTTTAAATGGAAAGCTGGAAGTCAATGTGATTTTGCTCAGTCTGATATTTTTTTCAACCAAATAAAACTTGCTTTCTAATTTGGATAAGATACAGTATCTTCACTGTTACTTTCAAAAGACATGGTTCTGATTACTCAGAGCCTTGATGGCACTAAATTCATGTTATCTCAACTGAGAGTATTATTTAAAGAAGGCGGATTAAGAATGAGGGAAAATGGTTGTGGAAGAAGCTCAATCCCAGAGTACTGTACAATAGAATTAAAATGAAATCCTGTTCGGGCTTTATTCTTTAATTTGAATTCTTACTATAAGACTTTATTTTATTATTTTTACAAAATGTTTTATGATTCACTAACATTTTGTATTAAACACAATACACCGAGTATCCTCTCTCTCAATCAGCAAGTATATTGCGAGACGGAAACATAAAGAGACGATTTTTCAATACCAAACTGATAAATTTATCTCTGATAATGAATGAAATTCCTAAAAAGGTTCTGAGATACAATAAACATGCGTGCTATGACGAATAAAATCACCGATATTATCCAGCAAAGCACTAATAGAACCACATTTTTAAAAAACGTTCTTTTAGGAAATCCAAACAATTTGCTAACTTGCGCAAATAAGTTTCCAGTAGACCTCACATTTTTAACTATGAATTTTTAGTTCAGTTCCATTTTTTCCCCTGATCAAAATGAGATAAATAATTCACTTAGAAAAACAGACTGTGCAGACAACTCTTAAGTAATTTCTTATCAGTATTTACATTCTTTTTGTTTTAATGCACATCATTAAATAATCTTTTGTAATTTGGAACTTATATTAGCAATAAAAACTCTTCACAATAAAAGCCCTAGCCAAAAAAAAACTAGTTATAAAAATATTGTCCCACTTATATTACATCTGTGAGTAAAATCTTATTTATTCAAGCTATATATTAAAAATAGCTGAGTAAAAAAAAGTCAGCTGCGCTGAATTGAAAAATCCTAATTTTGTCTTAATATACTTTCCTTTTTACAATAAATGCCAGCTTGTATTGTCAAAAAATTAATTTTAGCACTTTGTGCAATGAATCACTTAGTCGCAGTATTTAGACTGGATTTTAGTGAATGAAAGCTTAAATATAAAAATCGAGACAATCATAGGCTGACTTAGGTAATTCATTATTACTATTATAATTTTAGAGCCTATGATGTTTCTGGAAACTAATAAAGCTAGCCAAAGGCGGATACTCTAAAGGAAAATTTCCTAAAATGGTACAAGATTCTCTTTCATCTTTTTTTGCTCATACCAATTACAAAAGTATAGCTTTAATTTTCTGGAAAACTACATACTTAAATAAAAGATCATAAGTTACAGTTCCATTTAACATGAGACATAAGCTCATAACAATCTTTCTTTACTATACGTTTAACTTAAGACTGATATGATTTTTACCATATTAAGAAATTCAACATTTTATTTGGCAAACAAGAATTACAATTGGTTTACAGCAATCTGTATCTCAGACACAGATTGTACATTAATGTGGTAAAAATCCTGTCAGTCTTTAGTTAAACGTATAATTAAGAAAGAGTTGTTATGAACTCACTGTCTCGCATTTATTGTAATCAATCTACCTTCCCCACTATCCAGAACCAGTAAAAGAGATTAAATGAGAAAGAGAAAAAATACTGCATACAACTATTAAAGAGTTAAGATTAGAGAGAAATATGTGACCATGTCCCATGCATTAAATACTTAGGGTAAATCTAGTTTGGTGAATATGAGGGTTTATGAAAGGGATCCCGGCACAATACTCAATGAAATCAGATCTCAACAGCAGCCAAGTTAGTAGAAAACCAAACTGTCAGTGTGTGGGTATACGTTTCTCCCCATACTTATAACTTATCACAGTCTTGAAAATAAAAATTAAAGACATTTGACTGACTCCTAAAACATACGAGTAAGGTTAAGAGGTCAAGGCTTAATGGAAAACTCTCAATAAGGACCAATCTGGGAGTACAACCAGTGAAAGGAAGGAAGACGTTTACGTTGGTTTGTATGTCCCTCTGGGTCCCAGTCGGATTCTACTGGGGTAAAAGACATAGGTTATGATTTTGGTTCGAATTGCACAAAGATTTAAATATAAAGTGAAAGGAAATACACAACAAAGGTGTACGATGAAAGAATAGAGGATAGCGAAGGACGGTACGGTATAGGCAAAAGTATTAACAAGGAAGGTCCAATAAATTTTTAAAGTGTGGGCACAATGAACGAAGGATAAGAACACAGGTAACAATGGAGGTTTACAGAAGAAATGAATTGGTCGAGTGACATTTTCTGGTAGGGTAAAAGGAAATGATGAGAATGAAAGTACTCTGAGCAAAATTGGAAAATGAATATTATGAAGAATATACCTTCCTACGATTACGAAATGGAACAGGCAAAGATATCGCGAAGAAAGGGCGTTTTTCAAAGCCTTAAACAATTACATTCCTGAATATTTCTCTGCAAACAAGCCATAGGGACCCAAGATAACCCATTAACTAAATAATAATAATAATAATAATCATAATAATAATAATCATAATAATAATAATCATAATAATAATAATCATAATAATAATAATCATAATAATAATAATCATAATAATAATAATCATAATAATAATAATCATAATAATAATAATCATAATAATAATAATCATAATAATAATAATCATAATAATAATAATCATAATAATAATAATCATAATAATAATAATCATAATAATAATAATCATAATAATAATAACAACAACTAAAATATCCACGATATTTTTCTTTCACTAAATATATCCAGAAATATTTCTTTTATTCACAAAAAATATTTTCTGATGAAAATTTCTAAAAGCAACAATCAGGCAAAACAGACTGTTTTTTTATATTTTTAAAAATATTGACTCTCAATTTGTGATATTCTCACTTTGTAAATAAAAATAAAATAATAAAAATGAACACAATCTAGTACAGAACTTTATAAATATAATTTTTTCTTTGAGACAGATAATATTGTTTTTTTTTTTTTTTTAACTCATTATTTAATTATAATACCAATTTATTTTAATAAAAATTATATAACTATTCAAGTCTTTTATTCTTTTTGTTTAAGGCAATCTTAATTACAAGAAACTTATTTCTTTGTTGAGTGTACGCCTTAATAATGGTTTTATTACTTGCTATTTGATTACACCCTAACAAACTAGAACTCAAGACATTAATGAAGAAAAAATATGGTGAACTTACTGATACATACTTACTGATACTTACTGTATTTGAGAAACCAATTAAATCAACTAAACATTTGTTACAAGAACCTTTCAAGAATTAAACTATACAAAAGTTGGAATAATTGCTTATTTTGTGAAAAAGAGTTGTAGAAAATTTTTATTTAAGACATCCAGATCAAATATAAACTGGGCAAAACGAAATACCTCATCTAAAAGCTTTTGAATGTGACTAATAAGAGGCTTTATAAGGTACTTGTTTTAAACGAAAGTTACCACATGGACAAGGAGCATAGCTCATTTTTTATGTACTTTTCAATAGTGTTTCACGATAAGCGTTTGAAACGTCAGGGATTTGTTATGTAAAAGAGTAAGTGTTCTATTACTGTCTAAATGCATTTTAACTGTAACAGAGCAACCTTCTGGTAAAAATGTCACATGGATTGTAGCAGTTATTTCGAATACCCGGCTTTCGAAACAGGCAGCAATAATCTCTTCCCACATTATTCTAAATCTAGACCGGGATTCTGTCTTTGAAAAACGTATATATGGAACAAAAAGTAACAAATACATTAACGTGGGTAATTAAACATTTGTTACTGGGCATATCAATTTATTAACAAAAAATGTGAGCCTGTCAAATTTGAGAGTTCTGATCATTATTAACAACAGCATAACTAACTAAAAATAAATGAATTCAACCTACTCTTAAAAAATTATCAACTGTCAATAAAATTATTATTTTATATTAGCTTACAACCCCTCGGATAAGTAAACGAAAATTAAACTATTTTGCAACTTTAAAAAGTTCACATACTTCTCAATTTTAATTATGTTTGCAATAATGTAAATAAAAATAAAGCAAAGAATTAACCAATTTTTTGAAAAAACAAAATGTACTATTAATATTTTCTATTAGAAAAATGTCTTTTTATATTTGAACCATCTTAAGCGGCTTTCATAATATTAATTTTTAAATACATCAAATTTAAGAAATAAAAATTCTTGGGGAAGAAGCATTAGTTGATTGTATAAACTTTTTGACTTCCACACTTACACCAAGTATTTAGAAGTATCTTGATCAGGGGTCTTCTCTAGTAATCTTCGTTAGCAAGGATTTGTTGTTTCTACTACAATTTCTTATTCTTTTGTGTAAATGATGAACTGTGCAATCGAATTCTGAAGGAAGTACTACAATGAATGCTAGAAGAACCACAGATTTCCACTGGACATTGGAATAAACAAATGTTTATTGACAAACTGAATTTTCAGCTTTTCTTTGTCGTTTTAACAACTTGAGAACATTAAAACATTAACCGCCAATCTTCTAGCTTTTCTCACTGCTGTAAATGACACTGATTCATATTACGTTAAATTCAATACGTTCTCTGAACATCCTAAAGATAGATTCAAGCAGAAATGAATGTTCAGAAAAATCTGATGAATATAACAACAGTATTGTAGCTTCCACTTTTCATCGTATCATTTTACAATTTTTATTCGTGAAGCACCTCAGAAAAATTAATCAGATTAGAAGTGTTTCAAGTTTAAAATGTAAACAATTCTTTTGAAATGATCTACATAAATTACCACCGAAATCAAAATAGTAACAATTTTTGATCAAATCCGAAAATATTCTCTAGTGGGAGATTGTTTCTTGTACAGCTGTTTTTAAATCTAATCTCACAAATATATTACAAAAACATTTAAAAAAAAAAGAAGATTAAAATCACTTACATCTTAAAAAAGTAATTTCATTTACTCTTATGCTACAAATAACAAATACAATAAACATGGAATCTCAAAATAACTTGATTGAAAATGAAAAAAATCACAAAAACTTTCAGTCTTCTCAAATTTTTTGGATACTTTAGTACTACCATAATATTTTCATTTACGTTTACTCTCTTTATTCCATTTAAAAAATTATACTATATTATTTAATTTTTTTAGTACCTTCAATATAATTTATATGTTATATTTATAGTATTACTTTTAAGTTCAAGGTTTTCATTATTCATTTATTTTCAATAAACCTTAAGAACACAAATCTTTTTCTAAATTTTAACCTAAGTTGTCAGTCTCATTAATTACAATTAACAAATTCAGTCTTATCGATTTCCAAAATTAATTAATATATACCCGTAAAATATCCTATAAAAAGTTTTGTTTTTACTACTTACCGAGTGATGCCTTTTTTTTTCAATTTTTGTTTCGATAATAAACATGTTAAAAAAATGCATCCTTACAAATTTATATACAATTAAATTAATTAATAATACAATTGAATTAATTAAAAATAATAGTTGGTCATACATGCATTTGCAATTTACAATTTTATTTTTCTTATTTTAAATATTTAAAACAAACATTTGAGCGGGATTTTATTTTACTTTTTAGTATTCTCAAGTATTAAATACTTGTAAAATCAAGTGATATAAAGAAAGTGAACAAAATAGAAAAATATTTTTAAACAAATCACTTAATATTTTCAAAGAAAAAAAACTAAATAAATAAACCGAAAACAAAGCGTAAACTGATTTTTTCAGTATCAAAAGTAAATAAAATAAAAAATACAGAAGTGTTTCGGGCCATCCAAATTTTTTTAGATATTATTGTGATGATATTGTTTGATGTGAATGTATAGATTCGTTATTGTCTGGCTTTAAATCACAAGAGGAAGGATGTTCAGGAATGGCCAAAGTATTTGTAAAAAACATTTTATTGGTGCTTTACGTTTCGGGGACCATTGGTTTTAAAAAAATATATATATTTCTTCGATGGCCCAGAGGTGGATGCAGGAAATGTCTAAATGCCCTTACTATGTAGTAATGTGAAGCTCTTTTAGGAAACTGGATATAACGCTGCCAGCGAAAAGAATTTAGATATTGAAAGAGAAATTGAAAATTAATGGATACCGGGGCAACGGGAGTATGAGAAACACTGTCGGGACACATAAGGGTGTTTCTAAGGCAAAGTTTTAATACGAGAAATTAGGACAGGACAAAATTAAGTTTCGGTAATGGTGCTGAATGACAGGTTAGCATGGTGGGAGCCAGCCATGGATACAGACTTTTTGTGATGTATTTTTAATGTTTTAAAAAATGTATCTTTACGTTTTGTTAAAGAAACGTATGCGTTAGATTTTCTTAGAAGTAAGACGTGTGCAAAAGACAATGCCGTAAATACAGTAAATTTTACTTTAGGTTTTAGATTTTTTTAAAAATTAATTTAGGAATATTTTCTTCTTAATTTATTAATTTTTTTCTCGAGAGATGGTTTGTTTGGATATTTTCGTCATCTGAATATACAGGATATTCAGCATAAGACTACCGTTACTTAGGGAGGCGATTCTGGGCATCATTTGCAACAAAAAATACTATGTAAACTATGGCTCGATTCCGTTCCGTTTTATAGATATTTCAAATTTTATGTTTTTTTAAGGTATCACTACTTTTTAGCAAACAGTTGTCTATATTTCTCAAACTACTAAATAGTTCAAGAAAATCTGTGTTTTATTCACATTATTTAGCATATTTTTTTAATTAACTATTTGTACTTTATTTGACCGTATTGATAGGTATGCTATATTTTACAAACTCAGCGAATTAGGGGTTTCTACTAAAATGATTAAGACCTTAAGGAATCTGTATGCCGATACGTACAGTTCAATTTGGTGTTACAATGGACAGACTGAGTGCTTTAAAACGCAGACTAGTGACAAACAGGGCTGTGTATTGAGTCCTCTGTTATTCTCGTTTTTTATAAATGATGTCATAAATTGTATGAATGGGGGGATTCAAATCGGACGCACTGTTATAAAGGTTTTAGCATACGCAGATGATCTCAGATAGCATCGTGTGGCAAAAAATGATTCGCTCTCTGGAAGATTACTGTGTTGAATGGAATTTGGTCGTCAACTTAGATAAATCAAAGATACTCGTTTTTAGAAATGGTGGTCGGCCAGCTAGGAGTGAAAACTGATTTTTAAAAATGAGCAAATTGAAGTGGTGAATAACTAAAAATATCTTGGTATGACACTATCTTCTAATCTTTCATTAGAGAAGCATTTCAAAGAAAAAGCTGAAAAAGCCAAATTTGCGTTAAATGCGGTCAGCAAACTATTACTGAATAAAAATATCCTTTTCTCTTCCAAGATTCAAGTCTTTAATGTACTGTCTAGATCAATAGTAACATACGGAGCACAGGTTTGGGGCTACCAATTGTATTCTAATGTTGAAATAATCTTTAGATATTTTGTTAAAAAGTGTTTCAGTCTGACCTATAATACCCCAAATTTCATTATTTATTTAGAAAACAATCTATCACCGACTTTTGTATACACTCTGAAACTTCACTTGAAGCATATAAAAAAGTGTATGCCCGCTTCTAAGGTATCCCTTTATTCTGTCAAAAAGAATTATAGAGAATAAACTTAATGGATTGGGGTAAATTGAACATTGAATACGAAATTAATCTAGATGACTTTATGGCAATACTAAACTAAATGAAATTCTCAATAAGGTTAAAACAAGCATTATTAACAGTTATAGAATAAAATCGTCATTTAGTCAGCACCATACCCTCTATAAAAACTTAAATTCTAACATCAATTTTTTTTGCAGTGATCTTGATGCGCAGTCTGTAGGGTGGATTGTCAAGGCCAGAGGCGAGCTTATGTATTCAAATGGTTATTCTTTTACTAAAGAAGTAAAATTGTGCTCTCTCTGTAATCTGAGAGTTAGAGAAACTGTGTTTCATTTTATAGCAATCCGCCCTATTCTGAGTGAGTTCCGTCTAAAATTTTTTAAAAAGCGTAGTCTAAATTTTGATGAATTTATTAAATATTTGGACGGGAAGGATTATCTAAGTCTGATCAAATTTTACAAAGAAGCTTGGCAACATATAGATTCCTCCTAATATCGAACTATTAAATAATTTATAAATTAGCAATAATTATTATCATACTTAAAATATTTCATGTCGATTAAGTATAAACTTCATGGTTTTATTTGTTTTTCATTTATTTACTTTATTCAAGGGTGCCCTTTTATAAGTTTGTGATTTATGTTTATTTTTCACCTCTGTTATTATTGTTCTTTACATTATTGCATATGGATTACATGCTTCATTGTAACTCTTTCTTTTGTGTTTTTTTGTAGTTTTTTCTCCTTAGCAAGAAGTATTATTATTTATTTATATAAAGTATTTTTTGAAGCCTGAGTTGACTCTTCAGACGGTCTAAGGACCATGAATATGTTTATGCTTTTGTATTTGTATTTCAAAGTTTATTATTATTTAAAACTTTTTAATAAAGACTTATTATTATTATTATAGCACACAGTTCTAAACTCGTTGATCGAAAATCATTTCCTTCGAAATCGGTACCTAACCCTCATTTAACCTTATATAACATTTTCTTATTTTTATTTTATTTCAATATTTATAATGTAAGTTTTATATTTATGAAAATAGTTCTTAAATAAATAAATTATTAAATTTCACGTTTGCAAAAAATAGTAGTGGATTTGATGATTCTGATCAATATATTCTTATGGTAGGTGAATTCCTTTCATAATGCCGGCGCTGTTTTGACGTCTATTTTTTGCAATAAATAAGAAATTTCGGCATCAATTTTTAAAATAACCACTATGCATAGTATATCTTTCGGAAGGTGATGTAGATGTTTTTTATGAGTAGTGCACGTTTTAAACCTATATAATATATTTGAGAAAAATGAAGTCATAGTTTTTGGAAAAAATTAGAAACTTGCTATTTCTTAAGTTTGGGCCGCAAAGTGAAATACCTAATATTATTATTTTGAAATATAAATTAGATTATTCAAAAGGAAATTCAACCTTTTTTCTAATGAGCGTGTTGAAATTGCTTTAACTGTAGTAGTTTGAGAAATATATACAACTGTTTGCTAAAAAGTAGTGATTTCTTGAAAAAACATAAAATTTGAAATATCTATAAAACGAAGCGGAATCGAGCCATAGTTTATATAGGATTTTCTGTTGCAAATGATGCCCAGAATTGCCTCCCTAAGTAACGGTAATCTTATGCTGAACACCCTGTATAATTATACTATTATAATTTTTTTTCAATATTTTATTTTCTGCTTATGCATCAAATAAAATCATACTAAGCGAATCCGAAGATTTGAGAGGTCCCTCTGATGTGGGTCCACAAAGAAACCAAAAATCTAAATAATGGGAATAACTGTTAAATGTTAAGTTTTAATGTTTTTGAAGGACGACTGATGAAATTAATATGGAAATTGAAACTGGGAATAATGATAAAATAGAACAGAGGCCAGGTCGTCTATACGAACGTATTGATAAGCCGCCTCATTTTGTATATATACGGAGTCTACCCCAAGACTTTGGGTAGATTAAAATCAAGCATATACGGAGGGTAATACAAGTTTAACTATTGGGCGAAAAAAAGTTAAAATAGAACTCAATAATGGACTTAAGACCAATCAATTATTATAATCCACAGTTCTTTTTTCTTTAAAAAAAGAAACTTAATAATGGCATACTTTCTTTTTTTTTCTGTAGGAACAACAAGGATAATTCGCGGATTATTCTTGGAACTATCTTAAGAAGAAATAGTTATTGAGGCCTCCAAAGTTATTAGAAACATTAAAAGAGAAAACATTTCAACAGAAAAGATAAAATTGAAAAGGGTATTTATTTATAATCAGACACAGTTTTAGTAACGTATATAGGGTTCAATTTGCCTAACAATTTTCATTTCATTTTTCAATTTTGCATTACGTTCGGTGCCTGGTGGAACCATAAATTCCTCGAAATCCTCAATTTTATTTTAGCATCCCATCCGGACTTAAAGGAAAACCGTCATTTTCCTCCAATCTCTTTCTCAAACAGATAACAAAAAAAAAAAAGTAACTCACGCAAAATAAATAACGAAAGAACATCAGGAAATGCTAAAAGAATATGAAATTGAATTTGATAAAATAATTACCCTAATAAATTTTAATCTTCAACCACTTTGACATGCTATTATACATCTTTAAAAATCCGAAAACAAACTGAAAATTGACCATGTGAGTGAAGCTGTCTGTCTTGTCATTAGCATTTTTTTTTTTAAATCTCAACTCAAAATTAAATGAAAACGAAATAACATCAATAAAAAAAAAAATTATACATTATACGTATTACTATTTTACATTACATATAATTTTATTATCGTACGTAGTTAGAAAGTGTTATAAAATTGGTACATCAGCCAATAATAAACTGAACTGACACAATTTAACGAAAACTATTATTTATTTCAATGTTTCAATAAGACCTTAATGTTTATGTTTACATATCCACTGTTTTTTTTTTCTTTCTTTCTTTAATTAAAGGTGCGTCGATATCTAAGTTCATTGGCGCCCGGAGCTTATCCCCGCTGTTTACCATTAGAAATATCAACCTTATCCTTACGACCTTATAAGTCAAGTCAAAATCAATCGTCTGTACATTTAGTTTAGTTTTAAATATGTTTCTTTTATTATTTTAACAGTTTACATCTGCTATTAAATTAAGAATTCATACAGTAATAAAACATATAAATAATTAATTTAAAATTAAACGATTATTATTCAGTGGAATGCTCTACAGGCTATTGACAATTAAATCTGTCAAGAGTATTTACTAAAAACACAGATGAAGCTATTACCTTGGAAACAGGGTTTAACCAGACATTATGTTTCTGTCCCAGGGTACTACAGTCAGAGCACACAGAAATGATGGCAGAAGAAGCGAATCCATATTAATAAAAAAAATAGCATCCCCTATAATAATGGAGTTACTAATTACCGTATTAGTTAGGATTAAACTGACGAAGATTCGGTTAACGTAAGTTCAGTTTTTTCTGTAACTCAATCAACTCACATAACAACGTAAGTCTAACGAATTGTGATTGATATAATTTCTAACAGTTTTATGTACTTTTGTTCCTATGTGTAACAACAGTATAATTGTGTGTTATGTATTTGTAATATCCAGGCCCTGAGGAAGACAGTAAATTTGTCGAAACGTAGGTGCAAACACTGAGTTGCTGGTTTTTATTTTGACCAAATCCTTGCTAAATAGTTTACGGTCACAAAAATATAATACAAATTCATGACTAATTACTATAAAATTAAAAAAGTAATACCGGTCGCTGTTACTATAAAAATAGTAATAGTGATAAAAAAAACATTAATATTGAGTACCACAGAACAATATTCAAAATAAAGAATGGTACAGGCTTATTGTTGGTTTTTCATATATTTTAACTCACATTGTTATCGTTATGCTTGGGGGTTGTTATTGCGGCTTTATAATCTATTAATAACCTTAATGAATTAAGATTAATATAATCATTTAACGGCCACAGAAAATAATAACCTGAATGATGGTTCGCCCAAATATGTTAATAACTTAAGATAATCAGAGGTTTTTTCTTTTCACATTACCATCTGTTCTTCAGTTCTGGTAGATACTGTAGGATGGGAAATGTTGCCAGACCCATAAGTCCAAATCATTATCTCATAAGTGCCAACTACTAAAATTCACTCCTACAAATAGTAATGAATCACATTGACAAATGGAACATTACAAGCTGATTGGGACAAATATAGATTTATTTTTTTTATTGGACAATGCTGAAACATACCCATGAAAGGAAATTCACAAAGTTACAAATGATAGAATATTGAATATACTAACTTTCTTCCGAAAAAACTTTATCTTGAAAAAAAATATATGGAACAGATAGTTCTACTCATAAAATTGGATTGCATACAAGGAAATACATAGAGACTTGAAAAGTTGGAGTTACTTCCTAGTCTCATTATGGAATTTAGAAAGGAAAACTTTCACTACAAACATTCACCTAGCTTTTTTTACACCCAAAAAAGCTTTGACGCTCTCTATTAAACCGTATATTGAGTATATATAATATATACATACCGATTAAGTGTAATGGACGAAGGTGGATAGTAAATATAGTTTGACTATTAATTCCTTTTATTAACAATTAAATAAAATCCCAGGTCTAGACCGGAAATCGAATCCAGTTCCAAAGTACACATTAGGTTTGACTGGAGAATGAGGTGGCAGTGAATGGAAATTACTGGCCATAAAAACGTGCGCCACTGGTTTAAGAGAGCTTGCAGCACAGGCATATGAGTCAGTAGCAAAGTAGATACATCGAATCGAACACTGGTAGCTCCTACAAAACAATTTTGAATGAAGTAGGGAATAGACCTTGTTTTGAGGACCGTCCTAGCTCAAAATTTGCCTGTAAAACCTTCTGCCGACTTATAAGTAACCTGTTTATGTAGATCTCATTTAAATAGAATAGGTATTAATGAAACCTCAATCTGCACATACTGCAATAGGTTTATGTAGATAACATTTAAATAGAATAGGTATGAATGAAACTTCAACCTGCACATACTGCAATAGAAACCATAAAGCATATTGTGGAGTAGGGCCATCCAAGATCTTTCTGGAGGGCTCAATAAAATTTTTCTCCTCTTAATAATGCTTAGTACTTAATAATTACTGGCTGATATCAAAAGTTATTGGTGATAAAAAAAAGCTTTACGAGTGTCCTTGAAAACTGGAGTTTAATATCTAGTAATAAACTATGTTTGGGCGTTACGGAAAAATTTGGTACTGGTGAGGGCAGATAAGTACATGCTCACCACGTTACGGATAGATGAATGTGCTTTCCCACTACAAACACAAGTACATACTTGTGTACACATTTACAAGTACACATATCTGAACTTTCTTTCCTCAATAAAATATTTGTTTATTTTAGAAAAGTAAAACAAACTTTTTTTCCTTAACAAATTTAATTAAACCTAAAAATCATTATTAGGGCTAGAAAGAGTATTTCTAAATTCAATTCAATCATTTCAAATGTACGAATATAGTACTGCTATTGTCAGCTTTCATTTAAGTGTTTAATTAATTAATTAATAAAGTAAGTTTATCACTTCAGTTCATCAGGTATAGTTTATTATTATAACAGTTTCTTTACCTTCTAGTAATGAGTAAGGAATAACTTCATAAGTACTCGTTAGTTCGAAAAGAGAAACTATAAATATGTAGATATGAGACAAATAGATTTTTTTTAAATAACCAAAAGCATTGTACTGCTTTCTCTGGTCTTCAGTAAGAGGGCTTCTTAAATTAAGGGAAGGAAATCTGGAGTTTCGTGCCTTTAAAGGGTTAATTGTAAAAGTGTACTACCTACTTTTTTCTTAATTGAAATGCGAGGCAGACTAAGGTGCAAGCACTATTTTGTAAAATTTTCCACCACAAAAAAAGAGTAACTTGCTGCAAGGTTAACGCAAATGCCATTAATAAATAATAATAACACGGAATGGATTAGGTATGTAGTTAGTGTATTGGATTCCTACGCGGAGATCCCAGGTTCGAATCCAGCCCTCAGATTTTCTCTTCCTAGGAGCTTCTTACAGCTCACTCTCTGGTGATGACAGTGTTGTTTATAACGAGAAAACGAGATTGGGAAAAAAATTCCGGGTGCCTGTAACCTCAGATGTAATTGCGCCTTAAATTAAAAACAAAATAAAAACATCCTAGGAGCTTCTTACAGCTCACTGTCTGGTGATGGACAGTGTTGTCTGTAAAAAGAGAACACGGTCCGGAGGCCGGCAGTGCCCTGAAAAAAGCTCCGGACGCTAATAACCTCAGCTGTTGATGCGCCAAATAATAATAATAATAATAAATTATATTAATGCTGATTTGTGCATTTCGTCCGAGGGAAGCAATATGATATGAAGTTACCATTAGAGCAAACTGACGGGCATAATCATCTTTCTCTTTTTTCCATGAATTTTATATTATTTTTATCAAAGTTAACATGTTTGGTAAAAGAATCTATTAACATTTCCTGGAAACTTGATTTCTTTAAACTTTCACATTTTAAGAAGATTTTCAAATTTTGATCACTAACACTTATTTTAAATATGCAGCTAAAAGTTTTTTTTTGTTTTTTAAAAAAAGAAATTCAATATAATTTTAAAAATATATTGGACTTTTAAAACTTTAAAACGTTTTATAAACGAAATGTTTCCCCCCACTTTTTAAAGTTATTTTCTAACACTAATAAAAGTGCCTACAAGATAAGCATGTTTTTAAGTAATGCACCATGGGTTAATAACAAGAGCCCTTCGCAAAAGTGTGGGCGCATAAACCGTATTTTTTTTTGAAAAATAAAAACTCTAAATATTATTGCAATTTATTTATAAATATAAATTATTGCAATCAATTTGTTGTCATGGTGAGTAATTTTTTTTGGTCCAATCATCTTTATTTATATTATTATTTACTCAATTAAAACAAAAAACTTGCTATATTAAAATTTTACTTAAGTTAACCATAATTATAAAATATCGAACCGTTTGTGATTCATCTTGACGAGTAATCCTAAAATAATAATAATAATATCCTGCTCCCCGAAAATGTCTTTATAATCTAAATAAAATTATATAAACTCGGTACGTCTGCAAATTCTAGCTTTTAAATGAAAATTATAAAATAAATAAATATTGTGTGCTATCAGATATTTAAATCCTTTTAGAAAACTTGGATTCTATTATTACCAAAATCTACAACAGCGATTCTGCCATCTGGAGTGGTACAAATTCCACTAGGTCTATCAAGCTGACCAGGTTCTTTACCAGCAGTGCCAAACTGACAAATGAAACTTCCACTTTCTTCAAATACCTGCTCAATTAACAGAACAAATTGGGTTGTTAAAAAAAATACATATAAAGAAATCAATGTTTCCCCTTAATATTTATGAACAAATAGTGTGTTTAGTGTAATTATGTATAAAATGTTCGAAGGAACCCTTAATTAATTTTTTCCGGAAAACCGCAAAAGAATGATAATGTAACCTTAAATAAGTCACACTATCGGATTAGTGATAGTATTCTAAACACTCAAAATTTTGACCCCAATACTTTTTTTTTTAATTTAATGCGTGTCAACATTTGAGGTTATTGTCACCTTTCAAATGAAAGTAATGATTTCACTATTATTATTATTATTATTATTATTATCAATATATGTATTAAATGTAAAAGTAATAAGATAATTTATTAATACGGAGTATGTAGGGTCATTAAAACGAAATAGTGATAGATTGATACGAGAACCTTCATTAATGTCCAGAATTAGCTGGTGACAGGATTGGTTTGAGATTCTGGACATATTTGAAGGAGGAGGTTAAAAATCACGCTGCTGAGTTAAAAGGACAATTATAATTATAAAGTAAGGAGACCCAAACCTTTAGCAACCATAAAAAATAAATAAATAAAATTAATAAACTCACTTGAATTCTATTGTTGCGAGAATCAGCCACAACTATATTGCCTTGTTGGTCAATAGCAACTCCTTGTGGCCTTAGAAACTGCTTTGGACCGGAACCTTCAGTTCCTAAAAATCTAGCATTCTTAAAGTTGGCATCAATTACAACTAGACGATGATTATTAAAATCAGTAACTATAACGCATCCATTTGTTCCAAAACACACTCCTCGGGGTGAATCGAAATGTTTTACCATGTTAGCAGTATTTTCGAACCCATATTTGCACAAAAATGTACCATCAAGAGTGAACAATTGTACTCTATGATTCCTTGTATCAGACACAGCAATCCTTCCTCTAGCGTCGACAGCTAAAATAAAAATAATAATAAAGCTCATTCTTACGAAATCTCAAAAAATTATTTTCCCAGAATAATGTTTCAAATGACTTTGTTAGATTTATATCTATTTGGTTAGCATTTCAAGTTTATATCATAAAGTGACATGGATTCCCAAAAAGTCCACACATACGGGTGATCCATTTAAAACGCACCAATCGCTAATAACCTTTTAGGAAAGCGGAATTTCGAAAAAACCCACGAAGTAAACTATATGGTTTTTTTTTTGTCTAGTTTTAAAATGTTCTACCCCCGTGCTGTATCTTCATTTTTGGCGGAGTTACGGCCAAAAACCCGATTGGGGTTTTATAAGGACCACTGATTTTGATAATGATTATGAAAACTACATAAAACCCTGTGAAAAATGACGTTAACCTCGTTTCGATATCCCTAATATTAGTCGAGATATTTAAGATCAAAGTTACTATTTTATCAACTCGTGAACGGTTTACGATATTAATTTTCCAGCAGAAATACATGTTTTGGGAGGTCCTCTGACTGCAAAAAATAATCACAATTGAAGATTTAAAAACATGTAGTATAGTGTAATGGTTGTGGGTGAATCAGGATAAATTTGTTTTATCATCAAATAAAAGCAACCATCACATCATTTTAATGTACTCCGTATGCAAGACTTCTTGAACTGTGATTACGGTAAGAATATCTGCCAGGGATGGGCGGATGTTCGTCTAGTGGTCAAGAGCGTTGCTTTGTAAGTGGGAGATCCCCAGTTCGAATCCCGCGTATGACTACACTTTATTAAAAAAAGTATTATGATTTTTTAAGTAATAAGAATGACTGCATACGCGGGATTCGAACTGGGGATCTCCCACTTACAAAGCTACGCTCTTGACCACTAGACCAACACCCGACCATCCCTGGCAAGATATTCTTACCGTAATCACAGTTCCAGAAGTCTTGCATACTGGGTGCATTAAAATGATGTGATGGTTACTTTTATTTGAACATAAAACAAGTTTATCATGATTCTCGCATTACATTACACTTCATATTTTAAAATCTTCAATTATTATTATTTTTGTTCTTTGCGTCGCAAATAACATTTTTTGCAGCCAGAGGACCTCCCAAAACGTGTACTTCTGGTGGAAAATTATTATCGAAAACCGTTCACGAATAGATAAAATTGTAACTTTGATCTTAAATATCTCGACTAATATTGGGGATATCGAAACGGGGTTAGCGTCATTTTCCACAGTTTTTAATGTAGTTTTCATAATCATTGTCCAAACCAGTGGTTCTTATGAAACCCTAATCGGGTTTTTAGCCGTAACTCCGCCAAAAATAAAGATACAGCATCGAGGGTGCAAAATTTGAAAACTAGACAAAAAAAAACATATAGTTTACTTCATGGGTTTTTTCCATATTTCGCTTTCCTAAAAAGTTATTAGCGATTGGTGCGTTTTGAATGGATCACCCTGTATAGAATACTAATTTGTAAAACACAAGCTTTGATACCCGATTTAGTTTCTTCCAATGTTCATTATAACTTATAGTTATATTATACATAATATAATGTATAATTATATTATACAACTAAGGAGTCACAGTAACAGCGAATTTTAAAGCAAGTAACTAAAGCACTTTCTATGAAAATTACGAGAATAGTACAACTTTTCCTCACCTATATCCCATGGATAGTTAAACTGGCCAACCTTAGAACCTTTTTCACCAAAGGTGAAAACAAATTGGCCTTCTGCAGTAAATACTTGGACTCTGTGATTATCCTTATCTGTGACAACGATACGTCCTAATGGGTCTACGGCAACACCGGCTGGTCTGTCTAGAAAACCTGGTTCTGAGCCATGTGATCCAAATTTTCTAACAAAAGTACCATCACTTCTGAACACCTAAAAATAAAACAAACATGAATAAATAAAAATTGTGTTTCTGGAGGTATTCAGTTGATGATCACAGTAGAATTCTTCAAAGTTTAACTCCAAACCTGTATTCTATTGTTACTACGATCAGCAACAATGATATTGCCTTCGTGATCAGATGTTACTCCCCAGGGCCTACATAACTGTCCATCTTTTTCACCTTCTGAACCAATTATCAATTGTGGAAAGCACGTCTCTGAAAAACTTTTATAAATCCTTGGAGTTATGGATAATTTTGAACAGTGATTACTGAGATTATGATCGATTTCCGGCGAGAAAGGCAAAGTTGGAGGTGGAAGAGGAGAAGTCAGCCGAGACATACGGATTCCATCTCCAATCGGCTGTGGAAGAGCTGATACGTCTCCTGCACAAACAATGATCCAGCTTATTGATTTTTCAACACAAAAAAATGATCAATTTTTGTTTCTTAGGAAAGTCAAAATAAGCACGACTTTCCCTTATAGTGTATTATAATATTCAACTCCTGTGATTTCGGAGGGTAGAATAGGGTCAAGTGTCTATTGACAATATTTTTCTAAGGAACAGATTCAGATATTTCTGCTACCAGAGGCCACACAGAGGCAGGAGGCGTATATCCGTATAGAATGTGAGTGTATTTCTTAGCTATGAAATAAACGAAATCACGATAAATAAGTAAATAAATAATCTGGAAATGGACATAGTAGGTTACCGGATAAACTGCAGAGCCTTTACAGAACAATACGCAGCTTCTGATCACTGGGGTGAAAAATAAATTTTCTTGGATGTTCGACGTTTAAGACTCCTCTGGTGTCAAAAATTGAAGTCGGTATTAATATTTTAACCTTCATTTTCGAAGTGTTGAACTTTATTATTGAATAAATTAATTTGTCTTTATTTTATGTCATGAACAGTGTAATTAAAATATATCTGCTTATATTAATATAATACGACATCACATTACACTTATAACATTTAACATCTTATTAACCTGACACCTTACAAACGAGTCCGATGATCATTAAAGGCCACGACAGTATTTGGAAATCCAACTGTTCTGTGTGTAATAAATTGCCTTGAATTTTGCAATTTAATCTCATTCTAAGACTGATACAATTATTCTATTTCCAATAATTACACATCAGATTTGTAAAGCCGAAGTTTCTAAGAATAGTGTAGGTTGCACACAAATAACTACGAATAAATACGGATTTGTGAAAGGTTATCTACAAAAACCACTTTACTTCTCAATCATACGTTATCAACCATTTCTTCCCTCAGTTGATTTTTTTTTCACTAATTTTAGTAAGACTTCTGATAAGGGGGGCATTTGACATCTTGTTGAAAACAAGTTTTTGGAATTGGTGGTTTTTTGCTGGAATGATCTGCTTCATATCCTGTACAATTTTAGAACTAATTGTAATAGTAAGGCAATTATTTGATCTGCAATATCAGTTTTGAAGTCCCTTGAGTCCGAATAAGTTGGTTTTTACAATTTTGTCACTATGTACAATTTTGTAAGTATATATTTTTATTTTTAATTTTTACAACTGGTTTAACCCATATACGGTATACAGTTGGAGATGGACCTCGACAAATAAAAAAAAATTAATGAGTAAATGGAATATGTACATAATTATTAAAAAGAAGAAAAAATAAAAAATAATAAAATTTAAATTTTAACATAAAAAAGTAAACTCATACGGCAAAAGATAAACCAAAATACACTATGTACCAATAAAACAAAACAAACTAAAAAATACTTCAATGATCTTAATTAATAAAAACTTCGAATCCTCCTATTTAAACAATGAATAAATCCAAGATAACTTAGCAAAAAACAAAATCATAAAAATAATACAAATAAAAAAGGCAAGAATAGTAAAAAAACAAATAAAATGATACTTAGAAAGACATTAAATACTAACAAAAAAAAAATACTTCTAAATTTAAAAATATTTAGACAGAAAACAAAGACATCATTTAACTTAATGTGAAGATCTGGCTCCGAAAAAGAAAGAAGATTTATAAAAATTTCATTATAATTGTCCACCAGCACCACAATATTTTTGAATAAGTGGATCTCTATATGTTGAAAGAGTAGGACACCTTGCGATGGCATGAGCAATGCCATCAGGTGTGTAACGAGCACAGTTGACATACCTTATCACAATAAAATCAAATCTTTGCCGATTGAAATATAAAGTAAAGTAATCGTCTGCTTTGTTGGCTTAACGTCCAACTACCAATTAGGTTTCGTGGACGGAGGCGACTAGCAAACATACTTTACTGTAAATTTCTTTTATTAATCATTAAATAAAATCCAAGGCCTAAGACCGGGAATCGAACCCAGTACCACAATGCAGGTCTCGCCTCTAACCGCTCGGCTACCGTGGCGCCTCCGATTGAAATATACTTTACTGTTTTTTTTGGTTTTTTTTTTGTAACTTAGACGAAGTTGAGCCATTAATCTCAATTTTTCAATATGAATATAATAAGTAAAGTAAAGTTCTCCCAAGTTTAAATTACTTAAGTGTCTGTAAACCGGATTATAACGACTATTCAGAACTGACTCGATATCTTTAGACAGCAAATTGTTCTTGAACGAGTCTAATAATCGGCGGAGTTCTTCACGAGCCACAGCTACGCTCTGACTAGCCCACATGTCCTCAGCACCGATCGAAGAGAGGAAATGTTTCAGAGAATTCACCAGTTGTATGGTATATTACAACTACCATCCAATTCCTTCAACCTCAAATAGCATAGTTTGGGGAGGCGACAATCAGGCATTGCTAGTAGTCTTAACCACCAGCCTAATACTCTTTTAAAAATCTTAAAACCAGTATGTATCCTTTCCGTTTCAATACATACAAAACAATCAGGTGCATTTCTTGGAAGATGCAGCAGTAATTTTAAAAATCTCAGTTGCCCTCTTTCTATTACATCACTGAAATTACAACCCCAGATTTCCACCAAATACAAAAGCACACTCTCAGAGATGGAATCATACAAAGCAAGCTTAGTTTCCCAACTATCACTCTTACATGACTTTAGCAAGGACATAACCGAAGCCGTAGCAGCTACATTCTTTGAAAGAAAATATTTACCCGCCTTGGTAAACCTTGCGGATGGAGAAAAAGGGAAAAAGTGAAGTTATTATAAAAATTTATATTATTCTCTCCATAACATAATTGCTTTACATTTGATAAATTTCCACCCTACGAAAAGACCACTGCATAAGTCTTGCTGATATTTACCTTCAATAAGTTCACCTCACTTGTGAAAATATATATGTATATATGTATGAGTATATATACATATATATATATATATATATATATATATATATATGTATATTCTTCCACAGGGTAATGACGATAATCCCATAAAGTTCTAATTGGATATTTAGCTAAGCTGCTAACAGAGAATGTCATAAGTTTTGGTCATAATCGGTCAACCGTAAATATTACTACGTTTTCTTAGTTTTATAAGATTTTATCTAAACTTACTAATTGCAGTGCGTAAATCTATAACTTTTAGTTGAAACACGTCCAGACGAACGGTAATTGCATTTCTCCTAAAGTGCCGTTACTATTTATGGTACTGCTTACCTGTCACCTACATAATGTTTATTAGAAACATAAAGCTAAATTTCTAAATTACAGAACAAATATCTTCCTGAAACTTAATTGAATACATTTTTCAGAATTCGGAGATTTTCTCAAAGCCAATCTCTGAAAATTTACGGAAACATTGTACGAGGGTCGTTTGAAAAGTCCGTGCAAAGTCAGAGAGATAGCACCACTGGCGCGTATCGAGGTTATGTTTAGTTAGTAGCATCTCTTGGAAGAACACACACCAAGTTTCAGCCAGATCGGTCTATTTCTTTGTGTTTGGCATTCGTTTGAATCGAGGAAGTCGAGTGATTTTCAAAAAATGGACGAAAAAGAATTTCGTGTGTTGATTAAACACTACTTTATGAAAGGCAAAACGCCTCAGGAGACTAAAGAGAAGCTTGATAAACATTATGGTGACTCTGCACCTTCGATTAGAACAGTTTATAAGTGGTTTCAAAATTTTCGGAGTGGCCATATGGGCACAAGTGACGCTCTGAACGTTCTGGACGCCCTGTTGAGGTTACTACTGCAGAAATCATTGATAAAATCCATGATATGGTGATGGATGACAGAAGAGTGAAGGTGCGTGAGATTGCTAGTGCTGTGGGCATCTCGAATGAACGGGTACATAATATTTTGCATCAACATTTGGACATGACAAAGCTATCCGCAAGATGGGTGCCGCTATTGCTCACGCTTGACCAAAAACGAAATCGTGTGAAGTGTTGCAAGGACGGTTTGCAGCTGTTCCAGAAGAATCCGCAGGACTTGAAGCGTCGTTTCGTCACTGTGGATGAAACATGGATACATCACTACACTCCTGAGACCAAAGAACAATCTAAACAATGGGTTACCAAGGGGGAATCTGCGCCAAAAAAGGCGAAGACCGTTCCTTCGGCCGGAAAGATTATGGCGACTGTCTTTTGGGATTCGCAAGGAATAATCCTCATCGACTATCTGGAAAAGGGTAAAACTATTACAGGTGCATATTATTCATCGTTATTGGACCGTTGCAAGAAAAACCGAGCTGCAAGAAAAACGCCCACGATTTGCCCACAAAAAAGTCCTTTTCCATCACGACAACGCACCAGCTCACACCTCAGCAGTTGTGGTCGCAAAATTAATGGAAATAGGGTTCCAACTCGTTTCACATCCCCCCCCTATTCTCCAGACTTGGCTCCCTCGGACTACTATTTGTTCCCCAATATGAAGAAATGGCTGGCGGGAAAAAGATTTTATTCAAACGAGGAGGTGATTGCAGAAACGAATGGCTATGTTTCAGACTTGGACAAATCCTATTATTCGGAAGGGATCAACAAACTAGAGCAGCGTTGGACGAAGTGTATAAGCCTAAAAGGAGACTATGTTGAAAAATAAAAAAGGTTTACCCCAAAAAATTAAGTAGTTTTTATTTTTGCACGGACTTTTCGAACGACCCTCGTAAAGTGATTAAAAAGACAACTTTTATTGGAAACCTTTTTCCCAGAAAATTCGACTAACGGCACTTCTGAGAAAGGTGACATATCACAAAGTGGATCTTTACTCCATGGATTGTTCACTTTTTTGCTATTTTCTAAAAAATGGCTCCAAGGACTTTCTGTGAACTTCTTATTAATATACGAAGTCACTGCATACAAATAGGACTTATTGATCAGTACTGAGAAGTGAAGGCTGTTCTCATCAATTTTTTACCTTGTCTGGAGTCTAACAGGGATGTAAGATGAGCCCTTAGCTCTTTACAATTTTTATAAACAGCCTTAAAGATCATCGAGTGGTGGAATACTTAGTTTTCAAGCTTGTTTGGTGTTCAATGCTTTCTTACTGTTGCCAAGTGTGGGGCTTCTAACAGCTGACACAATTGAAATATACAAATGGCATTCTTTATAGTTTATACAAACCATAAAAGCTGTCTAAGAACATCCTTAATTATTTCTTATATAATTATACAAGCTGTGATCCCGCTAACATGCACACTTTCCTTCTCCACGTCAGATATATGATACAAATTTCATTTTTTCCAAAGGTATGGTTTTATAATTGTTATGTTATACTTATAATTTTTCGTTAAAAGGAGAGGAATACCGAAACTTACTTGGAAGTCTATAGTCGATGAAGACAAGAGGCTATGGATTGGCGGAGAGGGATGCTGTGGATAAGGTTTATTGGCGAAGAAACCTCAATGATAGGGAAACTCCTTTATAAAAAATCGAATAAAAATGAAGAAAATATCAAAAAGAAGAAGAGAAAATCTGATAAGAATTCGCACTAGATGCTTTTATTTTGTTAAGTAACTTTAAAATTATTATGTATTTATAAATCACTTACCTATGTTAGAAAGGGCAACTAACACAGCTGAATCTGGTGGAGTAAACAGGACTTTATCATCAACTGGAGTTATAGCTTTTCTCAATGATCTCATTCTTCTAAATTCAGCAAAAGCACATTCTTTAGCATTTAAAATCTCAATAGAATTTTCTGATTCAATAATTTCCGATAGCATTTCCGAAGTATGCGTAACACTTGTCAACATTGCCTTAATTCTATCAACTTGTTGCTCTATAGCTTTTGTTTTCGACAGTCTTATTTTTTCCAGTTTCAAAAGAAGGACTTGTTCTCTTTCAACCAAAGTATCTTGAAACTTTTTTATATGGTCGTGAATATCTTGGGCTACTGCATGTACACGAATTGTAAGTGATTCCAGTACTTTTTGTGAAAGTATAAGTGATTCCTTCAAAGCTTGAGAACTAATTTTTGCTTCAGATAAAAGGCGTATGCTCGAGTTCCTAGCGGATTCCACAGCGTCCTGAAATTTAAAATTGCAATTAATTTAATTTTCATATTTATATATAAATTTAAAAAAACGCTTAATTAATTGCAGCACAATTTAAAGCAGCGTTTAGAAATACATAGAATGGTAAACATTCGCCCAGACTGGTGAGTATTGTAAACAAGCCTTTGGGCATAGAGGTACTCACTAATACCTGCATAATTATTTAATTAAATATTTTCCTAAAAATAACTATCTTTTATCTATCTTAAGTTTTCAGGTTCCTTCTTTCGCTTTCTCTTCTTTTTGAAGTTTTATAACACCTAATCTAACGACATCAGCTTTTTATTTTTATACTGGGATGTATAATGTTTAAAAATTGAAAATTATAGCGTTTATGCAATTCAAAAAAATCTATGTCTTTCTCAGGGAATAATGTATTGTAACTCACACATTAACTTCCTTAAAAATGCAATATTTGTCGAAAAATTTCAAAATAAATTGTAATTCAAAAATTATAACTTTTAAATTTTCTATTAATTTTTGTTCTTATACTCTTCTCTTTCGGTGAACATCAAAAATTTCACCCAAGTTAAGACGGGAGAGCAGGACTTATTATTTTTTTTTTAAATTTAAGGAATGCTATCAGCAAAGAATTAGAACAGTCTAACATAATGTGATCAGGGGGTGGACAGCAGCCTGTATTATACAGCTAAGAGTCACATTAGAGAAATGCCACATCGGGTCTGCGACGATTTAGAATCCGGTCTGTGTAAATGCATATAAATAAAAAAACCCTTATACAACTGTCCTACCGGACGTTTTAATCTGTGTCGACTACATCACCATAATCTTAAATATTTCGCTTAAAATCCAAAAGAACCATCTTCACTAAGCTTGCCACTTAATTTTATTGTCAATATTGCACCATATTGTAATCAGCAGAATAAATATTACAATTACATTTAATATTAAAGAATAGGTTAGCTGGAAAACAGACTTTAATGCCTCGTTAATTCCATAAATATTTGTAATTATTCTGTATAATGCCAGAAAAATTCAATATTCTTTGGATATATGTAATTCATGTAATATTCTTTAGATGTACGTACCTGTGCGAAATTAGTTTTTTTAATGCAGAATAAAAAGTGGAGAATTAGATCACGAATAACGGATGAAAATTTAGAGCACTTCTACAAACAGCGGATAGTGAATTGAATCATTCTTTTGATAAACTTATTAATTAGAGAGACTAAATTTGACTCCTTACACTAAAGATTTTGTTACCTTCATTTACTTTATCATAACAATAAAAATAAATATTTCAAATCAGTTCCTATCTATAATTGATTTCTATTTAATAATTCTCAATTAATAATTTAGCAATTCAATAAAGTTTTTTTTAAAGTAATGATTATTTGTTCGTTATATCGTTTAATCTGGTCCAGCTCGTGTCAGGGTACGATTATTTCATTCCACCTGCAATTTTCGATGAAAACAAGTTGCCCACCTACAACGGGCGATATTTCCATCATTAATAAAAAATAGATTTTTTATTTAGTTAATTGAAAAACAGTCATTTAGTAATTATTTAAAAAGAAACAACAAAATTCATTACCTGAAGATACGAAAAAGTATGTCCCCTATGGTCTCCTACAGTACAATCTCGACAAACTGGTATGCAACATATATCACAGTACAATTTTAGGAATTCTGTAGTGTGTGAATCGCAAGGTATACTTATTGGTGAGAAATGGACAGGACTGCCTGCTCTAATATGTACTATTAAATGATCTTTAGTTAAATTGAAAATTTGATGTGCTCTCACACAGGAGTCACACAATAATTCTTCACAGTCATAACAACGGGTAGTAGCTCGGCTACATCCAACGCCACGAGAACATGCTGGCTGATATGTGGACCTCTCACTGAGCATGTCTGTAACGAAGTCTTCAGGCTCGAATGACCCAAGTGAATTGACATACGATACCATTTCGTCAATTTTTTTTCCCTTTATACCTACAAATAAAAAGTAAAAGGTGCAGAAAAAGTAAGATATAAATCAACAGTGTGTGAAATACTGTTTACTTTCTCTTACCGCAATGTTACAAAGTTAAAAAGGATCGTTTCATTTTCATTACGACAATAGAAAAGAGATAAAGTATCATTACCATGTTACAGTAGCACGTATTACAATAATGGAGAGGTAAATCTACATATATTTTCCTGCTTGCACTCTTGCAGCGGGTGGCACCAGTTGATTCAATTAAGAAAAATTCAGGTACAAAGCTGTAACATGAGCATTAACAAAATAAATTCTCACACAGCAGTCCAATTTGTTAAAAATCAAAAATTTAACAACTAAAAAAATCAGATCAAATGGAGAGGGATTTTCGGTAATGGCCTTTGTAAGTACTTTCAATTAAGTAAGTACTTTCACTTATTGGTGCTCTATGTTGCGAATAAAATTTGCGCCCTTTATTTGAAGCTTCTGAAAAATTTACTACAGTAGTTATTGAATAGTACGAAGATCAATAGCATTTAAATAATGTAATAAAGACTCTAAAGGAAAAAAATATGAAATAATTTCATAAAATTAACAGTTCGAGTTTAAATATTTACCAAGTGCGAATTTTGGGTACACTTGAGCAGGTTCCTTTAAAATCTCCTGAACAAAAGCTTACAGTTAAAAAGTTAAGTACAAGGGTTGATTAAACGCCAGAAGGTCACAAAATGTCCTTCTGATTATTTGCACGAATCAGATAGGTCAATACTAAGGAGATGATGCTGGTGTTATAATCAGCGATAAGCCTAAAGCATGCTACTGCAAGGCACTTAATAAGTTTAGTGAAAGTCGTTTCTTTGAGCCAAAATCGACAGCACAACGCTTGCCCTCATAGTGTCTTCTCAATTCCTCAAAGAAAATTTTCTTGTTAAAGACATAGTAAATTCTGGCCAGGGTTAGTCAGTTCCAATCCGCGCCTAGCGCTCCGTCTTTTCGTTACCATATATCGCATATCCACAATGTGATGGCACCTTTTGAAAAACAACATCCTTACCAATCTTATCGAAATCCGGTAGCTCCTAATGAATTCTGAGAACTCTGCGTACATAATGAAAGAATAATCTACATCAATTTTAACTGTTCAAAAACTAAGAGCAAGACGGTAAAATCTGGAAACCATTGACTAACCTGATATTAAAGGCAACAATACTCGTAAGTAAAAATCGTAAGTTAAAAAAAAAAAGTCAACAGTAGTAAGAGAGAGTTGTATTTCACAACTTTTATGTACTTTACGCCATACTTTTGTTTGAACAATTAATGGTCCTACAAATTTTCTTTCGTTGAAAAAAATTTATCTTTCTTTTTAATTAGATCAAAATGTACCCAACCATTGTGGAATGTTCTTATTCTGGCAGCCATGGTAAATAATTTTATAGCAGTAATTTGATTAAAACAAACAAACAAAATTCAAAACGAATAAAATAACATCAAGTTTTATGAATAGCTACGTAACAACCAAATTACTACTATTGATTTGTTTTAACGTCCATAACAGTTAAAACAATAATTGTATTAATGAGTTACTTACAAAAATGTATAGTAAGAAGAAATCAGATAATTTATTTAAAACAATTAAAAATCACTTTTAATTATAATTCGTTCATTTTGCTTATTAAAACTTAAATTCACTACAGTTTTAATTTTGTACTCTATTCCTGCTCCTAAAGCGTTAGCACCAATCCGTAGGTAGTAAAAACATAAAACAACCAGAACTGTCCAATACAAAACCAGCCTGAAGATGGCAACACTGATTCTTCAAATATCCCTTAAGCACATTTCAAGCGATAATTATAATCTATTTCTTTAGTAATGCAATACATAAAATAAAAAATTATATGCTCAGTTTATAATGTGCGGTGGCGTTGGAGTATAACAATTCAAACCAAACCCCGTTATTTCTTCCTAAGCAGCAGGATTGAGAGACATAAAAACAAACTTTCTTATATCAAATTAAACCACATTTTCATATCAGGAATATGATGCAACCTACACCGTTCATTTCTGAGTATCTCCCCCTGTATGAATGGGGTATCTCCTTTTCACGGGATGATAGAGAGCAATCTCTAGTGTATTCCTAGCGGCGGAAGAAGACCAGATAATTTCTAGGAACGTCACGAAGGAAGAATTGTTTAAGTCTGCTAGCGAACTGCCCATTAGAACCGCACTGATTTGGTTCCGATCTAAGTGCAACTAAATCCATACTTCATACTTGTGACGAACTAGTTAACCTACTTCGTTTGCCACTCCTAAACAATTTCTACAGAAGAGAATCGACTTGATTTGAAAGCTAACACAGGTGTAAACGAGTTGGGCGGACGAGTCCAGGAGGACAGGTTTGGCACCTCATAGTCAAGTCCACATTACATCTTGAATGGCTAGAATGGATATCCATAGTTGCACATTTTATTCATAACAAGTTAGGGTGCAAACTTTCTTACGAACCGTTAAACTTCGAGAAGAGAGACCTTATCTTAAAATATCCTTATAGGGTATAACTTTCATAGCACTACTAGCTTCCAGTGCAAGTCGATCTCTTATTGGTGGACAAGGATGGAAAAGGATTAGACGTGCCAACAAATGTATTATGTTACCCAAACTGCATTCTATTCGATTATAACAAAACCCATTCCTGGTATTATACGAGGGTCGTTTGAAAAGTCCGTGCAAAGTCAGAGAGATAGCACCACTGGCGCGTATCGAGGTTATGTTTAGTTAGTAGCATCTCTTGGAAGAACACACACCAAGTTTCAGCCAGATCGGTCTATTTCTTTGTGTTTGGCATTCGTTTGAATCGAGGAAGTCGAGTGATTTTCAAAAAATGGACGAAAAAGAATTTCGTGTGTTGATTAAACACTACTTTATGAAAGGCAAAACGCCTCAGGAGACTAAAGAGAATCTTGATAAACATTATGGTGACTCTGCACCTTCGATTAGAACAGTTTATAAGTGGTTTCAAAATTTTCGGAGTGGCCATATGGGCACAAGTGACGCTGAACGTTCTGGACGCCCTGTTGAGGTTACTACTCCAGAAATCATTGATAAAATCCATGATATGGTGATGGATGACAGAAGAATGAAGGTGCGTGAGATTGCTAGTACTGTGGGCATCTCGAATGAACGGGTACATAATATTTTGCATCAACATTTGGACATGACAAAGCTATCCGCAAGATGGGTGCCGCTATTGCTCACGCTTGACCAAAAACGAAATCGTGTGAAGTGTTGCAAGGACGGTTTGCAGCTGTTCCAGAAGAATCCGTAGGACTTTAAGCGTCGTTTCGTCACTGTGGATGAAACATGGATACATCACTACACTCCTGAGACCAAAGAACAATCTAAACAATGGGTTACCAAGGGGGAATCTGCGCCAAAAAAGGCGAAGACCGTTCCTTCGGCCGGAAAGATTATGGCGACTGTCTTTTGGGATTCGCAAGGAATAATCCTCATCGACTATCTGGAAAAGGGTAAAACTATTATAGGTGTATATTATTCATCGTTATTGGACCGTTTGAAAACCGAGCTGCAAGAAAAACGCCCACGATTGGCCCACAAAAAAGTCCTTTTCCATCACGACAACGCACCAGCTCACACTTCAGCAGTTGTGGTCGCAAAATTAATGGAAATAGGGTTCCAACTCGTTTCACATCCCCCCTATTCTCCAGACTTGGCTCCCTCGGACTACTATTTGTTCCCCAATATGAAGATATGGCTGGCGGGAAAAAGATTTTATTCAAACGAGGAGGTGATTGCAGAAACGAATGGCTATTTTTCAGACTTGGACAAATCCTATTATTCGGAAGGGATCAACAAACTAGAGCAGCGTTGGACGAAGTGTATCGTATAAGCCTAAAAGGAGACTATGTTGAAAAATAAAAAAGGTTTACCCCAAAAAATTAAGTATTTATTTTTGCACGGACTTTTCAAACGACCCTCGTAAATGTAGTATTCTTTCTGTACTTAACAGGCACCCCGACATGCCAATAAACTTCCTTCTGAGCTAGCAATACAAGCTGTTTGTTAGAGTTAATGTTTGTTTCCGTTCTATAAAGTGAAATCTTTAACTTCAAATATCTCGAAAACTACTCGATAGATTTTGTTTATATTTTACCTGTATATGGAGACTTCTATTTTCTATAATTGTATCAATTGCAACAATTGTATCAATAATTGCATTCCTAGAATTTGCTATCTGAGATTGCACCAACTAGCTAATTTCTCTTCAATACCTTTCAATTGGGTATCTGAATTTAAATCGTTTTTTTATCTCATTGGAGCTGAGGATGTATGGCTTAAGCAAGATGTTTCTTTTCTGCGAAAAAGCAGATGTGATGTACTTGCCAAGCTGAAAAACCACTTATCTTCAATTGATGTTGACCTTGTTTTAAATAGTAGATATAATTTATATTATAGAAATATTAGCTCCTGTGGATCTGGAGAAAGTTATCTCAATTTGAAGTGCAATATCAACAAATTAAGGTTGATGGCTCAGATAAGACTGGCTTGTAAAAAGTGCTCTAAGGTATCATGTGGTGATATGCGCTATAAATTTTCTCCAGAGAGTTACTGTCTGCTCTGTGATTCACAACAGTTCGATACATTGTCTCATTTCTTTTTAGATTGCTCAGAACTAAATACATTTCCTGTTTCATAAATGATTCTATGACTGTAACTGAAAAAATTGAAAATTTATTGAACACTTTGACTTTAAGAAAAATGAATAACCTCTTCTTGTTTACAATGAATGGTCTCAAACTTAAGTGTTAATATGTTTTTTGTGCGTGTATATAATGTCATTTAACATTCATTTGTGTATATGCATAAATTTACTTTTTCTTTTTGCTAGGCGGCTTATGTATTTTTTTTTTTTTTTGTTTATTTATTTCCAAATTAATCAAATCTACTTAATTTCGATTTACTTAGATAATCAAGTGTCCTACTTTTGTTTGTATTTTCTGTATTTTTTAAGCAATTACTTTAATTTTGTATGTTTTATTATTATATTGTACATGCGCTGTTCGCATTCCATTATCTATTTTCAATACTTTGAGTTCAGCATTATTACTCCTTGCTTGTAAAGAGTAAACTTAAAAAGCAATAAATAATATAATTATTATTATAATTGTATCAATTTTAGTAAAAACCTATCGCGCAGAAAACGAGATATTTAGGGTTAAAGATTGTTACCGTTCTATAAAGTGAAATCTTTAACTTCAAATATTTCGAAAATTACTCGATAGATTTTGTTTATATTTTATCTGTATATGGAGACATCTATTTTCTATAATTGTATAAATTTTAATAAAAACCTATCGTGCAGAAAACGAGATATTTAGGGTTAAAGATTGCTTCCGTTCTATAAAGTGATAATTTTAACTTCAAATATCTCGAAAACTACTCGATAGATATTTTTTATATTTTACCTGTATATGGCGACCACTATTGCCTATAATTGTATGAATTTTCGTAAAACCCTTTCGAGCAGAAAACGAGATATTTTGGGTTAAAATTGGTTTCCGTTCTATAAAGTGAAATGTTTAACTTCAAATATTTCGAAAACTACTCGATAGATTTTGTTTATATTTGACCTGTATGTGGAGACTACTATTGTCTATAATTGTATCAATTTTAGTAAAAACCTTTCGAGCAGAAAACGAGATATTTTGGGGCTAAAATTGGTTTCCGTTCTATAATGTGACAGATTAACTTGAAATATTTCGAAAACTACTCAATAGATTATCTTTATACTTCACCTGTATATGGAGACTACTATTGTCTATAATTGTGTAAATTTTAGTAAAAATGTATCGAGCAGAATACGAGATATGTATAGTTAAAGTCTGTTTCCGTTCTATAAAGTTAAAATTTTAACTTCAAATATCTCGAAAACAGCTCGATAGATTTTGTTTATATTTTACCTGTGTATGGAGACTACTATTGTCTATAATTGCGTAAATGTTAGTAAAAATCAATCGAGCAGAAAACAAAATATTTTGGGTTAAAATCTGTTTCCGTTCTATAAAGTGAAATCTTTAACTTCAAATATCTCGAAAACTACTCCATAGATTATGTTTATATTTTATCTGTTTATGGAGACTACTATTGTCTATCTTTGCAAACGGACAAAGAGAATTTTAACTGCGAATACTGCATGATTGCAAATACTTCCATTTAGTAAGTGTAAGAGCAGGATGACACTTAAATGTCACGCAATCTAAATTCTTCTTGACTAATTTGATCAAAGACAGGCGAAGATTTATATAATTATTATTAATAACTGTTTAAAAGGGAATTGTATAAATTAAAAATGTGCTTTATTTACCTGGGGCTAACTCCCTTCTTACGTATGTACCATCGAGACCTAAAATTTCAAATTTAAAGACAATTAATTCATTAAAATCAGTTCGTACGTCGATAATTTTAACGATTGCAGAACTTCCTCTTAATAGGTATAAGAGCATGATGGTACTTTAGAGTCACGTAGGGAAGCATTAACCGCTTCTTCGCGCTAAATTTCAGCAAGATCGGACAATGGGTTGTAGAAAGATTAGTAATAATAGTTTTAGAGAGGGCCTAACCTGCGTGGGGCAAACTCCTCTACTAACGATAACAGCGTCGAGACCTATAAAATTGCAAATCTACAACACTTTTTGAACCAAGTAACACTTCATTGAAGAAAATAGGTTCACGAAACGATAATTTTAAATGATTGCAAAATTTCCCCTTAGTATGTAAGAGCAGAACGTCACTTTAATGTTACGATGGGGAGCTCTAACCCTTTCACCCTGCCAAATTTTATCAAAATCGTGCTATGATTTACAGAGTTATTAGTAACTATTATTTTAGAGGGAGCCTCACATACATGGGGTTAACTCCTCTCCCATTCTATGTACGAGGGTCGTTTGAAAAGTCCGTGCAAAAATAAAAACTTAATTTTTTGGGGTAAACCTTTTTTATTTTTCAACATAGTCTCCTTTTAGGCTTATACGATACACTTCGTCCAACGCTGCTCTAGTTTGTTGATCCCTTCCGAATAATAGGATTTGTCCAAGTCTGAAAAATAGCCATTCGTTTCTGCAATCACCTCCTCGTTTGAATAAAATCTTTTTCCCGCCAGCCATATCTTCATATTGGGGAACAAATAGTAGTCCGAGGGAGCCAAGTCTGGAGAATAGGGGGGATGTGAAACGAGTTGGAACCCTATTTCCATTAATTTTGCGACCACAACTGCTGAAGTGTGAGCTGGTGCGTTGTCGTGATGGAAAAGGACTTTTTTGTGGGCCAATCGTGGGCGTTTTTCTTGCAGCTCGGTTTTCAAACGGTCCAATAACGATGAATAATATGCACCTGTAATAGTTTTACCCTTTTCCAGATAGTCGATGAGGATTATTCCTTGCGAATCCCAAAAGACAGTCGCCATAATCTTTCCGGCCGAAGGAACGGTCTTCGCCTTTTTTGGCGCAGATTCCCCCTTGGTAACCCATTGTTTAGATTGTTCTTTGGTCTCAGGAGTGTAGTGATGTATCCATGTTTCATCCACAGTGACGAAACGACGCTTAAAGTCCTGCGGATTCTTCTGGAACAGCTGCAAACCGTCCTTGCAACACTCCACACGATTTCGTTTTTGGTCAAGCGTGAGCAATCGCGGCACCCATCTTGCGGATAGCTTTGTCATGTCCAAATGTTGATGCAAAATATTATGTACCCGTTCATTCGAGATACCCACAGCACTAGCAATCTCACGCACCTTCACTCTTTTGTCATCCATCACCATATCATGGATTTTATCAATGATTCCTGGAGTAGTAACCTCAACAGGGCGTCCTGAACGATCAGCGTCACTTGTGCCCATATGGCCTCTCCGAAAATTTTGAAACCACTTATAAACTGTTCTAATCGAAGGTGCAGAGTCACCATAATGTTTATCAAGCTTCTCTTTAGTCTCCTGAGGCGTTTTGCCTTTCATAAAGTAGTGTTTAATCAACACACGAAATTCTTTTTCGTCCATTTTTTGAAAATCACTCGACTTCCTCGATTCAAACGAATGCCAAACACAAAGAAATAGACCGATCTGGCTGAAACTTGGTGTGTGTTCTTCCAAGAGATGCTACTAACTAAACATAACCTCGATACGCGCCAGTGGTGCTATCTCTCTGACTTAGCACGGACTTTTCAAACGACCCTCGTATATAGACGAGACCCCTTAAAGGCACATCTACATAAAATTCCGAATCGAATGACACCTCATTGATGAAAATCGGTTCACGCGTTTAGGCGCTACGTTGTTTACAAAAAAGGTAACAGAAGAACAAGAACAAGAAGAACATTTTCTGAAAATGCCGTTTTTGCTTGTTTTGGCAATTTATTTCTCGAAATCGATTTAATCTATGTTGTTGCAAAAAAAATAAAGTTATAAAAGAGGATTTGCCTTAAATTTTAAAGAAAATTTGGGAATTTTATCTTTCATAGAAAGAGAGAAAAAAATTGTCAAAGTTTGGTGTTTTTCAACATTACGCATTTTCGTGCAGTTTTTAACGATCAACCCTTATACAACTGTCCTACCGGACAGTTTTAATAATTGGGAAGAGATCAGCTGAGTGGTTAGTGAATACTGGATTCTATCGCGGAGATCCTGGGTTCGAATCCAACTGCTGGCTCTTAGATTTCTCTGTTAGAAGATTCTTACAGCTTACTGTCAGATGATGGACAATGTTGTCTGTAACGAGAGAACACTGTCCGGAGGCTGGTAGTGCACTGAAAACAGCTCCAGGCCAGATCAGACCATTATGAAATCTTAAACAGTTATTACATCAGTCTCCACATGCATGTAATAAATGTCAAAGTTGGGTGTTTTTCAACGTTATGCTTTTTGAGCAGTTTTTGACGTTCAACCCTTATACAACTGTCCTACCGGACGGTTTTAATAAAGTCAAAAGTTTAATAAGTTTATGAGACAATATCAGCTAAATTTTTATAATTTTGAACATGGTACATAATTTAGGCTTAATATCTCTCTCCAAGTTCATCAGATTAGAAGGGGGTCTTGAACTCTTATAGACTACATTGCACCCTTTATACGAGTTAAAGATTAATTTAGTTGATTCATCAGTTTGTGCGATAAGGGAAACTAAACTTTTCAATGTACGCTCCTTTATGTGTGCTCCACATGAGTATGTATATAGATCATTAAGAAACATTATCACTTATACATTACATCATATCTATATATGTACTATTAATTATAATTTTTAAGGAGTATTAGTCACATCTCTTGATACATCTCACGAAAACACCTTGAAGTAGTAACCAAAAGTGGAAGTGAAATTGCCTTTTCTCTCTAAAATCATTTACAGGTCTCTAATCACAAATGCCTATATATTTTGTTAACAATTCAATCCTATTCGCTTCACATTCACACAAATAAATTACATACTTTATTCTAAACATTCATTCCTTTAACAATCTTATATGCTAGCTGTAATTTTTTCTAATCCTTTAATTTTTAGAAGATATTGGTTATGTTTCCTTCTTCTTTTAGTCATTTACAGCTATACTTTTATGTACACACCCCCTACAATGAGCTGGAAGACCTTTAAATAAAAGTAAAAATTAAAAACATTCATATACTACATTCTATACATTGAAATTAACCTATTGTAGTATTTAATTAAATTTAGCTAATTCCCCTCCCGATAGTAAAATTAATTCAATTAAAGTTGTCTAAGGCAAATTTTTAAAAATAACTTTTTTTTTTAAATTGGTTATATACGTTTTTAAAGTTCAAAATGTCTTGAAATAAATAATTTGTTTTTATTTTTGGGGTAACATTGTTTTGGTGGCCGTTAGCTGAACCTGTATCCCGCACGGGGGCAATCATGGCGCTTACAAGCTGTATGTTTAGCTTTGAAGTTCTTTTTTTTCAAAACTTATCTTAAAACCTTCCCTGGTTAATCATAAAAGTTTTCAATTTATGTGATATCTTTAAGTATTCAAAAAAATTGATTGTTTTATTTATTAAAAATAAATATTTTTAAATATCAGCCCGCGGTTTTTTAGAATATCAGAGCCTCAGCAAACCTGTCACATTTAGAGTGGTGCACAATCAGCGGCCATTGGTTGGGAATAGTTTGGCTTGTAAATAAGCCTAATTAATTACTTCATTCAGTACTTTGGTCAGATACGACGTTCAGATAATGTAAGTTTTTAAAAAAATATCATTATTTAAAACAGCAGTGATTAAACGCTAATCTACGTTAACATGCCAATATCTCCCTATGAATTATACTACCCTAATGTTTTCATTTTAGTAGTATCCCTTAAATCTAAGATTTGCATATACTTAGTTTGCTCGTTCAGTCTTATAATTTCCCAGTTGATTGTATGAAACAATTATTAAAAAATTACTTAGTTATGAAATACCATTTACTGAGAAAGTATGCTTAGAAAAAAAACAAACATGCTTTAAAGTATTGTTAGTTTTAGTAATAATTTTAATATTATAAGTTCATGTTATTAATTTGATGCCTTCCGCTATTGTGGAATAAAAGTGGAATATTTTTTCATTTTAAGTGAACAATTTTAACGTGTATCATTTATCGTTGATTTTACCTAAATACCGTTGCCACCTTCGAATGTCATAATTCAGTCCTAAAATTGCTACTCCGCTTTGTTGTTGAATTTGTTTAATTTTCTTGTGTATATATTGTTTTTTCTCTTACATCAAGTAATTGCTTTCAGCATAAATATTTACAAACTTCTTACTGCAGTGATTAAAACAAAATACAAAGGTCTCTGATCCTCATTTGAGTAAGGCACACAGATCCCTCCTTTTCGTTAGAGCGTTAATGTTGCTTCTTTACATAAGTATACAGGGTGTTCATTATAAGACGGCTCAATTGCATTTCATGCTTAAACTGTTCATCTGAGCAAAAAATGGTAGAGGATAAAGTTGTCGCCCGTCACCTCTAGTTTCAGAATATGTGACTTGATTTTAGATTCCTGCCCGCATACGCGGCTGACGCGCGACCAAAAGTGAGGGTTCGCAGTTGACCCCCATTTTCATATACACAGTTTTAAAGAGTATAAAAAGTTATGAAAGAAACCGGGAACCGCAATTCGACATCTTCAAAATTAAAGGTGTTAGGCCATTTCAAAATCTGGTATTTATTAATCATATTTCAATTTTTTAACTTGTTATCAAAGAGAAAGAAGAGCACGCGATAGGCCATTTTTATGTATTTTTTTCATCCCCTTTCTACTAAAAATATTGCCAAGGCTTTAAAGCTAATATTTTTCTTAATATCAGGAAATAAGTAGTTTTCCGAGTGATTTTTCTAAGAAAAATCAAATGGTAAGAGCTTTAGATGTTCTCAAGCATACACAAAATGGCTAAAAACTAATTTTACATCTGTTACAAACAAGAAGGTTTAGTAATTATTTGGTAATTTTGGGAGAGTTGCATTTAATTACAAAAAAATTGGGAACCTTTAAGTGATCAATATCTTTCATGTAAAGGATCAAACTTATTCCTTAATTTATCAAATAATGCACTTTACTCAACTTGTGCAGCATGTGCTGTGCCTCCTCAGTTTGATCCTTTACTAAGTATTTCTTAATCATTTAAAAAACTTGACAAAACAGTCCAAACATTTTTAGTTATAACAATCCTCAGAAATTTTATTCTTCCGTGAGAAAAGAATTTAAACCAAGATATGGTCTTTATAGAATTAGCTACATTAGAACAGGCACCTGAATCTTTTAAAATTAACATTTTTTGGGTCTTTGACATGCTGATGGGCCAGTAATGCCAAATCTACATGTACATGTTTGTGGCTCCCTAGGGTGTCAACAATTGCGCTCAAAAACTGTCGCCTAGCGAAGTGTACAATCGGTGATGGTGAGCTAGAGTTTGCTTAGGGGTGTGTTAAACCCGAGTTTCAATCCCAGAAATTTTCACTTATTAGGTTTTCAGGCCATCGGTTGGTTTCTAAGTTTAAAAAATGTCGACGGTCTTCTGTTAAGAAAATTGTGACTTGCTTCTGCCAAGTAATTTTTAATCCTCAGAATCTCCAAACAAGGTTTATAGACGACTTTTAAACTGCGACAGTATTTGGCAAGAAATGAAGCCGTGTTTTCCAGTTCTAAACGTGCACTTATGGCACATTTACTCTTTGAATTTAACCCGAGACCTATTTGGCGTTATGTGTTATTAGACATTACTATAATGCTAGTTCTGCATTCGCAGACTAAGATGCCTAACTGGTGTTATCGAAAACCGGAAATGACCGACGTTTACTTAGGAGCCCTATCAGGTCGACTATAAAGGAGCCTCTTGAGAAATCAATCTTTCCCAATTCTCTCTTCATACAACAAAGAAGTGACCTTTATTTACTTGAGCCTGTTCTCCGCTATACAACTGGCACCGACTTCCTCTCTCCGTTTTCAAAATGAGGGCTTTCTTCTTTAAGAACTTCCTCTCCCGTATTTCAAGCAGCAGTCTCTTTCCTATGTCCATGTCTCACTTCCGTATGTAAATACAATTACAATTATTATAGAATTATTATAGTTTATTATGACCTTGTTAAAAACATCTTAAATATTGCCCGCGCAAGTGGAACTGTGACTCAATCACTTATCACTGAAACTAACTGAGAGGAAATTTTGTGCTTTCACCAAGTGTTTTGCGTCTTTCTAGGTTATTTGTGTTCTTACGTTTAATTCCTGCTTTGTGCTTTCAGTTTTATTTTATTTTCTTATTTCATTTATTTATTGCTTTCAGCTTTATTGGGATTCCTTGACCTGCTATTGCTTTCTTAGTTCTTCTCTGTCAAAGAATCATAGGTTTGCTAAAAATAATCGAAAAAATGAAGCAAGAATCGAGGTCTCTTTTAATGAATTCAGGTGTTCCGTGGTTTGGTGCGCTGAAGTTTGCTTCTAGAGTCGTAGATCCAAATCTTTACATTGATAGTCTTTTCATCTTAGATGTGTGGAAGGAGTAGTTTATGCAAAGCCATTTGGCACAGTATAACTGTGAGTAAAAATATCGATTGCGGCTCTCCTAGATGGTATGTTCCGGTACAGATAATGCATTATTGTATAGGCGCATTGTGGTTAGAAGAAATCTAGATATTATAAATATTTTTCTTCGAACCTGAAATTAAAGTCTAAAGAGTGTACAATTAGTAATTTGGTGTGAGTGATGGTGAGCTAAAGATTTTAGTATGGATACGCTGAACACAAGTAGTTACTTTCTTTTATTGTGGGCGAAGGAGGAGTATAATAAAAGAGGTTTATTTTGCTCCTTCCTGGCCAAGCCTAATCTCTTAAAATGGTTAGCATCTTCCCTGGATATTTCCTTGGGGGTATTAAATTTTCTGCATGTCGTCACACAATCTAAAGCAGCCATCACGTTCTAGTCTCAGATTCTTCTTGTGAAACCCTCTGAGTTAACAGAGCCCATTGAGGAAATCTATCATCGTTCCCAGCCTGTACTTGCTAAGTTTGGTACACGCAACAGAAAGTCTTATGAGATTTCTCCAGAGCAATGTTGTTGCATTTCTTCCGTCTTTCAGAGCTTCTGCGGTAGAGTCTGGTTTCTTTTCCCTCCAAAAAAAAAACAAAAAAAACTATCCTATAAAGAGAGGCTTGCTAAGCTCTTGGCCATTTCACATTATCTTGGGAGCCAACATGCCTTGGCTGCAAAATATGTTTTTCTATTCATGCCTAAACCAAGAGCAAGAGCTCGTTCGTGGCATGTATATACAATTTGAAAATTGTTGAAGGCGCATTCTTGTTTGGATATAATCGAGTACTATGTTTGAAATTTCGTAAAATCGGTATTTTAAGCGACCAAGACTGAGGCAAAAGAACAGAGTTTGATATTCCCATTCGAGATAGACTGGATACATTTTCCAAAAGCATGAAGAAAACAAAACTAATTAAATAAAAAAAAAACTTAGTCAACAAATTATTTATTACATTATAAATTAGGAGTATGATTATTTGGTCGAGCTCTCCGTTTTATAGCCAGTACTGGTTTTGAGATTTCAGATTTCAGTTATATGCTCCAATTGTAAAATAGGAAGCAATTTCGAGCATTAATTTTTGAAATTGTATGTTCACCGTAAGTACACCTCTTTAGCCACCCTAAGTCCGTAGAAGTGGTTTTCAGAGTGTGCATGAGAAGAGTAGTGTTTAATTTTTATTGTAAAAAACTACTTTATTATTGCGGACGCTGTTTTTGCAATAACCAACAATCATCACTAAAATGGTGATCTATTGAAATGAGACTTCTCGTTACTTACTTGCGCTTAAAAAAAAAATCTTCTAATAGCCTGTTTTGATCAAGTAACTGGTAACTGTCAGGCGAGGTATAGGAAGGGGTTACAGTGGACATGATTTTTTTCTGTCTGCATAAATTAAAAGATGAAATTTTAAATGCCAAGTCAACAGTTCTTCATTGACTTCAAAAATGCCTGCGAATGTATAGAACTGTATTGTGCTATGGAAGGAGATATTAAAACTGTCCGGTAGGACAGTTGTATAAGGGTTGATCGTCAAAAAGTGCACGAAAAAGCGTAACGTTAAAAAACACCCAACTTTGACAATTTTTTTCTCTTTTTCTATAAAAGATAAAATTCCCAAATTTTCTTTAAAATATAGAGCAAACCCTCCTTTATAACTGAAATTTTTTTGCAACCACCCAGACCTAATAGATTTCGAGAAAAAAGTTGCCGAAAATGAGCAAAAACGGCATTTTCAGAAATTGTTGTTGTTCTTCTTCTTGTTCTTCTTCTTCTTCTTCTTCTTCTTCTTCTTCTTCTTCTTCTTCTTCTTCTTCTTGTTGTTACCTTTTTTGTAAACTACGTAGCGCCTAAACGCGTGAACCGATTTTCATGAATGAGGTGTCATTCGATTCGGAATTTTATGTAGATGTGCCTTTTGGGGGTCTCGACCCTGTACATCGAATGGGAGAGGAGTTAGCCCCCTTTATGTAAGGCCCCCTCCAAAATTATTATTACTAATTACTCTGTAAATCTTGGCCCGATTTTGATAAAATTTGGTAGGATGATAGGGTTAGGGCTCCCCTATGTAACATTAAAGCGACGATCTGCTCTTACACTAGTTAAGGGGAAGTATAGCAATCGTTTCAAATTATCGACACGTGAACTGATTTTCATGAATGAAGTGTCATTCGAATCGAAATTTTGTACAGATTTGCACTTTAAAAGTCTCGTCGCTATGCCTCATATGGAGGGGAGTTTGCCCCACCCAAGTAAGGCCGTTTCTAAAACTATTATTACCAATATTTCTATAACGCTTTGTCCGATTTTGATAAAATTTAGCACGAAGAAGTGATTAAAGCTCCTCTACATGGCTGTGAAGTGCCATCATGCTCTTACACCTACTAAGAGGAAGTACTGCAATCGTTAAAATTATCAATGGGTGAACCTATTTACATTAATGAATTGTCGTTCGATTCAAAATCTTTGCCTCTTTGCCTTTTAGAGAGAAGTACTGTAATCGCCCGTTTATTTTTCTTACTCCTCTTAAAAGGAAGGTCTGAAATCGCAGTTTAAATTTGCTTTTTCCGTACAAATACCTTCCTATTTTATATAAAAAGGCTTTCTCAAAAAAATTGTTGTTGAGGATGGTTTGGGGACCGCAACTATAATCATTCTTTAAAAAGATCTCTCCAGTGGTAGTTACGGTTCCTACTTAACACCTTATCAGGTTATAATGATAGAATTGCTTATTCCAAATTTAAAAAAAACAGTAAAGCAGATATGTAACTTAGCAAAATAGACAAAAATGAAAATCTATCCAAAATGTACAAAAATCTCCTTAACAAAAACTTACAGTTTAAAAAGTTAAGTATAAGGGTTGATTAAACGCCAAAAGGTACACAAATCAGCATGTACCCAACATTTCATTCAAGCTTAGTTGATATAATTTAAGTAATTTTGCTGCATTAACTTTTCCTTCACATTTTTTAGAATTTATTAGATGTCACAGACCCTTATGCTGGCCATTTTCATCTACAAAATATTTGTTCAAGTAGCACTGTAGATTGACTTTAATATCTATTAATCTATAATAATCAAACTATTAATTACAGGTTAAAAAGAAAACGTTATAAAAAATAAAAAAAATTACGAGGCTACAAAATTTAAAAACTTTTTTAAAAAAATGCTTACACCAACATACATCAATGATTTCGATTATTTTATTTTTAATAAAAATCGTCGATTTAAGTTCATTCTTCGATTAAAGTAATTGTTATTTTATGTAGTAGTCAAACATTTATAATAATAGGTAATAATTATCTGGCTCTATCGCAAATAATATAGTTTTCTTCAATCACACTCTCAATGTAGCTGTTCTTCTCACAATGTTATATATATGTTATGTAATATAAAATAAATAAGTATTGCATACTTTTAGGACAGCTAATTATTCCAGTATTTTACTATAAGTAAAATTAAATTACAATTGAGAAATGAATAATTGTTGTTGAATAATCTACTTGTTATTAACTGTGTGTTATTTGTGCTCACGAATATTTCGGTAAGACGAATTCAAGTCTGAAATATTGTTTTAAATCCTCCGTGATTCAAATTTAAACAGTAGCCGACTCTAACTTTGTCTTTTTCTACTTTAACATGCATGTATATGTACAACTTCAGAATAAAGGGCATATTAAAGATAAATCAGAAGAATAATTTGGAATAGAGTTAAAATAAAGTACCTATTTAAAAACGAAGATATAATATACATTTTATCATAATTATAACCAAATAATATTATGAACGAACTGGCCAGCATAAGGGTCTGTGACATCTAATAAATTCTAAAAAATGTGAAGGAAAAGTTAATGCAGCAAAATTACTTAAATTATATCAACTAAGCTTGAATGAAATGTTGGGTACATGCTGATTTGTGTACCTTTTGGCGTTTAATCAACCCTTATACTTAACTTTTTAAACTGTAAGTTTTTGTTAAGGTAGGAATTAGGCCTTGATACTCCATGCTTATTAGGCAAGTTTAAGTGAAAATGAAGGAGTCTCATGTGTAGTACGAGTTCTATCTGATGTTTCTCCTACATTCAAAATAAAGGGTTGGGACAAGACAGTGTTCTTGCTTGCTTCCTTAGTAATTTGGCCTGATGAAACATCAGTTTGCGGACGATGTACATATGAGCCGTTTACTGCACTAAAAATTTTAAGTTTGTCAAACCACATTGTACAGCCATAGTTTTTTATATTTATAATAAATTTCCCTAATAATAAAGATTAAAACCCCATTTTTTGGCCATTGAATAATAAATAATTTATTTCAGAAGCCGTTTTGATTAATTCCGTGCTCTAATGTAAATCATTGAAATTATTCAACTCAAAACTAAGCAGGCGCTAAATTTATATTTTAAACAGAATTATAAAAAACAATGTCATTATTTTAACGCATTTCTCCACTTTTTTTTTATGGATTTAATCAAGTTGTGCAGAGAACGGCTCATATATAATTCATATAGCTCATATACATATATAGCACACGATCTCCTTCTGAGCTGAAATGCTTTCATCTCGCTTCAGAAGCAGCGTTTGCAGTATGCCTCCTATAAAACGAGGCGAAAACTAAGTAAATGTACGTTAAAGGTGCAAGACCTCCCTCCCCCCCCGTAAAAGAACTTGCAAATCATATGTATATCGGAAAGTGAATTGTTTACCGCACCTTGGCTCTCACGTCAACTCAAATGTTTCACAAGAGATTAACAGACGACTTCCAAAAGAAACAGAAATAATTTCTTTTTTCCAAAAATAGTTATTTATTTAACAAGTGTGGAAAGTAGTACTTTTCCTCACACGAGGAGGAAAATACTTTACACTCGAGTTATTATATTTTTATATTATTATATTTTTTCTGCAACCATTAGGGTTATTAATTAAAAAAAAAAAACTAAACAGGAATCACTAGAATCCATTTTAAATTTCTATAAGGTAACACTATAACCTTTTTAACTGTTATAATTAAAAATATCCAATTATTTATTAAAATATTATTTTTATTTCTATATTCCTTTCAATTTTTATTTATTTTTTTTAATATTCGTTTTTTAATTATTTAGATAAAATAAATTTAAAAAAGCTTATTAAAGTTTTACAGAAAATATTTAATAACAAAACTTCTTATATCAAGAAAGCACAATAAAGTTTTTTCATTCACTAGTGAGGAAAGTGACACTAATGGGAATTTTCCCCCACTAGTGAGGTAAAGTTGGGCATTACACAGCTGATTTTAATTGAGTAATGAGAACATTCATACATGGTTGCAGAAAAAAATATAATTTTTGGTCTTGTGAAAGGAAGATATACGTTCGAAAGAAAGCAAAACCGGGAAGTTTATTTGGCGAGTTGGACGTTTTTCTTTATGTAAAATTAAGCAGTTTGAGCTAGGTAAGGTCATGGAAAATTGACAAGCTAAGGAGGTTATTGGATGGGCAAATTAGCACATTGGATAGTTGGAAGAGTAAAAGGTAATTGGATAGCAACTGCAAAAGATCGACAGCCATGGAAAAGTCTCATTGAAAGAGGACCTGGTTCTACTGGAGTTGTAGAGCCGCGAAGACATAGTGCAGTAGTCAAGAGTACATACCTCTTAACACGAAATCATTTATGCTCAGTCACATTTTTTTCACAGACCACTTCAAATAAATTTTTTTGGAAAATGTTAGAAATAAATCTTTTAATCTTTGAATTCTGGCAATATATTTCATGTTCGTTTACATTATTTAAGTGGTTAGTCAGTTGTTTTAAAAACGCATTTTAAAGGAAAGTTTAATAAAGCACTTCTCCGGAACTCCACATTTTATTTTTAAGAAAAAGTTTCTAACAGTTTCAAATAACAGTTAGACATTTTATTCTGGTAGTAAATAATAACCAAATTTAAAGAAACGTTTTGGAGACATTTAATAAAAAATAAACGATAAAGTCGAATTTCAGTGGACGGATCCCGGGTGAAACCTTGGTTCCAGAAGCGCTAATATTATAATCAGATGGCAAGCATCAGCTTTCAGCGAGTTTTAGTATTTAGAAATCACACACACCTTTTCCGTGTTCGGGAACCTCGAAACATGAATTTCCGAATTTCCTATGAACATCTGCTCATCATTGCTATTATTGCTCTTCCAAATAGAAGTAAGATAAAGTACAAAAAGGGACATTTATCCGTCAAACTAGAAAAAAAGATTACTATTTTGTTTTTGTTCTAAACAGATTAAAAGCGATCTGGGGATGTTTCGTGCCTATTGGAGAATTATAGGACAGATACTTAACGCAACTGCTCTAATTCAAATTAGGTTCCAGAGTTCTCTGAATTAATCACACGATATTTAGAGAAAAACTTAGTTTTCTAAAGAAAAAAAAATCACCATGAAAGATAAATGTATCCATTTACATGCAAACAGCACAGAAACGGTTAGAGTTAAAAGAAAGCACCATCCGAGACATTTGATTAATTAGTTTTTTTAAGTAAGAAATTAAAAATCAAAGCCTTACAGAAATCATTGTTTATTTCAGTAACATTCAGCTATTCTTTCTAAGCAAGGTTCGCCCAAGAAGGACTACGGTTGATCGTTGCGCGTTTATTAGTGGTACAAAATGGCCTGCTGGAAGTTCAAGACCTCAAATCTGCGGATTAGAGCATATGGTCACATCTTGATGGAAATTCTTGCCATGGTAAAATATTCTAGAATTTACAGTTAAAAAATCTTCCTTGGGGACACTTGCAATTTTCCACTTGAAATTTTGCGTGATCTTATCAATGATTGTTTGATACTGAAAATTAAGGCTTGCGGAAATTTTGTTCGTTTATTATGTTACAATTAACGCCTAAGAATTGTATTCAGAATTAAATTTAATAAAGAGATTACAGGCATAAATTTATGAATAAATCTGATAAATTACTGAAAAATTAGTAATAAATAAGTACCACGAGAAATAGAATCGTTATTGTCAGGATTACCCTGTTTAAACTCCATAAGAAATGTAAGTTTAGTCTTTTGTAACAAATAAAAACTGGACATACGATTAATGCTTTAAATTTCAAATTGTTCTTCTTAAGGCGAACCATTCCTCTGATAGAGTTTACCTAAATTCACTACTGACTGTAAAAGCTGAATGTGACAGGGATAAACGTTTAGCCTGAAATCCACACCCGTTGGACTTAAAAATTACTAAACAGTATCTTTCTAAACTTCTTGATAATATCGGATCTGCCATTAAACCACTAATCCAGTGCATTGTTATACAGACCTTGACGCCAGGATAGCTGTGGTCCAATACCATAAGGTCGGATACTCCGCCTATTATTTGCCACGGCTGATGAGCGACAGCAGTGCTAGAAGGCTTCTGCAGAATGCCATTGAGTTAGCTGATTACGCTCTCTTGATCATCAAAAGAATAAAAATGACAATTTTCAAGTGATTTTTGAGAGCCTGTATTGTAAATCAGAAATGCCTTGTTTTCGGTCTGAGAAAAAGTAGGTACCTCCGTTTCTGGTAAAAGAGCAGCATAAAAGTATGATGGCTTAAGAACTTCCTTATTAAAAATTATTGAAACTTCATTCAGCTGAAAGGCGAAATTTTTGTTTGCCGATAAAAGTAATTTGAAGACCTACGAAGCTGAATTAGAAAATATTACTTCAAGTGCTAGTGGCCGCGCCTTTATAGTGAATACCTCATTTGTAAGTTAGACTGATCATTCAGCGTTTCCTGGGCTTGAGACCTATTGAAACGTCACACTATTTCGTTGAGGGTATTTATGGTAAGATGGTAAGAGATATTGTCTTATTCACAATTTAAGTTTTCGAATTTGTTTCAGTGAAGCAGTTCTACGTAGTACATAATTAGCTGTTATATGTAATTATATAAATATAACGCAGACAGGATATTTGTATCTGCGCCTTAGAATCTATACTGGTACGGCGAGAGGTAGTAGTGAACATTGGGTGTTCGGACACCTGCTTTCTCCTTCCATCTATAAAAATGCGTATATGACAATTCTTATAGTATATGACAATGAAATATTTAAACTACAGACAGTTAAATTTCCTTTAATTTCCTACACTCCAGGCATTATTACATTTCTAAACAAAATTATAAGAAATGAAAAGCAAAAGTATATTCTGCTTATATTTGTCAACAGTATTTATTTTTACCCTAAATTTGTATGTTCTTGTATATTTTAATTAAAGTGTCATCTTAAATTTCAGGACACCTGACGACTTTTTGAATGTGAATTAACTATTCATATTAATGGGATCAAGGTGGATACATAATGTTTTCTTAAGTTGCCAAATATTTATTAACATATAGTTGTAAATTGTAATAAGTACATTCAAGATTTCAGGGAGTCAGACGATGTACGCCTCCATGTAAGAACATTACTTTTTATAATCCTTGTAATAATAATAATTAGCTTTCATTATAATAACATGTTGGTACTTATTCTCCTAAAGATCTAGTTTTTTTATTTGTATTGTAAATACAATTGTACATTGGTACTATTATTTTGATCCTTGCACAGTCGTGCGACAAATTCTGTCAGTGCTTTTATTAAATCTTTTAATAATTGAGTTTCATTATGTTTCAATAGTTCAATTTATTTTCATGGTATTTATTAAAATGAAAACAAAACAAAACGGCAGGAAATTTCGAAAAAATAAAAAACACGTATTTAATCATTTTTAGTCTGATGGTTGCCCGGCACAGAACCGGCGAGAGTGGTTCGAGGTTACCTGGACAGAAATTTCCATGAAAAGTGCTTAGGGACTCATTGTCCCATCCAATGGCCACCTCGATCTCTGGACTTAACCCCAATGGACTATTTTTAGTGGAGATATCTAAAAAATAAAGTGTACAGTAACCTTAATCCCGTGTCTTCAGTAGATAGTCTGAAACGTCGAATAACTCTAGCCTGCCTAGATCTTGACTTTGCCACCATAAGTGCTGCTACAGAGCGTGGGAGTCTAGTGCTTCGGCTTGCCTATCCGTTGATGGTGCCCAGTTTGAACAGATTCTTTAAAAAAAATAACGTAATTTTGACAATAAACTGAAATTTGTTTTTCATATTTTAAACCATCATAACTTTTGAAAAACCTAACCGATTTCAAAATTTTTTTTTTGTTTTCTTTAGGAGCTCAAATACTTTAAAAATATGCAAAAAAATATAACGTTCCATTTGAAAAAACAAAGTTGGATGCTCTATCTCGAGATACAGGGGTTTAAAAAAATGGGTCAATCACTGAAAATAAACTAGGCTAAAAATGATTAAATATGTGTTTTTTATTTTTTCGAAATTTTTCGCCTTAAAAAAAAAGGGGGTGGAGCATATAACTCTGGTCACCCTGTATATATTTGTTTATAACTAATATAAAATGAAATAATTCTCAACAAATTAATGACATATGAAGATCTGTTTAATAAAGTGTTAGTGTTTAAGTTTTCACATATCACTTAATTGTTTCACTACACCTTCCGAGAAAGTTTGAACTTTTTGATTACTTCTGCACCCATTTTCCTTTGGAATATCTACTATTCATTCTTTCATCGTTAATATGAGAATGAGTTTAACCACTTTCTTTTACAATTTCAGAATAACACTCCTTGTATTAGATTACGAATGGCTAAGCCAAAGCATCTTTTTGAATTTGAAACATTGTGCGTCACTTTATTACTGGACATTTTCCACATTGTCTGGGAGGTGCTGCAAGCTACAGCAAGTCCTCGAACAACATTGGGAAAACAAAAGTCTTTTGGAATTCCTTAACATTGGCAGTATCTCCAATGAAAATGGTGAGTCATAAAAATGTTGTATAATTTGAGGATAAAATTTGTCCTTTTTCTCTAAGTAACAGATATATGAATATTTGTAGCCATTTATTTAACATTATGTATGTGGTCATACATCCGGAATACTTACGTTGTAAAAAGGTTTATTATTTTATTTTGAGGTTTATTTGAATGTTTTGTATCTTTTATGAAATTTTTGTTAAAAAATAGCCAATGGTACTGGTAAACTGTCTTTCTGTCTGCTGTTGGATTCTTCGCTATTATCATTCATTCCTTTGGTTCGGAATCAAACTCCAGTCCAATGTTAACGTCAGAGTAGTTATTAAGTAATTATATTCTCTGGTAAGGAACTTGTGCCAATGTTTTACGTTATCCTCAATGTTGAGATGGTAACTAACAGTGTCGTTAATGGCTGTTCCTGCAAGAGTGTTTGTGTTTGGTTTGATTCTACAGCATCTCCTGTAAAGCCGTATCAACAGCGTCACATCAAATTTTTGACATGAACGCTGTCCACCTTTATTCGATTTCACAAACAGCACCCTAGTGCTTTCAGCAGCTGTACACTGCTTATTCGCACAAATAATAGATACAGTCATGTTTCGGCAAAACAGCTCACTCACTATTTGGAGGTGACTTATTATCTGTTTCAAGAGAGTGAGAATAGTATTTTTTATCATCAGACGTATGTGGATGGGTTTTTAAAGCGTATTGAATTTATATCTTCAAAATTTTTTTTTATAACATCATTATATCTTGTGTTTAATTATTGTTCTGTTAAGTCTCTTAAGTCTAATAATTTTAGAGATTGCGAGGTAGAGAGAGTTCTTCAAATAAACTTAAGATTGAACAGGTTAAATTTATTTTAAAGCATTATTTACGTACGTTTCTCATAAGGTACTTACTACTTGTTTTTCAAGAAAACTGTGGAGAACAATTATTTACACCAGAATTCAGTTGTAGATGTATAATTATAGGCTATGTGATCAAGGTGAATAATATTTGTTTCTTCATTTATTGAGTGACTTTTTTGATTAGTTTTTTGAATTAATGAAATATTCAAATAAGTCTTTGCGGGTAGTTCATTTCTACTTCTGGGGCGGTGTCGTCAATGAGCACAACGTGCAGGCAGGGTTCGCGAATTAAAACGTGATGAACTAATCGGAGCTTCACGCGTAGCTTGGGTGAGTAAATCTATCGTTTTACTTAATGAGAATCTCCTAATGAACCTTTTCAGCCAGCTTTGGTAAATGACATTACGCGTCTTGAAAGAGCCATTTAGTCACAGCCCTAGGCTCGCCACAGGTGAATCCTGGCCCAATAAGTTTGTGTTAATCTTAGCGGCCCTATAGTCCTCTATCTCAGTGCCCAGGTATTCTGCGCGCCAAGATTTAAATAAGTATTCTATAATACGTCTTTGACGATTGCACTTTCCTTTATGCTCAATGTTTATGACTGTTTTTCTTTTTGTTTGTCCCAACTTTAGTCTTTCAAATTATTATTCTATGATATTTATTTGTGGTTTGTGCAGTGTGTGTTTGGTTGAGGAAGGTGCCTCAAGAAGAATTTCTTCTGGAAACACTACTAGGTAAATGCAGAAAAAAGAAGGCAACAATAACTGTTACCGATACATTCCTCCAATATTTAATCTCGGCCCAGACTTTCACTGGTCACCAAGGGACCTACATTTTTGACTCGCTTATTTCTGTCTTCTGTTCCATTCAAACCAATGATATTGTTGATAAGGTATGTTTCATAACTTTTCCTGGACTTTTAGAAGTCTTTGGTTTTTGTTGGTTGACAAAAAATAGAATAGAAGTTCTTCTCCATCTGTTGTACACAAAAAAGATTATTGGGTCATCTTCAGTTCATTAAAATATAAGAGTAGTATCAAAACTAATTCTGCATTAGGTTTGAAAGATGTAGCTTTTGAAATCTGTTTTATACTCGACTTAATGAATTATTTATTTGAGATATTCGATCGTATAGTTAATTTTAATGTATAAATTCATACATACAGTTTCACCAATGACTTAGTAAGTCTCAGCGGCTCTACTAGGTTTGCGTGTCCAGTTTGGCCAAGTAAGAAAAAAGATTTTGCTCTTATCTGATAAAGGCACACATGCATTTCTATTTTAGTCATTACCAGCGTAAACATTGGTCGGACTGTTATAGTTTAAATAAGGAGCAAAAGGTTCAATTTAATAGGATATCTGTTAGCATAAACGGAGAAGTTTGTACAATTATGTAATGTAAAATATACAAAAAAGGAATTGAATATAGATGTAAGTTATAAATTTCCTGTGAAATAAAGATGTAAATTTTTATTTGCTTCAATAAAAACAGACATCAAGTGAAAACTGGTAGGAACAGAAAACTTAGTCTAATTTAGTGAAATGAATTTTGTGTGTGTATGTGTGTTTGAGAGAGAGAGAGTCACTGAAAGGGATTCGTAATCTTGTAAGCTGCAGTTTTTAAAAGAATTATTCGGCACTACATTACATACAGTAGGTGCAAGAGAGCCGTATTAAAAATTTCTGGGGAAAAAATTCAATAAGTCACTGGACTAAATTGTATTCTGAATTTATGAATTGATTAAATTAATATGTATATTAAATTATAATTTGAAATGGAGGATGAGAGAATTCATAGGAGACTTCTCTCTGTAACCCAGGTGGAGCTGGGTAGTCCACGTTTGCGATGTCTGAATGTCTTTCAGGAATACCTCATCTAGATTGGTGTGGAAAGAGAGTATAAGGAAAGAAAAGATAAAGGCTGAAAGTTTTTGGTGAGGCCAGGGTTCCTTTTGGATTGGGGTACCGTCGACAACAGAAGTATTGGAATAGAGTGGCCCTTAAAGGGCTACAGTGTTGCTAGTACAAGGCCGGACATTCTATGGTGCGATAAGAATCTGGGCCACGAATATATAATTTGTATCACCTTGCCCTTTAAACTTGTCAGAAGACGATGAAGAGGTGGTAAGTTGAGACCCCTGACAGTTTCATGGTGTGCTGTTAATAGGCTTTCCTTTAAAGGACCATTTGAGTGAATGTTTGGTTTTCTGTCCTATAAAATAAATAAATAATAATAATAATAATAATAATAATAATAATGTATAAAGGAGGGTTAAATGTGTTGATAATATTCACAGCTGATGGTAAGTCCACTACCGGGAGTACTATTTTACTGAATGGGTTATTTACTTAACGATTTTTTAAAAAGTAGTTTTAACTATTTTCCTTACATTGTCTATTCTCGTTTCAATAGTGTTGGTCAACAACTTTTTTTTGATAATTTTTTTCAGGACAATCGATTAAAGAGCCTTTTGGAGAGGGGGCTGTTCTTCCCTTTAAAGTATCATTTTAGTACGACTCCTGCGTGTTTTATGTTTTAAAGGGCGGTTAAAAGTATTGATTAAATTCCGAGTTCGAAGGAAATTTCTAAACTGCCGGAAATGTCACATTGTTCAGAGGATTTTTCACGTTAATCAAATTATTTCTAAAACTTCCTCTGAATTTTCTCTAATCTTCGTATTTATATCGATAGTTTGTATTTAATCATTTTTTGGGGACAATCCGTTTTCGAGCATTTTGAGGCGTGTTATAAGTCACCAACTCGAGGATTGTAATAACAGAAATTTATGTGAGTATTTATCTATTTTTTTTAAGTATGAATTTATTCTAACCAGGGTGCTGAGATACTGACCAAGGTCGGTGAGGGCGAAAGGGACTCTCAGATGGACTTGGCGAAGGTAGTACCTGGTTTAACTTCTTTGGATATGTTGGTTCCCCAAGTACAAGCAGCTACAGTCAACGTTGTGCAGGTAAGTTCTATTTCTGTATTATGTACTGAGTATAATCGTAGATCAATGGTTCTTAGCATATTTTTACTCTGGCCCTTAAATAATCTAAAAATTGTTGTTGCTCACGGTGTACAGCAATTTATTTCCCAGGATTATATTTATTTATTTATTGATAACTGTTTAAATACAATTGTATATAACAGTGAAATTTGACCCAACAAAAGAAATAAACTAAAACTGTATAAATTATAAACATAAAGAATAAGTACATAACTTTTATAAATATAATAGAAAATTCCATATAATATTATAATCTCATTTTTTCTTTCTCACTCTCCCTCTCTTTCTAATATATAAACAAATAAACATAATATACAATTCTGGGTTAAACTAAAACTAGGAACTAAGAATAAATAAAAGAAAAGTTACAACTTATGCATAAAAAAAACAAAAAAAAAAAAATACACTCTTGGATAACTAGTACATAATATTAAATTTTTGCTTATTTAACTAATTTGGAGAGAATCCCTTAAGTGGAGAGCTTGTACAGTAAAATAAAAGATATTACTAATTTTTTCTAAAGTGTCCACTGTTAACAATATCAAAAAAGGCTCACCACAACCAATTATATATCTATTTATATATTTCTCCCGAAGGGAGTTAAGAGATGGGCACGCTAGAAAGAAGTGGACTAAATCATCTGATTCCAGATTACATAATCCTTAACAAAAACTTACAGTTTAAAATGTTAAGTATAAGGGTTGATTAAACGCCAAAAGGTACACAAATCAGCAAGTACCCAACTTCATTAATTCATTAATATTTACGTAATTTTACTGCATAAATATTCATTAATATTTTTTAGAATTTATTAGATGTCACAGACCCATATGCTGGCCATTTTCGTCTACAAAATATATGTTCAAGTAGCGCTGTAGATTGACTGTAATATCTAGTTATTTATAATAATCAAACTGTTAATTACAGGTTAAAAAGAAAAACGTTATAAAAAATTAAAAATAACTGTGTCTTATTTGTGCTCACGAATATTTCGGTAAGACGAATTCAAGACAGTAGCCGACTCTAACTTTGTATTTTTCTACTTTAACATGCATGTACGTATATATGATTTATCATAATTATAAGAAAAAAAATATTATAAATGAAGTGGCCAGCATAAGGGTCTGTGACATCTAATAAATTCTAAAAAATATTAATGAATATTAATGCAGTAAAATTACTTAAATATTAATGAATTAATGAAGTTGGGTACTTGCTGATTTGTGTACCTTTTGGCGTTTAATCAACCCTTATACTTAACATTTTAAACTGTAAGTTTTTGCTAAGGAGATTTTTGTACCTTTTGGATAGATTTTCCTTTTTGTCTATTTTGCAAAGTTACATATCTGCTTTACAGATTTTTTTAAATTTGGAATAAGCAATTCTGTCATTATAACCTGATAAGGTGTTAAGTCGGAACCGTAACTACCACTTGATAGATCTTTTTAAAGAATGATTATAGTTGCGGTACCCCAAACCATGCTCAATAACAATTTTTTTTGAAAAAGCGTTTTGAATAACATAGGAAGGAATTTGTAAGTAAATAGCAAAATTAAATTGCGTTTTCAGTACTTCCTTTTAAGAGAAGTAAGAAAAATGAACTGCGATTGCAGTACTTCTAGGCAAAGAGGCAAAGATTTTTTAATCGAACGACAATTCATTGATTTAAATCGGTTCACTCATTGATAATTTAAACGATTGCAGTATTTCCTCTTAGTAGGTGCAAGAGCTACTGGCACTTCACAGCCAAGTAGAGGAACTTTAACAACTTATTCGAGCTGAATTTTATCAAAATCGGACTAAGCGTTATAGAAATATTGGTAATAATACAGTCGAACCTCGCTTAACGAGCATAATTCGTTCCAGAACCTTACTCGTTACGCGAAATACTCGTTAAGCGAAACAATTTTTTTCATATAAATTAAAATAAAAGGGGATAATTGCTAGATCAGCCACACTTACACCATTTTCTCGTTTCTCAATGATTTTACGTTTCAATTCTAACGTTATTTTAATTCTTTTCGAAGCCATTTTGTTAGAGGGATAACAAAATATACACAATAATATTTAAACACAAATGTCACTATATGGACTTCCCCTATATACCACTCATTCGGTGAAGTTCGGTTTCGACTGTATCAATGCATTAGATACGTGGAGAATATGAAACGCATATGCGTAAACAGGAATGACTAATCGAAGAATGCGCAGTTTTCGATGAGTCAGCGAAAACTGCGCAGTCAGCGAAATGTCATTAGAAAACTATCGTTATGCGAAACATCGCTCGCTATAAGAATCAATTTGTTTTACTCGTTATGCGAATTACTCGTTAAGAGAGGTGCTCGTTATGCGAGGTTCTACTGTAGTTTTAGAAAGGGCCTTACTTGGGTGAGGCAAACTCCCCTCCTTATGAGGCACAGCGTTCCGACTTTTAAGTGCAAATCTGTACAAAATTTCTATTCGAATGACACTTCATTCATGACAATCGGTTCTCGTGTCGATAATTTGAAACGATTACTATACTTTCCCTTAACAAGTGTAAGAGCTGATCACCGCTTTAATGTTACGTAGAGGAGCTTTAACTCTATCATCCTACCAAATTTTATCAAAATCGGGCCAAGATTTACAGAGTAATTAGTAATAATAATTTTAGAGGGGGCCTTACATAAAGGGGGATAACTCCTCTCCTATTCGATGTACAGCGTCGAAACCCCCAAAAGGCACATCTACGTATAATTCCGAATCGAATGACACCTCATTCATGAAAATCGGTTCACGCGTTTAGGCGCTACGTTGTTTACAAAAAAGGTAACAAGAACAACAACAAGAACAAGAACATTTTTTGAAAAAGCCGTTTTTGCTCATTTTCGGCAACTTTTTTCTCGAAACCTATAAGATCTGGGTTGTTGCAAAAAAATTACAGTTATAAAGGAGGATTTGCCCTTTATTTTAAAGAAAATTTGGGAATTTTATCTTTTATAGAAAAAGAGAAAAAAAGTGTCAAAGTTGGGTGTTTTTCAACGTTACGCTTTTTCGTGCAGTTTTTGATCATCAACCCTTATACAACTGTCCTACCGGACAGTTTTAATATAATATACATTTCCTTTTTATGTCAAATTTAAATTTATGCCCTTGTATACAGATAGATGGGTATTTTTTCGAGGCCAGACGAATTTGGGCTATTAACTTGATTTTATTAATGTGAACTTTATTTACAAGATATGTGCTTTCTGCGGTTAATGGGGGTAAACTATTTTTAAAATAAAGGTTGTAGGAGGAGGTCAGCGCTTTGTCTATATCTACACTTATACAGTTATTATTAAATCTCGTCAATAAATTTTTGAATTGTTCTTTTAACAAATTAGAATTCTGTGCTATCCAAAGATCTTGTGCCCCAATAGTTGTTAAAGAGCTGTACAAAAACTTAGCCCAATTATATGGTACATTTTTACTTTGCATTAAAGCAATCAGTCTTGCAAAACATAATCTCAAGTCGCTCTCCTCAGGTTCCATTAGTAATTTTAGCCACCATTTCAAAGCTCTTTTAAATACAATAGACTTCAAATGTACCTGACAAGTTTCTAACCTAATATAGAGATCGGGGGTATGAAGCGGCAAATTTAATAATATCTTAAAGAATCTAATTTGAATTTTTTCAATAATATCCGTGTAAGGGAGAGCCCATATTTCAGAACAATATAATGAAACTGATGAAACAAGTGAATTGAATAGCAAAATTTTTGGTTTACATGTATTGCACTTACATTTCGCTAGAACTTTCAAAACCTGTGGGATAGCGACTTTACTTTTAGCAGCAAAATATTCCGATGCCCGGCGAAACTTGCCGCTGGACGAAAATGGAACCCCTAAATAAACAAAAGAAGATTTTAATTGTACCAATTCTTTATTATAGTATAAAGCTTTAATATTTTTTATTGAGCTCGTTTTACTGAAAGGTACCACAACAGTTTTTGAGATATTTACCTCGAGACAGTTCTCATCGCAATATTTTTGTAAAACATTAAGTTTATATTGGGTATCCCTCCAAGACGAACCTAAGATAACTATGTCGTCCGCATAAAGGAGCATTAATAACTCTTTATTTGTCTTAATATTGACTCCCCTCACGCCGTTATCTTAAAAAAATTTGACTATATCACTTAAAAATAGTGAGAACAGCAGAGGGCTCAATACTTCCCCTTGTAACACACCTCGCGTTATCTCAATTTCTTTGAATTTCATCCCTCCCTCTATTATAGTCATTTTTGCCTCATCATACAACTTTTTTAAAACCCTTATGAATTTTCCCAGGATTATATAGTAAATATAAGCTCACTGGCTCACTCACAGCAAATGTATTTATCATCTCATTTTAAATGCTTCAAAAGTTTTTTCAAATTTTTAATACATTGATAGAATCTTGCAAACTACTTTGCTCTCCCACTTCTCCTATTTAGTTCGATTTTAAGGTAATTAAGAGCTAGGGAAATAATTCATAACTAAATATATTATAAATAAGTATCTTAAGATAAAGATCTTATTTTATTTTATTGAATTACATTTGTCAGATTATTTTCATTTAAATATCTAAGTACTACTAAGATAACGTTTTGTTATTTATGTGTGTATCCGATGCAATATATCCCCACGATGTTTTTGTTGGGGGGGGGAATGTTAATGTCAAATACTACATGAATTGCTAGATTTATTGAAGGATTGAAGTACGGCATCTTTTTTTAATAAGAAGGCTTTGATTTTTAGGCAATATAATTGTGTTCAGAGAATAAAATGTTTCATCATATATTTGCTTATTTATACATTATGTTTGTTAAGGTTTCTGGAAGCAGTGCTGTTGCGAATCCCCAACCCCCAGTACCAATAACGCCTGGTCCAACCAGTATTCTGACTCCGGTTTCAGTGGTCTCGGGCCCTGATGTAGGGGATAGCAATAGCAGTGGTCATGATATTCTTGATAATCGTTCTTTAGTGCATCAAAATTGTGGATCAGTTGCCGAACAAGTGTCAGATACGCTTAGTAAAGCGGACGATTCGCAAACAATTCAGGTAGGTATTCTTCGTCACAAAAATGGTAATTATTATTGTTATTAATGGGAGGAATTAGCTCAGTACGCAGCGCAGTGTGCATGGATTTATAGCCAGCGAGCGTTGAATTTAAGTTCATTCTTGCTCCACTTAGATTTCCTCTTTCTAGGAGCCACATCTCTTTGTTCTTTGATGTTAGCATCCCTAAAAGGAAATCGGTAGTGCACTGAGAAGAAGACTACAGGCGCCAACGTCTTTATTTATATGCTAAGTTAAGAAGAAAAAAATTATAATATTCACACATTTTATAAAAATACTCACTTTAAGTTGCATTTATCCTCAGGAAAGTTCACAAGTCTCTCCCCACATACAAAAGGTAGGCCAGCCATTTAAAACTAAAGAACATACGGAATCTGAACAAGATGAGAAAACTGTTTATAGATTGATAATGAAAGAGGGACGGGGAATGGAGCAATACTACTCGACCGAACATGCATTAGATAGCGTAATTTCGGCTGCAGATAGTAATAATGCTGTTTCTTACAGTCAGGTATGTTTTAAAAACAGTATTTTAGTAAAAGGCAATAAATGTATTATAATAATATAAATTTATTATTATAATAAATAATTTTTTCATATTCTTTTTATTTTATGATTTAAGGCGCGTCAACATCTAGGGTTATTGGCCGGCAGTGCACTGAAAAAAGCTCCGGGCGCCAATAATAAATAATAATTTATGTAATATGTGTAATTTATAATTTTTTGCATTCCTATCCTGGAAATGGCTTGACTAGAAGTACCAATTTCTTAAAGGAAACAACTAAATTTTCCGCATTTTCCAAAAACTAGTTAGCCAAGTATCCCTAGTATCCCTACCTGTGTAAATTATTGAGTATTAAATATTCTTTTCACAAAAATCGATTTTAACGAAGGTTTCTGGGACATCGCGCTTCTTTAAAAATTCTCAAATTTTTACTCCGTAAGTTATTATTTTTTTTAATCGGATAGTTTTTTTTTTTAATCGGATAGGTATGTTTGGATTCTGCGAAAGTAATAATCATAAACACTTTTTGAACAAATTTATACGGTTCAAAATTTTCGTTTTTAAATACTGGCGTATTTGCCCCCCTAAGCAGTGTATACCAAAACGTTGGGAATAATAATAAAGAAGCATATAAAATAGTAATTTTTTGCGTTTGGCCATTTGCAAATCGTGTATTCTCAAATGGTAAGAGATAGTGACGCTGTATATCACTTTACTTTTATTTGATGGAGTTAATTGAATTGGTTACCCAAGTAAACGAAATAATTAAATAAATATTCGACTTCAATTTAAAAATTTTCTTTAATATCATTAAACTAAATTTTTGAATAAATTTCATCCTATATTAATTTGTAATTAATGCAGTAAGAGTATGATTATTATTATTATTACTATTTTGGTTTGTTAGCTAGTTAATATTAGATTCCCAATGAGTTGGCCAGAGAACCTACGCCTTTGCATCCCAGAGGGTCTATTGTGACACCCACCAGTTAGGTCGAGCTCCTCTTCCAGTCCTTTCTAGACTAGGTAGCGAGCAGCTGGGTAAAGTATGAAAACATGTTGTTTTTTTTCTCCGAAAAGTTGAACTTTGAGTCATACTAACCATTTCTCTACTACCTCTTCTTTCTGACAAAACCTATTCAGACTATCTTTTGGAAGGCCCTTACTTTTGTTTTTCTGTCAAGAGACCTACGATCATCCAAATGGCCTTGATGCAATAATACCGCAGTAAGCTTAGGCGTGTACCTTTTATGAACGTTTTTGCTTGCTTTTGGTTTGGGGATTCCACGTACCATTCTTCCTGCGACGTATCTATTCTTTGATAGCTTCTCGACTGTCTGCTGAGTGATTGCGTTGTAAGGCAGAGATGGGCGCCTAGATCAGAGAAGTGGGTGGGCCTGCTACCTCGGGAAAACACCTCTTGCTTTCCCTTCGATCTTATACAAAGTTTAGATACTTAAACTCTTATTATCTTTTCAGGATGTTATAAAAATTCTAAAAAAAAAGAAAGAACGTGAACTCAGTATATTAAATGAAAGTTCAATGGCCAGCCTTCCAAAATTCCAGCATGCATTTGGGAGACAATTATATCAAGGAATAGATGGCGGCACGGGAGTTGTTGTATCTGGAACTGGAAATAATGATAGTGGATCTCAGTTTGGGACAGCTATCTCAGAAAGGACAACAAGAGGCAAATATTTATTTCTCAAATTACTCAAACTCTCATTCCTTGTAAACCTAAACAATGAATTGTGTTAACTTTGCTACTGCAGGCGAAAGTGTAGTAGTAGTTACAGCTTCAGAAAAAGAGGACAGCACATTGTCTAAAGCAGTGCAAACCGTGCTTAAGGAAGCAGAATCCGCAAAAGTAGGGATACAGTCGACCACACAGCAGCGCCCTCAACCTCAACCAATGACAAAGGAAACACCGGAAGTGGCTAGCCAAAGTCAAGTACGTTATTTATTATTATTATTTTATTTGTATGCATTCGGGGTCTAGACCCATACAAAAGAGTTTGGCGTAACAACAATGTTTAAGGAAAATACAAGTATACAAAATTAATACAAAATAATAACACAAAAGTAATACAATTAAATAACACAAAAGTACAACAAAGTTCTTTCTGAAAGTCAAGTACGTTATATATCAATATATTATTCTGAAGCTAACGTGGTGTTTTTAAAGGTTCTCCTCCAGAAGAATAGTTCCGTTTATGCCTGCAAAAGCATAAGGCATGAAGTAAGATTTGAGATTCAAATCCTCCACACATTTCCATCAGTTAGCCTCCCGAACACCCTATTTCCTTACTCTTTCTACTTTGTATAAATGGCTGACCACACCTTATTTAGTGCTATCTTAATTACATTTTTTGCTTACATTTCTGAATTTGTTATCTCTAACATAGTTCACTCATTTTGGATGTAACCTGAAAGCAGAATACAGAAGACATTTTCATTTTCAGAGTGAGGAATGTTGGTTAATCTGACTCTATTACCATAACGAAACTGTTCATAATCAACGATTAAAGAGTTAAAATAGATTAATTTTTTTGCAAACACCAAATTTTCTTACCTTAATTTATCGCTCTTTAACGTTTAAAATTCTCAAATCACTTTTCAGACTGCTAAAATCAGATTTGATTTCAGTCTTTAAACTACTAATACTGGTTGAGAGTCCTTGATTTTCCATTTTTAACTCAGAAAACCTTTGCCGAATAGTATTTAGAGTTTGATTTATGTGGCAAATTTTTCCAAGAAGTATATCAAACTTATCATTACTATAGTTAGTGCCCATTTTAGTAGAAAAGATAATATAATGTATATATATGAATATCTTCAGTAAGCAGATGGTTATAAATCTAAAAAGATGATACTAACTTGAACTTTAGTATAGAGAGAGACAGACAAACAAAAACCTCTTCTCAAATAAACACTGTCACTGTCTCCCCACCACCAAGATCCTACAGTCCACTGATAATTTTATTAATATGAAAATTAATTAAAATTAATATCTTGAAAACTGTTTGTCAGAATTTCACTAAATTTCGTAAGTGCACAGAATATCTGTTAATAAATACGTCTGCCAAAAATTGTGAATTAAATCAGCCTAGAAACCACTTAGAAATCAACTACAACAGCACACGGGTGAACAGTAACGAAGCCAAAACACAACTCACATGTACTAACAACAGTTCGAAACGTTGCCGTAAAGATTTCTTATTTCTAACTGATTAAAAATTAAGATTGCTCAGAAGCCATCAACTGCTGGTTAAGAACGGCTATTATCTTATAAACTGAACAATTTTTAATATGTGGTATTTTGTGTATGTTGTTGCTGGATAATAAAGAGTCCCCACAGTACCAATTATCTCATCCTGTAAATAGAATCTTCTTCTTCTTCTTTGTTTTCGCTCTTATGCCTTTCAGCGTCGAGCTTTAGATAACTTAGGCCTTTAACCAACGGATGTACTCTTTTCTGTTGTTTGCCAATTTTTGGATAGAAGACCTAGTCTGACCTCGCTTTTGTGCCAATCGCCCGATGTAATCCAAATAGCCCAATCTTGGTCTGCGACCTTCAGATTTGGCCTCCATCAAGCACCTAATCTTCTCCTCTTCTCTTCTCCTGCAGACGTGGCCAAACCACCCCAACTGCCGATTCTCCAACTTGGTTACGAAGGGTTGTACCTCTAAACTGCTCCTTATTGTTTCATTTCTAATTTTATCACGCTTAGTTTTCCCTTCGACCCGGCGGAGAAATCTCATTTCGGCAGCTGTAACCCGGCTTGCATGCTTATCCAGCGTAGTCCTCGATTCTGCCCCATACTGAAGAAGAGGTAAGTAGACGGTCTTGAAGACTTTTTTGCTGACCTCTCTTTTACCGACCACAGTATTCCTGATCAGACCGTAGGCTTTATTGGACACACCCACCCGATTCAGCACCTCAATCAATTCTGCCATCCCGGCTAAACAAGATTCCAAGGTACCTAAACTCCTCTACCTGTTCCATGAATGCCCCTTTACACTCCACCCGGATTGATTCCTGTGTCCTTCCAACGTGCATTACCTTGCTTTTACTCTCGTTCAGCACCATTCCTTTCGATTTGAGCACTTCATTCCATTCAACTACTGAATGCTGCAGATTCTCTTTGGAACTCGCTAACAGTACTACATCGTCCGCGTAGAGAAACGATTGAGCATATATCGGCCTCATTCTCCAGTTACCTACCTTTACTTGGGGTGTTCTTCTTTTAACACTTGATGTATCTCGTCCATGAAAAGATTAAAAAGCAGAGGGCCTTAGCTGTCACCCTGCTTCACACCCCTCTCTACATTAAATGGACCCGATACTTCCCCGTTCAGTCGTACAACTACTTTGGATTCCTGGTATACTGACTTAATGGCCTTCAATAAGTTTGTAGGGACGTTCTTGACTCTCAATTTATTCCATAATTCTTCTCTTAGTGCCGAATCAAAAGCTGCTTCTAAATCCAAAAGTGCTAGGTACAAATCTTTACCTTTATCCCAGGCTTTTTCAAAGATCGGGAGAAAATATGATCATGAGTTTGTCTCCCTGGTCTATAAGCCGCTTGTTCTTCTTCCATATCTTTCTCAACTAGCTGGCATAATTTGCGCTCCAATATTCGAGTATACATCTTATATACGACAGAAGATAGGCATATTGGACGGTAGTTTTCACATTCACTTGCATTACCTTTTTTATGTATGGGGATAATGACATTATATTCCCATTCTTTAAGAATTCTTTTACCTTCCCATATTCTTAGAAATAATGTATGCTGTTTTTTAAGTAACTCCGGTCCTCCATATTTAATCAGCTCCGGATCAATATTGACTATTCCTGAAGCTTTCCCAGGTTTAATAATTTCCAGTGCAAACTCCACATTCTCTTCCCAAATCGGTTCGTCATCATCTTGGATCTCTGAGTCAACGCCATCTCTAAACGGAGTTCTTACACCAACGGGCAATCGCCCCTAAATCTACCTGCGAAATATCTTTTCCAAGTGTCCAGGATCTCTTTGCTATTCGACACTATCCTTCCTTCCACATCTCTTGACATTTCTAACTGGTTTGCTTCTTTTGCCTCTCAATGTTTTGACTGTCTGCCAGAAGTGCCTTTTCAACCACGTAGGTTTCTCCTAGTTAGGTAAATATTCCTGACTAGGAAATAAACCAGTTGTCCCGAGGTAACGGGGCCTCCAACGCTGGGCTAATTATAATTACCCGCTTGGAGTATAAATGATTCAAAGAACAAAAGATTAACAAAGTAAAACTAATGGAACTTAAACTATAATGATGCAATTTAGTTAAAGTTACAACTTTATTTTAGTCGAAATTTTTGCTTGGGTAAATCTTCTTCTAATTACCAATAAACATAGATTTTTTGCATAGTTAATCATCATCTACTCCTTTGTTACCTTCAAGAACAGGATAGAGGCCTTTCATGTTCTCTTCTATTCATTCCTATTTATTGTTAGATCTTTTTTTTCTTCCATTTTCTTTCTCTTTCCTGCATTCTCTCTCTTACTTCTGACCTCATGTCTTTACCAGAGAAATAGATTTTTCTTAATGGTTACTATGGCTGGTGGTGCTGCTTTTCTAGTCATTACAGCAACTTTTTCAGGTACCTCACCTCCATTGCCTGGGGATAGCTCTTGTAACCTTTTTTGTTAGGGTACAATACTCATTTGAGTGTGTTAGAAAAATGGTTTATAAACATCGATGTTGCCTTTGAGAAAACTTTCTCTTTTTTAGACTTTTTTTTGATGCTTGGAAGAATCTATTCCAAGCTTATACTTCACCTTTACAAATGTAATGTATTTTTTTAGGGTGTGATATTTACTTGTAAAGTACCGATTTCTATATCTAATAATTCACTACTACAAGGGAAGCCAGTAGCTATACTTAAAGGTTCCTCAGATCTAATTGTTCACGGACAGAAAGTTTCTGAAGAAAATAAAAAAGATTCCGTAATAAGAAGCAACATGAGCGCTCTTTTAGCTGCAGCACTACAAACCGCTCCAATCAAAAATATTACCAACTTGAAAAAACAGGTAATTAATTAAATTGATATCTCTTTTAGAATTCAATTCATCTTCCATAGATAATCTAGACGTCACAAATATTAGCAGAAACTAAGGGATTTGTTTTAAATATATTTCACTATGCTACTTTTTTTTAAACCGATCCATAAAAAAAATTTACTCGAACAAGCTCGCTGTTTTTTTTTTTAAAGTCAGTGCACTAATAATTTATTTAAGTTGAATCATCGTGAATACTCGAGGCGTAAAGTAAAGCGATAAATCGTAAATCGAACTTCAAATAAGAATGCAACTAAATAAATACAGTTTAACGTGCGTGAGAAGTATAACTTACTTCTGTAATACAAAATGGCTTACCTGGGGGTCTTAAGCTGAGCGTAGAGCTGTGAAGAAAGAAGGTGGAAGTAAAAAATAGAACAGTAAACATGGAATAGTAATTGGCACAGGTATTGTTAGTTTGGAAATTTCTGTACTGACACATAAAAAAAGAGTAAGATTAAAATTATAAATTTTAGCTAACTTGAAGGAAGTGTTGAGAGATACATATATCTTTTCATCATTAATCATACATTATAATGTTTCTTGATAATAATAATTATTATTATTATATTATTATTATTATTATTATTATATTTATACAATTTTCTCGAAAATGTTTCTACCGATATTCTACAAAATTTGATAGGGTAATTGGAATAAGAACCTTATAATTTTTATTAGAAACATTTTTCCGAGACCTGGGAAATTTAGGTACATACATATCATTAAAACTTAGACGTATTATGTATCCTTTCGGGTTAATGATTTCATCAGTAGTCTTAGTGCTACATTATGGTGATGATAATTAAACGAATTCCAAATAAAAGCGAGCTTTAGTTTTGAGATATTTAACATGCCTCATTCATTAAACATATGAAAAAGTAGCTTTTTATGGTTCTTTATTTATTATTGAAACTTTATTAGTTATTATTTATTAATTTTTTTCAGGAGAAAGGAGGAGAGGTCATTGTTAGAGAAAGTACTAGCAAAGTTCACGTACCTGCTTCGCAAGTACAAAAAGCGAAGAGGCCTGCTCCAGTACAAACAAGTGGTGGTACCAAATTAGTGAGATCTGAAAACTTACAAACTGGTTCTAGCAGTCCATCTTCATTAGTCACAATACCTCTTCCGGCAAGAGCTGTTGTACTGGCCATGAATCAAGCACGGGCTGCATCTTCCTCCACTAGTAGTATCAGCAATAAAATTGATCGAACTGATCAAACGGTTAGTTAGTTTAAACATGCTTCATATACTGAGATGCAAAAAACAACCAAACCAACCATAAAAATATCTTACTGATTTATGATATTGCCATTATCGATTATTTCCTTGGAAAGACTTAAAGATGAACATCTTAAGGGAGATTTCCCTCATGTGTTACCCGGGCTTTCTGTCATTATTTCCTTTAGAATAGATTAATAGAATAGATTAAATTAGGGCGGCCTCAAGGCCTACGCCACTGCGACCCCTTTGGATCTATTGTGGCTCCCCAGCTTTAGAGCTCGCCCTCCAGATCCGTCCGTTTAATCAGACTCTTAATTCCGGAGAGCGACTCCTGGATAAAGCTCACAGGCCTTGGTTTTTCCTCCCCGAGAAGTAACACCCTTAGCCATTTATTTCCTTTACTTCTTCAAGCGTTATACAATCCTTAAAACCATACTTGGGTTACAATGAGTCAAACGTGCGTGCAATGTCTTAGCGAGCTATTGTCTTCTGTGCTTGATTAAATCACTGTTATCTTTAGAAGCAATGGAAGATATTTTTCATTCAAATTAAGCCATATTGAATTTGTTTCAACCCCCTCTTTCTTCCTACATCCTAATAATTCCCTTTAATAATAGGAAGAAGTCTCACTACAGTTGGGTACATTAAAGTTTTTGCATTTTTCTTTTTATTTGAATGAACTGTCTGTATAAACAGCGTATAATTTTGAACTTTAGTCATCAATACTATCCACTTTTCAGTATGTGTAGCTGCTATTCAGCAATAGTTGCACTTAAAAGTGTAAAGTTGAGGGAGCGAATACATTTTCTTGTTCGTGCTTCACATTATTAGTTTAAAAATTTCGGGGGGGGGGGGGAGGAATGTGCCTTAAAAGTAAAACAAATTACGGATCTCTATGCATCCCAACTGTTTTAAGAAATGCTGAAGAAGTTGATATTCGTGAAAATATGCAGGCAATTAGGAGAGCTTGCTCTGCATAAAAGCTGTCGGTCTATCCCCCACGAATTGTCAGTAAAGCAAATCACAAAGAGGAAGCAAACTCTTATTAAAACTCCAGATGATTATATTTAAAAAGCAAATTGTCTGTTGGATGAAATTCTTTTTTATATTTGTAACAGCCTAAACACTCAAAAACCATTGGTTTGCCTGGCCATCTGCTTTTCTTGTAACTCAGAGTAATGCTTTAAATTCTTTCGGGTGTGAGCTAGCGCTCGGGGACCGCCCCCTAAAAAAAAAAAAGTAATGCTTTAAGTATGGAAGAACTTACAAGGAATTGTTCCTAAAGGCAAGCTATCATATCTGAATTTAGCAACATTTTATGGAGAAAATGCTATTCAGAGTATAAGGAACCCCTCTTTAGTCAATGATGAAAAAGTTCTTCAGAAGCATGATAATGCATGAGCTACACTTAAGCCTAATTCAAAAATTAAAAAGCGGGAGTTTGAATGTCTTCATCACCCATTTTGTTTCCCAGACTTTGCTCTTTCGGTCTTTCTCTTATTCCGGACCATGGGTCATTTGTTGTGGGTAAACATTTTACAAGAGAGAGGGAGTGAAAGCTAGTAGTGTTGAACACTTTATCTTCGATTTATGTACCAAAAATAATTTAAATTACTGGCACGTGGTAGATGAAGTGAATAATAGCAATAGATTTTACATTGATAAACGATTGTTAATCTTATTGTTAAGTCTTGAATACTCAGTAAAGTAAAACAGCCGAAAACACACTTTTTTTTTACCCCAAGTATTATTCTAATTTATATAATCAATGATAATCTCAATAAATGACAATAATTAAACAGAGAATGTTTCTAATCAGCCGATAACATTAATAACCAAGTTCTTCCGGTTTTTGCATCCTTTGTTGAAATTTCCGTAGATTGAAATTTGGAATTGATGTATTTATGCATTTCTTTTATTATTTTTATGATTATTTATTTCTTTTCAGAATGTTTGTTCTAGTACACTCGAACAGTTGCGAGAGTTTGAATCAGTACTTGAACACGTTACTAATACGTCACAGATGAAAGAGCGTTGTGTTAAGAAGCCTGGTGCTGCACAACCTTCTTCTGTGACACAGGATGTCCTCTCGGTGCAGTCACACAACCAGCAGACACAGGTTTCACACCAGGCGACCATCGTCCATAAGACGATGGGACAAGGACATAACTCGAACAATCACCAACAAACCTCCACAGTGTCTACACCAACTTCACCAAAAGAGACTACTCCTGCTCACACGTCTACAGAATTCACTACTCCTATCGAAATTACTGAAAGGGTAAATCATTACATTAATAATTAATTTGTTGAAATAAGAAATGAAAACAAATGTCGCGCTAGACAATTAGCAATCGAGGCTGTTAGTGTAAGCGTGAAGATGTATCGAGCTGGAGGGTATAAGCGTCCTAGAGTTATGGAGTGAGTGGGCTTAGCCTGAAGCTGAACACACGGTAGTAAGGCCTAGTGGCGTGGCTTGAGTAGGCTGGAACTTTGGCTAGGCACACCCAAGATTGCAAGCGCTCAAGCGGAAGACGTGGACAGATTACCGTGACATACGTACTATATTTTTACTTTTTGCTTTACTTTTGTAACTAATATATTCGTAATTGTACATATTTATAACTCTTGTGGGTTTTATCTCAAAAACCCGCATCCATCCTGGTTACATAAGAAAGTTCTGCCGTAGTCCAGTGCGCTCCACAGAACTATGTTTTCTATTGAATAACCAAGGGGATGGGTAAGGTTTTGCCTTAAGGGTAGTTGGTTTTTTCCTTTTTGTAATATGAAAAAAATACGAAGAGCTAGCAGAATTGCTTTCTGCGCTTTGATTATAGCGTGGTGGCCGTTTTCGATTCTCTGAAGGAGAGCAGTTTAGTGTAGTTTAGTATTAATGTGTTGTTATATTCTTGGCTATGTGAACATTTCTTTTTTTTTTTAATTTGTTTGTATTTTAATTTACTTAATTATCTTGATCATCCAGAGTTCCAAGATGGATTTGTGCAAGCTATAAAATTTTGCATTCTAGATAGATAGATAAAAATGTTTATTATTCTAACTAGTTATACCTTGTGTGTATTATGAAATATCTCGTGTTTCTCAGGTTGTCACACTGGTGAGCAAAGGTGGTTCGACAACTGTACAAGCTGTACAAACAACTGGAAATGTGCAGAAGATGTCGGCAACGCCAGTTGTAGTTGTACAGAGTTGTAGCAGCAGACAGAGTTCTCCTTCACCTACACCATCACACAAATTAAAAATTAATAAGCCAAAGGCCAAATCTAGTTCTATTTGCAAAACGTCACCAATTACAACGACTGCAACTACAACACTTAAGGTATTATAAATATCAAATATGGAATTTTTGATTTTGATTTATACTTGCTCATATAATGGTTGTGAGAGAAAGTAAAAATTGTTAATGTATCAAATAAAACTTTAAAATTGGATTTTTTTTTTTTTTTTTTGTGGAAGGGTTCTTCTGATAATGCGAAATTGTTATCAGCTCTTCTTTCTTCTCTCTCTCAGTCTCCATCTTCCTGCAAACATATGTTCAAGATGTCCATCCCTGTAACTTTCTTATTTTGTGGAATTTCGAGGGAATGCGATTTGTGTTATTATTAGCTTCTTGCACGCTTGTACTTTTAGATAAATTTTGAAATACCCTAGCTCATTTAGCACGAAGATATCTGTTTTTCTGTTGAAGCCATTCACAAGATATTGAAATTTAAAATTTGTTAGTTTCCTTGTGTCAAATCTCTTTATTTCTTTATTCCCAAGTTTTTATTTACTAGGTAAATATAAACGTAACTGGCAAAAATAACATGCATGCACATGTAAGGGAATGTTGCTTAAGTTAAAAATTAATTTTTTGCTTTATCTTTAAAATACCAAAAATCAGATGCGAAGTGTAAGGCCTGAATAACCCTTATGACTTTTGATAGAAGCCCACGTGAATAGCTTAAGAATATGGAAAGAATATGCACGGATGCAATCAAAGTCCGCCTTAAAATCTGAGAAAACAACAAACTTTTTTTTGGGTCGTGTAATATGATTGATTGTGTCAATCATTTCATACTTTTACATGAATTCTGTTCTTTTTTGGATTCACATGTATGTTAATAGATTGGTTAAGGTTAGAGCAGAAAATTGACTTTCGATTTTCAACTACATCATAAAAAACATCATCAAATTAGTTTTGAAAGCTATAATGAAAGCTTCAAGTGAGTTAATTTTATCCAAAAGTATTGTCAGGTTCCATAGTGGCACTAAACCAATAAAGAATTTGAACGTTCAGCGATTTTTCGTTTTTGAGTTATGCTGACCATCGTCTCCATAGACAGACAGACAAATTGTTGGGGCGTGATAGAGCTCCTTGTAGGGCTTTCATATTTCCGCACCAGAATGAAAGAGAAATATGTCCTATTGGGTAAGAAAGAAAAGTGACTGAAATTTCAGCTTAATTAGAATATTAAATGAAACTAATTAGTATGCAAGTAAATTAGGATGTAAAATTAAACAGGTATTTAAATTGGAACATCTTATAATTTTTACTTTTATTTTATTTTTTTAATTAATTTTTTCACTCAGAGAACCTAACTTAAAAATGGACATTTCCGGTAAAAACTCAAAATCTAAAATTTGATACTATTGCAATGTATTCACGAAATTACTCATCGGTAGAGGCAATGTTCCTGGTCACTCGGTATATTAAACTTCTCTCAAGAGGCGCTTATCTTTTTTTTTTAATCTTTATTAATAAGTTATTTAAAAAATGTATTCTTATTTTGTTTTTGTTTTTATGTTAGGTTTCAGCTTTAAGTAAGCCTCAGCAAAAGCCTCAAGAAGATGAGCAAACCACACAAAGAATCTATGCAATTTTAGATAAATATGCAGAACAACTTCGCAATTCGCCAGAACTAAAGAATAAACCTGCTCCAAGGAGGCGTTCAAATCCACCGACTAATCCAGCGCAGTCTTCTAAAAGAAAGGTGATTTTTATTTCCTTTAATGGTCCAGTTATTACGAAGTATAGCTTTAAGTAGAAAATGAAATTTAAATCGTTATTCTTTTAAATTTAAGAAGTAAAAGAGTTTAAAACCCTTCATAGTCTCCTGGTGTTTAACTAGCACGATTTAATATTGATAGATTCTGAGTTTTATATTTTTTTATTTGTATCGAAAATAGGTTCAATCGTTTATTTGAGCTTTAATACTTTAACTATATAATAAAATGAAATCGATCATTTTTATTTGAAAACAATGAAATTTTTTCCCTAAAAATTAATTTTTGGGGATTCTTTGCTTTCTAAGATTTCGACTGAAATCTTTTAAGTTGTTACAAAAATAATAATAATAATAATATTAAGGAGAGGAGGGTTTAGCTATGTGGTTAGCGTACTCGATTCCCACGCGGAGGTCCCGGGTTCGAATCCAGCTGCTAACTCTTAGATTTTCTCTTCCTAGGAGCTTCTTACAGCTCACTGTCCGGTGATGGACAGTGTTGTCTGTAACGAGAGAACACTGTCCGGAGGCCGGCAGTGCACTGAAAAAAGCTCCGGGCGCCAATAACCTTAGATGTTAACGCGCCTTAAATCATAAAAAAAAATATATATATTGCAAAATTTCCTTCTAATAAGTGTAAGAGTACAATGTCCTTAAATGGACGTAGGGGAGCCCTAACTATTTCACACTGCCAAATTCTGTCAAAATCGGGCTAAGATTTACAGGGTTATTAGTAATAATAATTAAAACTGTCCGGTAGGACAGTTGTAACATATAGGGTGAAGTGACCAGTAATTGACTGGGCACCAGTAATTGACATACCAGAAATAAACTGGTATTATAAGGGATATGAGCCGTTTTTAGTGGTGATTCTTTCAATTTCGTTGTTGAGAAGCCTTTGGGCAGCAGTTCCAGAAAAATATTAATTATTGGAAGGTTCCTTGGTATCAGTGGAAGGTTATTTGTATTAAAAGTTCCAAATCATGTAATTGACATGTATGTCAATTACTAGTCCTACAGCTTTTTTGTTTGAGACCAGTGATTGACTTCCTGGGAAAATGATAAGATAGGTTGATAAATTTTATTATAATTAAAAATTCAATACATTGTAAAATAAAATCATTGATAAAAATCGGCAACATAAAATAAATAGTAAAACTTCCAACAAAATATGTTTAAATTAATGAATTAGCAAATGTACGCCTTATTTCAAGAGGGCATGCAGAATGATTATTCTGTAGAGAACAACAATGTATGAACAACAAACTGGAATAATCGAGATCGCCGAACAGCTTCCGAGGCCTACGTGATTGATAAAAACGACGCCCACTTATCGGAGTTGGAAAATCTCTCATTCTCCCTCAGTTTTGGGTCCTAGCCACATGACAAAGAAGAAAGGGAGGAAATGGCTGAACCATAGAATTCCATCAAATAAAACGGCCAGGGGAAAAATGAAGCTCCCTCAAGAGAAGTACCAGGTGCGAAATCAAACACGTGGAGAGTTGGTGACCTTGTGATGTTACACATTAATAACATAAAAAAGATTGTAAGATCTATTGTATTTACCAATTAACAGACATGTTGACCGAAGACGAATATATAGCATCCCATAGGCTAAATAGGCTAAACTGTATTAAAAAAAAATGAAATCGGTATGAAAGCCATTTTTAATTCCCAAATAGGTGAAGGTTGGATCGCCCTGTACTACTTTATGGAGAACGTTACCAATTTAATAAAACCGTTGATGTGTGAGGTTTTCAAATGGCTTGTGATTTCAAGTGGCTAATTATCAATTACATAAGATATATTATGATGTTCATTTCCTATGTATTCCGAAAGAATATTTTGTTTTTTCATTCATTTTTTCTTTTATGGTGTGCCTATTTTAATAACACATATTTTTGTCAATTGGTTACCTAGTTATGTGAATATCAGTGGTTTATTTGTAGGTATGTGTATATTAATACCTATCCTTTCCAAGTTAAAGAGTCAATAACAGATATTATTTTTTAATCTAGTTGTTTCTTCATTGACGTTTCATTTATTTATTACTGTTAAAGTGCGAATGCTTACAACCTGTGGCGGGACGCGATGAACGTGCACACAATGTATATATACATGTACCCAAGAGGTAACTCCGTAATAATAAACAATAAAATACTGAATAGATGCAGAAAGTAAGAATGAATTACATTCAGATAGTTTGGTTTCGAAGCAAATGACACTGGCAGCACAGATTGTGGAAAATATTAGCGAAGCGCTCCAAAAGAAGGGAAACGTAGGAGAAATTTGGTTCACTAGAAAGCACCAACAACTCGAACCCAAAGACGCGTAGATGCCATCGGTAGCAGCGTTATAGGCGGAATGAATGAAACAAGGATGTGACCACATAGTCTAATCGGAAGTAGAGAGGGTAGTTTGGTAAAGTGAGAACCAAAAAAGTTCCCAAAAAAAGGTTTAAGTAACAAAATATTTAGCGGAAACTTGAAAGGATAAGAGAGCGGAAGAGTTGAGAGAAAGAGATAAAAGCGAGCCGACAGACATTGTGTACGATCTAACAAGCATTTTAGCTAATATCTCCTTGGTACTATTGAAAGTAAGGGCTGTTCTTCAAATTACCTGTCTTGGTTTGGACTTAATTAAAATTGTCCGATAGGACAGTTGTGTAAGGTTGATCGTCAAAAACTGCATAAAAAAGGGTAAAGTTGAAAAAATATTAGAATATTTAGGTTTGCCTATTTAAAAACTGATTGTAATTAATTATGAATAAGACTAATTTTTGTTATAAATCCAATTGAAAAAGTGATTTAGGTGATTTAAGTGATTTATTTAGATTTAAAAGTGATTTTGAATGCATACCTTATGTCGTTTCATGAATATATTTGTATGTCAATTACTGGTCCCACCCCATGTCAAACACTGGTTCTGGTTCCACCGAAAATTCGGTATGTCAATCAGAAATATTAGCGAAGCGCTCCAAAAGAAGGGAAGCGTAGGAGAAATTTGGTTCACTAGAAAGCACCAACAACTCGAACCCAAAGACGCGTACTGGGTCATTGACATACTTCCAAAAAAAATCATTTTTGGTTGACATAAAGATCGAATTTACTGCTTTTAAAATATTAATAAAATAAAATACATCCTACTGGAGTGGTACAATTTTACAACCTTCACCTGGAGCCAAAATAACGGAAGTTATTCTATCTTAAACTCGAATTTTTTCTTAAGCAGTCAATTACTGGTCCCTTCACCCTAAGGGGTGATCGTCAAAAACTGCACGAAAAAGCGTAACGTTGAAAAACACCCAACTTTGACAAATTTTTTTCTCTTTTTCTATAAAATTCTCAAATTTTCTTTAAATTATAGGGCAAACCCTCCTTTATAACTGTAAATTTTTTGCAACAACCCAAATCTAATAGGTTTCGAGAAAAAAGTTGCCGAAAATGAGCAAAAACGGCTTTTTCAAAAAATGTTCTTGTTCTTCTTCTTCTTGTTGTTGTTACCTTTTTTGTAAACTGCGTAGCGCCTAAACGCGCGAACCGATTTTCATGAATGAGGTATCATTCTATTCGGAATTTTATGTAGATGTGCCTTTAAGGGGTCTCGTCTATATACATTGAATGGGAGAGGAGTTAGCCCCATGTATGTGAGGCCCCCTCTAAAATAATAGTTACTAATAACTCTGTAAATCATAGCACGATTTTGATAAAATTTGGCAGGGTGAAAGGGTTAGGGCTCCCTTACGTAACAATAAAGCGACGATCTGCTCTTACACTTGTTAAGGGGAAGTATAGCAATCGTTTCAAATTATCGACATGTGAACCGATTTTCATGAATGAAGTGTTACTTGGTTCAAAAAGTGTTGTAGATTTGCAATTTTATAGGTCTCGACGCTGTTATCGTTAGTAGAGGAGTTTGCCCCACGCAGGTTAGGCCCTCTCTAAAACTATTATTACTAATCTTTCTACAACGCATTGTCCGATTTTGCTGAAATTTAGCGCGAAGAAGCGGTTAATGCTTCCCTACGTGACTCTAAAGTACCATCATGCTCTTACACCTATTAAGAGGAAGTTCTGCAATCGTTAAAATTATCAATGAATGAACTGATTTACATCAACGAATTGTCGTTCGATTCAAAATCTTTGCCTTTTAGGGAGAAGTACTGTAATCGCAGTTTATTTTTCTTGCTCCTCTTAAAAGGAAGTACTGAAATCGCAGTTTAATTTTGCTATTTACGTACAAATACCTTCCTATTTTATTCAAAACGCTTTCTCAAAAAATTGTTATTGAGGATGGTTTGAGGACCGCAACTACAATCATTCTTTAAAAAGATCTCTGCAGTGGTAGTTACGGTTCCGACTTAACACCTTATCAGGTTATAATGATAGAATTGCTTATTCCAAATTTTAAAAAAAATCTGTAAAGCAGATATGTAACTTTGCAAAATAGACAAGAAAGAAAATCTATCCAAAAGGTACAAACTCAATTTCAATGTAACCTTTACTAAAATTTTAAGATTAGTTATCTCTATAATTGATATGAATTGCATTGTTTTTTTGATTGCAGTTATTGAGACTCCTTAACAAAAACTTACAGTTTAAAATGTTAAGTATAAGGGTTGATTAAACGCCAAAAGGTACACAAATCAGCCAGTACCCAACATTTCATTAATACTTCATTAATATTTAAGTAATTCTACTGCATTAATTTTCATTAATAAGTTATTTTTTAGAATTTATTAGATGTCACAGACCCTTATGCTGGCCATTTTCGTCTACAAAATATATGTTCAAGTAGCACTGTAGATTGACTGTAATATCTAGTTATTTATAATAATCAAACTATTAATTACAGGTTAAAAAGAAAAACGTTATAAAAAATAAAATAAAAATATGAGGCTAAAAAATTCAAAACCTTGTTTAAAAAAATGCTTACACCAACTTACATCAATGATTTTGTTTATTTTATTTATTTATTTTTATTTCTTAAATAAAAATCGTCGGTTTAAGTTCATTCTTCGATTAAAGTAATTGTTATTGTATGAAGTAGTCAAACTTTTATAATAATAGGTAATAATTATCTGGCTTTATCGCAAATAATATAGTTTTCTTCAATTACATTCTCCATCTAGGTGTTCTTCCCACAATGTTGTATATATGTAATATAAAGTAAATAAGATATGCATATATTTAGGACAGCTAATTATTCCAGTATTTTACTATAAGTAAAATTAGGGGGACTAAATTAAATTACAATAGAGAAATGAATAATTATTGTTTAATAATCTACTTGTTATTAACTGTGTGTTAATTGTGCTCACGAATATTTCGGTAAGACGAATTCAAGACAGTAGCCTACTCTAACTTTATCTTTACTTTAACATGCATGTACGTATATGTGATTTATCATAATTATAACAAAAAAATAATATAAATGAAGTGGCCAGCATAAGGGTCTGTGACATCTAATAAATTCTAAAAAATAACTTATTAATGAAAATTAATGCAGTAGAATTACTTAAATATTAATGAAGTATTAATGAAATGTTGGGTACTGGCTGATTTGTGTACCTTTTGGCGTTTAATCAACCCTTATACTTAACATTTTAAACTGTAAGTTTTTGTTAAGGAGATTTTTGTACCTTTTGGATGATTTTCCTTTTTGTCTATTTTACAAAGTTACATATCTTCTTTACAGATTTTTTTAAAATTTGGAATAAGCAATTCAATCATTATAACCTGATAAGGTGTTAACTACCACTGGAGAGATCTTTTTAAAGAATGATTGTAGTTTCGGCTCCCAAACCATCCTCAATAACAATTTTTTTGAGAAAGCGTTTTGAATAACATAGGAAGGAATTTGTACGTAAATAGCAAAATTAAACTGCGATTTCAGTACTTCCTTTTAAGAGGAGTAAGAAAAATAAACTAGGATTGCAGTACTTCTCCCTAAAAGGCAAAGAGGCAAAGATTTTTTAATCGAACAATTCATTGATTTAAATCGGTTCACTCATTGATAATTTAAACGATTGCAGTACTTCCTCTTAGTAGGAGCAAGAGAATCAGCAACGTAGAGGAGCTATAACCACTTATTCGAGCTGAATTTTATCAAAATCGGACTAAGCGTTATAGAAATATTGGTAATAATAGTTTTAGAAAGGGCCTTATTTGGGTGGGGCAAACACCCCTCCTTATGAGGCACGGTGCCGAGACTTTTAAAGTGCAAATCTGTATAAAATTTCGATTCGAATGACACTTCATTCATAAAAATCGGTTCACGTGTCGATAATTTGAAACGATTGCTATACTTCCTCTTAACAAGTGTAAGAGCTGATCGCCGCATTAATGTTACGTAGGGGAGCCCTAACCCTATCATCCTACCAAATTTTATCAAAATCGGGCCAAGATTTACAGAGTAATTAGTAATAATAATTTTGGAGGGGGCCTTACATAAAGGGGGCTAACTCCTCACCCATTCGATGTACAGCGTCGGGACCCCCAAAAGGCACATCTACATAAAATACTGAATCGAATGACACCTCATTCATGAAAATCGGTTCACGCGTTTAGGCGCTACGTTGTTTACAAAAAAGGTAACAACAACAACAACAACAACAACAACAACAACAACAACAACAACAACAACAACAACAACAACAACAACAACAACAACAACAACAACAACAACAACAACAACAACAACAACAACAACAGCAACAACAACAACAACAACAACAACAACAACAACAACAACAACAACAACAACAACAACAACAGCAACAACAACAACAACAACAACAACAACAACAACAACAACAACAACAACAACAACAACAACAACAACAACAACAACAACAACAACAACAACAACAACAACAACAACAACAACAACAACAACAACAACAACAACAACAACAACAACAACAACAACAACAACAACAACAACAACAACAACAACAACAACAACAACAACAACAACAACAACAACAACAACAACAACAACAACAACAACAACAACAACAACAACAACAACAACAACAACAACAACAACAACAACAACAACAACAACAACAACAACAACAACAACAACAACAACAACAACAACAACAACAACAACAACAACAACAACAACAACAACAACAACAACAACAACAACAACAACAACAACAACAACAACAACAACAACAACAACAACAACAACAACAACAACAACAACAACAACAACAACAACAACAACAACAACAACAACAACAACAACAACAACAACAACAACAACAACAACAACAACAACAACAACAACAACAACAACAACAACAACAACAACAACAACAACAACAACAACAACAACAACAACAACAACAACAACAACAACAACAACAACAACAACAACAACAACAACAACAACAACAACAACAACAACAACAACAACAACAACAACAACAACAACAACAACAACAACAACAACAACAACAACAACAACAACAACAACAACAACAACAACAACAACAACAACAACAACAACAACAACAACAACAACAACAACAACAACAACAACAACAACAACAACAACAACAACAACAACAACAACAACAACAACAACAACAACAACAACAACAACAACAACAACAACAACAACAACAACAACAACAACAACAACAACAACAACAACAACAACAACAACAACAACAACAACAACAACAACAACAACAACAACAACAACAACAACAACAACAACAACAACAACAACAACAACAACAACAACAACAACAACAACAACAACAACAACAACAACAACAACAACAACAACAACAACAACAACAACAACAACAACAACAACAACAACAACAACAACAACAACAACAACAACAACAACAACAACAACAACAACAACAACAACAACAACAACAACAACAACAACAACAACAACAACAACAACAACAACAACAACAACAACAACAACAACAACAACAACAACAACAACAACAACAACAACAACAACAACAACAACAACAACAACAACAACAACAACAACAACAACAACAACAACAACAACAACAACAACAACAACAACAACAACAACAACAACAACAACAACAACAACAACAACAACAACAACAACAACAACAACAACAACAACAACAACAACAACAACAACAACAACAACAACAACAACAACAACAACAACAACAACAACAACAACAACAACAACAACAACAACAACAACAACAACAACAACAACAACAACAACAACAACAACAACAACAACAACAACAACAACAACAACAACAACAACAACAACAAGAACATTTTTTGAAAAAGCCGTTTTTGCTCATTTTCGGCAACTTTTTTCTCGAAATCTATTAGATCTGGGTGGTTGCAAAAAAATTACAGTTATAAAGGAGGGTTTGGAGCAAGATTTAAAGAAAATTTGGGAATTTTATCTTTTATAGAAAAAGAGAAAAAAATTGTCAAAGTTGGGTGTTTTTCAACGTTACGCTTTTTCGTGCAGTTTTTGATGGTCAACCCTTATACAACTGTCCTACCGGACAGTTTTAATATCTGAAGTTAAAGTTTAAAAGATTTCATTTTTAACGAAATTTTAAAGGTTTATATATATCTTCTCCTCTTCATTCGAATCCAATGAAACCTTTACCAAATTGTTAAGAATAGATTACTTTATAACTGAGATAAAGTGCATTGTTTTCATTATTATAGGTACTGAGATATCGGGGGTTAAATTTCGAAGGGTTTCATTTCCATCGAAATTTCAAACCTTTATATCTCTTCTCCTATTCACTCGATTATAATGAAAGCTTTACCAAAATGTTATGAAATGTTAGCTCTATAACTGACTAGTTCTTAATTTTCATAATAATTTTTTTTTTTTAACTGAAAACTTGCATAAACTTATCGTTAAAAACAACGAAATTTTTTTAGTTAATTACAATTTTTTAAAATACATTTTTCTCACGAAATTTAAACAATAACATGAAAAGTTTATTCTTTAGTAAAGTTCCATTAACGGTTAACTGATTTTCTTTACATTTTGAATAATAGCAATGTATTTAATATTACTTGATATTGTTGTATTGTTGGAAGTAGGCTTCAAGTTGCTATTCTCTGCGTACCGCAAACTAATTTTTCTGGAAGATGAGTCAAAGAAAACATAGGTATTTAGATGGATTAATAATTTACAAAGTCAAAAAAAAATTGTTGGATAAATGATGATAAATAATTTTTGATAAATTGTGATAAATAGAAAAATGTTATAAAATTCACTCTTTTAGAAATTTTCTTCAAACCTTAATATCACTCAAAAATATAAATCATTGCTTAAAAACTACTTTTTCAGATTCAAGGGTTCTTAAAAGGGTAATTTCAGATGAAAATTCGAGTTAAAACTTTGATCAGTTGCATTTGCATTGAAATAAAGAAATACTACCCTCTTTAAACTGAGTAATTTATCAGAACGGGCTATGAGTGACAGCGTTAATTGTTATTTTGACGGTAGTATTTGAGGAGATCCAACTTACGTGAGGCTAATGCCTAATGTTAGGTATATAATACAGCTTCTGTAACAACAACACCTAAAATATAAATCTATAAATTCAATCTTAAAACAAATAATATGAAATTTAATTCCTAAAAATCGGTACGAAAATTATAAACGTTTGCAATCTCTCTCCTTAGAAGGTGTAAGAGCAGGATGACACTTTAATGTTAAATAGGGAATCCCTAATCCCTTCTTTCTGCCAAATTTTAACAACATCGGGCCAGATTTATAGAGTTATACCGGACAGTTTTAATTAATAATAATAATTGGTGAACCTAACTCCTCTCCTGTAGCTTGTACGAGTTTAACGTCGAGACCCCTAAAGTAAATCTTAGAATAACCCAAAAAATATTTAACCCAAAATTTAGAATTGATACTTCATTCATGAAAATCGGTTCAAGTGTTGATGACTTGCTGTACTTCCCCTTAGTAGGTTAAGAGCATGATGGCACTTTAGAGTGACGTAGGGAGTGCCACTTCTTCGTGCTAAATTTTAGCAAAGGATTTAGCGTTGTAGAAAGATTAGTAATAATAGTTTTGGAGAGGGCCTGACCAGCGTGGGGAAAACTCGTCTACTAAAGATACACAGCGTCAAAAATACAAATCTGCTTTACTTTTTGAATCAAATAACACTTCATTCAAGAAAATAGGTTCACGAAACGATAATTTTAAATGATTGCAAAACTTTCCCTTAATAAGTGTCGTTTTAATGGTACGTAGGTAGTAATTTTTAGTCCTTTTTCGTCCTAACGATTTCAGTCACTTAAAAGCGAAAAATGGGGAAAAGTGTTGGTACTTGGTTCTTTATAATTTTTTTTCGAAAACATTGAATTTCTGCCTGATTTTTTTAAATATTTTTACTTTTCTGAGAAGTCATTTTTTTCAAATTACGATTGTATCATAGTCAACTCAGTTTGAAGGCGTTTTGTAATTGTGGAATTTGTGCCTTGCAGTAAGAGAATGACGTGTTAGTGTACTACTTTAGATTTCTTAATTTTTACCTCGATATAGCCTTCATTATAATTAATAATTAAAAAATGATTATTGTACATAATTTGTATATTTTTAAAGAAGGGAAGCAAGAAGAGTACTGGATGTTGTTCTGTGGACGCAAGTCCTATCGATGGTTGTTGCGAAGATGTTAGGACACTCGGAAGTGAAGACAGTTCAACTGAACCACCAGCAACTCCTGCGCCAATTCGTCATACTGATGATATTTCTCTTCCGGCTCACCTCCAGGCGGAAGACGTTTCATCAGAGACCTGTGAATCTTCAACCGATTCTAAGGAAGTTACAACGCAAACAATACAACAATCACCTTCTAATAGCAGTCAGCATCAGTCTGCAGTTAGACAAACTTGTCAACCACAGGTCAGAGCCATTTTCTGTTTATCTTACATTTTTATTTTATTATCTTGCAACCGTTAAGTATATGCAACAAATAAGAAATTAAAAGTAGTGCATCAGGTTACACTTTTATCCCCTGGTGAAAGAATGTTAAATAGGTTGGCCCTTTGCTAAGAAATAAATTAAGTGAAACTGAAGACAAATTTTCGAATTTATGAAAAATATTTATCGATTAAATATTTGAAAATTTGTTTTTATCCTAAAAATAATGATAGAAAAGAAATTATCACTTGTTTTGTGACCTTGGGGATTGACTGATAGCAGTAAAACGTAATTAGTCTGTAAGTTTACCGAAGTCTATATTTTTACAGAACATAAAATAACTGCCAATCGTACGACCAAAATAAATGTTACTCTGTACTTATATATGTACTAATATATATATTTATACTTATTACAATTTATGTATCCTAATAGCTTGCATCAAAAGATTAATATCTAATAATTAATAACCCTTTCGGATATGGCAGCTTTGCAGGGCTCAAATAAGAATCATACTCCTGAACTTATGTGGAAGCTCTTTTTTGGAGCTGTGGGCTACTCTCATAAACTTAACAAGTCGAAGTAATGTCTTGGTCGTAACTAACTCATATTCCGTTAGATTTCTTGCTAAAGGTTTTGTAGGAAGGATTGCAAGTTTACTTAATAGTCAATATGGACAACTTTTGACAAACTAAACTAAAAATGTTTTGTTATAACAAAATCACTATGAACTTGCTGAGAAAAAGGTGATTACAACATATATAAAATAAAAATAAATTGAAAGAAAACGAATCCGTGAACACTCCTTACTTACCTTTAAGTTGAAAAACGTTTAGAGACATATATCGTTCTTTTTTATGTAATAGCATTAATGTAATTGGGAAATTACAATTAATGTAACAGTACTCGTATGTACAGAAGGGTTTATATGTAAATTAAATAATTAAAGAATTAATTTGACGAGGCTGCCAAACAAATTCATAAATAAAAATTAAAAAATTAACTCGAGGGGTGAAGTACTATACACTTGTCAATTAAGTTACTATTGTTTTTCCACATTGCGTTGGCACGTTCTGAAAAATAATAATAATTTAAACCGATAAATTTTTCATAATTAAGGTTCTAGTCGGTCAGTTTCATATTCTGTGACATTCAAGTTTGAATTATAGTTTATTAAATTAACGTGTTTACAATTAATATTGGCATTGGATCGTTTTAAGTAAAACTGCCTGTCTCCTACTCTTGCTATTATTTTAAATCTTGAATATTTGTGCTAGAATCAACAAATAGAAAAACAGCAAACTGTGACTGGAAGATTACTTGTTCAGGAGAGTCTGCACGCCGGGTCTGTACTAAATGTTGAGCAGGCGACAAAAGTGTTGTCTGGTAAACAGCTTGTCGTGGGAACGCCAGCAACTGTGCCTCTGACCCTTTCCCTTCCAGCGGCTGCAAACCTTAAACAGGTAGCACACTCCATATCTACCATGTATTTGCTCATTTAATATTATTAATGTATCACTCATGTAAATATTCCACGAATTTCACTCTGTGCTTTAGTCTTAATGGCAAATAAATAAATAGATAATTAAATAAATAAACAATAATAATAATTTTTTTTTTTAAAGAGGGGTGAAATGCAGGTTACGCACATTGTGCCGGACTCCCTCGCGGCCTACCGGCTAAATTAGCCCCCTACTGCCAGGCCTAGCCTGGATTTGTATAGCACTACTTCAGGCTAGGCTCCTGTTCCTTACCCCCTAGGAGTTAGCCTCCTCTCCATCCAGATCTCGCCTTTTGAGGGTTAGTACTTCCCTTGTGAAAATTGCCACAGCATTCCACTGCGCCCTGCCAGAGAGCATTATGCTTTGGAAGCGCTCGGAAACCCATTCGCCCACTCTTCTTTCCAAATTCCTTCTGGCACGCCCCATCTTTCGCACACAAAAAATGTGTGATGAGCGTCGTCTCTCATTCCTACGCAGTGGGGGCAGTTTTCCTCTGACCGCTTCCCTATCTTCCGGAGAAACTCCCGGAAGTAACCGTGCCCGTAGAGAAGCTGGGTGAAGTAGTAATCTACTTCGCCAAAACCCCTACCAACCCAACTTGTGACATTTGGGAGCAGGGCTACCGTCCACCTGCCACGGGTTTCCTCCATCCACGCAGCTTGCCACGCAGCCATAGTTCGCTCTCGCTCTTCTCGGGCGGCTGCTGTCCTATCAGCTTCCCATCTTCTTTCGAAGAGCCGCTTCCTTTCACTAGCTAATAGCGCGACGGGGGTAACTCCCGCGATCACCAAAATGACTGATTCAGAGCTTGTTCGGTAAGCAGAGGCAATCCGCAACGCGCCAACTCTCGGGACCCGCGCCAGCCTCTCTCTATATACTTCCTTCTGGAGCGCGTCCGCCCAAATCTCAGCCCCGTATAACAGTATGGAGTGCGCCATTCCCATTAGCAACTTACGGGTATGAGCCCCCGGGCCCCCTACGTTGGTCAGCAACCTGCTTAACTTTCCAACTCATTCCGACGCCTTATCAGCGGCTTCTGCAGTTGCTTGCCGAAATTTTATTTGGCATCCAAGGTCACTCCTAAATACTGGACGGTGTCTAGAGAGACAATCGTCTCTTTTCCCACCTTCAATGGTAAGCCCGTCCCAATCCGCCTCTTGGCGAGCATTACGACTTTGTCTTCGCCAATGCCAGTGTCAATTCGCGTGCCGCCATCCACCGATTTACCCTGCGCATAACCTGATTTAACTTCGGCTGGGCTACATTGAGGACCCGCGCCGAAATTAGAGCAGCCACATCATCTGCATACCCTATTTATACCGCGAAGATAAATAGATAGACTAGATATTTCCCTGACGGGAAGTATCGCCCTACTTAAAATTAAATGTCAAGCCACGGTGAAAGTGCTACTTACTTAGTAATTAACCGTTGGGTTACTACTAATTTATAAATAATATTAAAATTAAATAACATTTTATTTATTAAGATGTAATGTTTTAATTAATAACAAAGTAACTGAAAAAAAAATTCAAATAATTCCAAATCAAATATTAACTTAACTAGGATTGAAGAAAACATAGAAATTAACAGATTTATTAGTGGGCAAATAAAAAGAAATTAAGATAATAAAATAAAATAACATCAAAAATCAAAATTAAATCAGAAATAAAATTATGAACACTAAAGGCTTGTTACTCACCAGAATTTTGCTTTCTGATTTAAGGTAATTTTTCCTGTGCCGACTGATGGTAGACCCTTCGTGGTTGCGAAAGTACCTAAAATGTACCGAGTTCATCAGGTTACTGTACCTGGAAATTCTCCACTAATAGCTGCATCAACTGGTGGCGCTGTACTCTTGAGGCAAATGTGTCTTAACAAAACTACAGTAAAACAAGTGAGTTTGTTTTATTTAAATTTATTTATTGTTTTTAATAAAAAGTAACTTTTGTTCGGCAACCGAGTTATAATGTGACAATATGTAGAATGTGGCAAGAAGAAAAAAAAAATTGCATTTTTTTTTACTGATTTTTTTTTGCGCTTCGACTGGTTAGGTCATCAGCTCCTTCTACTGATAATGTGTTTCACTGTTTTTGCGGTTTAGCGAAAACGCCTTCGTTTTCTTTAACTTAAGCATGATAGGCAATGGCTTACTAGCCGTCTGCAAAGAGTTTCGCTTAACCAAGTGAAAATAAAACTAAACAATTTTAATGATTAACAAATCTAAACAGGAAAAAGTTCTTTTACTTTAGAGCAAAGGTGCGATTTATTTTATTATTTTTTTCTCCTTTTACTTCTCTTACTTTCATTAATTAATAACAAAATAAATCTATTATATATGTATATATATTTATATAGAAACCAAAATTATTTGAGAAAGAATTATTATACTAAATTATTATTATACTAAATAATTATACCAAAAAACAGAACTATTTAAGGCCGAAGTACAAAAGAAAGTAGTTGTACCAGTACATGTAAATGTTTTGAATGACGATATCAATGTAAGCAGTTGTCAACAGTTAGGTTTAACAGTAAAATAAAAAATTAATTATAGTTAATTTGGTCAGCTAACAATTTTCTATATTCTTCCGCTTGCTTAGCGTATTTATATTGTATAAATAATTTAATTTTTTTTATTTAAATATATTTAATATATTTTTGTTTTATCATCTCACTTTGCATTTCTTAACTTCTGCAGCCAGTTCTCATCCTCTTCACAGCACCCCCTCAACCCTTCACCTGCATCCAACTTGAACTTCTTTCCCTCAATCAGCAACGTATCATCGCACATTTAACTTCGGATTTTTCTTTAGTACTTCTTTTCTGAGCATCAGTAATTTCTTTCTCTTCATCCTTGTATCCCAAGTATAATCTTTATCAATCTAGTATCTTGTGCCCTTCAGTTTCCTTCTACTTCCCAGTATGTCTATTACTGTCTTCTTACTTTGGTATTCTACTTTGACAATCGGATGAGAAGTTCCTCCTATAACATATGCATCTTGAGTAGAATCAGCCACATCTACCTCTAATATGTATTACAGCTGGAAAAGTGCACTTCAATAAGACTCAATATTTTAAAATATAATACAAATTTCAAATCCATACAATAGAAAGGAAACAGACAAAATAAAGCTAAGTATTGTAGTCAGAGTATTTATTTTTGCTATCTAAAGTTCAGATAAACACTTTTGCCCCTCCACCAGACCCTGGTTCACTGTTAGCTACTGAATTTTATTAATTAAAATGATTTTAATTCTAATTATTAACAAACTATTCAATAGAAAATCTTCAAACTTTGCTAAATAAAATTTCCCTATTTAAACTAATGGTTTGCAAATTTTTTCATTTAAATAGCACAAATTCTACTATTAAAAAAAAAAAAATAACACAGAGTCGATGTTCACTCAACCACTGCTAATGCCAAACTCTCTATTTTTTGTATTAAATAGGTTAAAGTACCTGTACAAGTATCTGGCATAACTGGAACTGGCGGCGTAGTACTTCCTGGTGGTTCTCAATCGTTCACACTAGATGGAGAATCATTAGTATTAGATAATAATACTATCTTAGTGAATACTAGTGGACATGGCACATCAAATAACGCTGGTGTTAGTGTAACCTCTTCAGGAGCAACTGTTAGTCTTCTACAGAGAACTACAGCCACTGCAGCTACTTGTGGAAGCAATAGAACGTCTTCTTCCACAATGACTAGTCATCATGACCATGTTTTTACGCAGGATCAAGCTTTACAAACGCATAGCAATTTAAATCATAGTGAAATAAAGTAAGTGGCAATTTCTCATATTATTCACTTTTTTCTTTAATAAAAAAGGCAATTGTTATAAATGTAGATGTATTTAAATGAATCTGTCCTGAAGTTTCTTGTACTTACTCTTAGAACGTGAATAATAATAAACCTTTATTTGTGTTTAAGAAAATTATACAAACTTGTTCTTCATACAGAAATTAACATTATTTTTTTGCTCCTTTTTTATTTAAATTATTAATGTTAATAATATTATTATTTTTATTATTTACACAAAATCAGCCTTAACTGAAGTTTTAAGAAGTTGTAATTCAAAAAATTTATGTTTCTTACAATAAACAATTAAGTACAATAACCAATCTATATATACATTAAACAAATATTTATTTATTTGTATTGTTGCTTATAATATACATTTCTATAGCTAGAGTTTAGCCTTTGCTAGTAATAACATTTATGAGAAGAAATAGGCACTCCCCATTACTTCCAAACTTGGGGGGGGGGAATAATAAAATACCTATTTAACATTCTCGTTCATAACTTATTATAGAAAGAACATTCCAGCATGAAGTGAATGATGTTATCTTTTTTACTTTCAACACAAGTAAAACAAAACCTTTCATGTCAAATAATAAGCCTTTTAATTTGAATTTAATTTATGGGATTCGTTTGCCCATACTCCGCAAAACACTTCGTCATTCACTTCCACTCTGTTCTGCCTCTAGCTACCCTAGGCCAGGTTGCTTCACAGCAAATCTTTTTCATTTCCTTATCCCAAACGGTAGTTGGACGTCCTCTTCCTTTTTCCCACAACCTAGGAGTCCACTCTATTAGCATCTTCGCCCACCTTACCTCTCCTCACATAATGTGTCCTACCCATTTCCACTTCCTTCTCGCCACTCTCAATTCTCTCTATTATCTCAATTCTCTCAACTCTCTATTATGTCCGTCATTTCCGTTATGATTCTAACCCAAATGTTCCTTTTCCGATGCCGCTTTGTTATGTCCAGCATATACCATTGTTCGTACAGCTATCAATTTATTCATTGTTCTCGTATCGAAAGTCTCCAGACATACAATACGGGCAATACAAGTTTTTCCCAAAGCTTAACCTTTGGCTTCACATTAACTTGGGATTTGAAGAAGAGTTTAAGGGCATACATTTTCTCCTACCTAAAATACATCTTCTGGTTATTTCAGGAAACTGACCTTCTGTACTTATTTTGTGATGGAAATGTATGACATCCACTCTCTTTATCTGGATGTTATTTACAATCATGTTTTCCGGTGGACAGCTAAAAGAGATGAGTTGAGTTTTGGACGGGTTTACAGTCAAACTTATCATTGATGCATTAATTTCTTAATTCTCTTTTTCTTCCAATTTAGATAACTAAAAAGGTTTCATCTGCTAAGTCTAAGTGATTCAACCAAGAACCATCCACTCGAATTCCTTTACCAGTCCAATCCAAATAATTAAAAACACCCTGAAGAAGCAAAGCAAACAATTTCGGGGAACTTAAATCCCGTTGCCTCATCTATGGCTTTTGCATTTTTGTATAAATCTTAAATAATTTAACTATTTTGTAGTCAGTGTTTTTCTCCTTTAATGAATTTGATAATTCTCTCAATTTTCACACAATCAAAAGCCTTACGGAAATCTATAAAAAGTAGGTATAAGGGAAAATTGTAAACCTTTGATTTATGAATTAAATGTGTGATACACGGTAGAGAACTTTGGTCTAAAACCGGCTTGTTTTATTGTGAAGTAGCGGTCTATTTACTGTTCAGCCTGTTAAATAAAATATTCATAAATATTTTATGTGTTGTAGAAAGAAGACTTATTTGTTTATAGTTGGCTAAATCTTTTCTACCGCCGTTCTTGAATGGTATTATTAGTTTAGCCCAATGGCTAGGTACCACTGCCTTCTCTAGACATTCATTATAAAACTGAATTAGGAAGACAATACTATTTTGCCTCCTGCTTTAATTACTTCAGCTGGGACGTCATTCACCCGTGCTGCTTTGCCATGTTTCATAGATTTTATTGCATATTCTATTTCAGTTATTTTGGGTTCCAATTCCTGTTTAATTTCCGGCTTTAACACCGCTGCTGAATAATTAACATCTTCGTCTTTGTAGAGATAAGCAAAATATTCTTTATTCCTTCCTAGAATAAGATGATTCCCTCTAAGCTCTTCTCCGTTCTTACTATTAATACTAAGTAGATTATTTTTAATGCTTCTCTTACACTTTAGTTTACCTGAACCCTGCAATGCCTCCACTATATTGTTTATTCTGTTTTCCAGCAACTATATTGACAGTTCTTTCCTAATACGAGTAGCTTTGCAGAGTTCTGTATACTTAACGCATTCAGTTTTCGTTTTCTTCATTTTCCTTCTTTTTTCAAACATTCTTTTTACCCTATTAGGTAGTTTCCTTCACTTAAAATCCTTACATCTTACACCTTCTAGAATATCTGTTGCTTCTAACAATGCCTTGTTGAAATCATTTAATTTACTTCCTATTTTACTATCTGACTTCATTTGCAATCCTTCACTCAATTTGGCTTCGAACTCCTCTTTATTCAAACTTATAAAGGAGGAACTAGGTTGGTATTTTTTATTTCTAATGCTTTTCCTTGAAAATTTGTTGTCCTTCACCCTTGCTCCTACAGGTCTGTGATCACTGCCTATATCTAAGACCGTGAATGGTAGCATCAAATTTATGCAATTGCTCGTGATACAAACATCATTAGTACTTTTCTTCTGAGAAGAAAGTGTGTTCCGTCAGTGAATTTTCTGTGAAGACGGTGCGGTTGTTTATCTGTCATGTTTTTTTATAGCAGTTTTTGTTCTCTTACTGTCTGAACTGCCACAAGTTTAATAACAATCTATATGTACGAATTTTACGATAATGCTCGGGAGAATGGGTGCTGTAAGACCAAACAAATACTCGTTGTACCTTTAATGTAAGTGTAATAAAAATGCGACTAACACACAGAAACGATGAAGTGATTCTAATATTCTGAAAGCGATTTTCCCATCTTGTGGAGAGCTTTATAACAATCCTGGTTACTTAGTCCACCTTTCTTAGGTTATTAAACTACATAAGTAAAGTAAAAAATGTATACGGAATGCCATTTTATATCTTAACTTATGAATATCTAACAATAATGTCATTTATTGTATTTTATTTAAAACAGGTATGTAAATAGAAGCGGAGAAATAGTCGACGAACGAGGAGTTCAAAAACAACCATGGTTACACATACTCAGAGAAATTAAAGTGGGAGATGATCAGGGTTCTTTGGAAAGAAAAGAAGATGTTGCGACTTCCGACAAAGGTAAGATGAAAAATTCTACGAGTATTATTCTTGTATTACTTTCTGTTACTGCTGGAAATATTTTAAAATTTGGTTTTTCACCGGAAGTACTTATTTTAAGGTCCCCTCACCGGGTTTCTAATCAATGTAACTCACAAAACGAAATTGACAAAAATTTAAAATTTAATATTTTCTTTAGAGGCTGCGAGATAACTTTGTGGAGTGTGGGTCAAATACGGCTTCGGCTTTATTTAAACGTTGTGGGCGTCAGTTCGAAAGGTCTATCAATTTAATTGAACATTTTTTCGAGAAATTTTATTACCTTGTTGAGGGAGGATGAAGTTAGGATTTCCAGTAAATTTTCATTTCAGAAAATTTTACGAATCAAAAGAATTGGCAACATTCTGAGTTAGAAAAAAGTTAGTTGTCCGAAGAGCGACTTGTTTATTTTATTTTTTTCAGATTTTCATGGACGGTAAAGGGGGGTTTACCCCAGCAGTTTTCTTTCAGTCCAAGAGTTCTAGGAACTTTTCACGACTCAATTTTCTCAAAGTACTGTTTTATTACAGTGAATTTATATTACAGCTTTTGGAAAAATTCAAAGTATACACAAAATGTCTGAAAAACCTGTGAATTTCAGAAAGTGAAAGTCTTGTACAAATGTTTCACTACTACTATTATTTTTTACGTGATTGAAAATTGTTTATTTTCAGGATGTGGCACAAAAGATAATGTAGGGAAGTTTATTAACTTGGAATCAGTAATTAAGGTCAAACCATCTTTAAATAACGAAAAAACTGATGGAGTTTGGCATTCTATGACTTCTACACCTCCTTCAGCGACTGTTTTAAGTGTTAAATCTACTCCTACAGGTAGTTAATCTAAATTTTTGCTTTTCAATAGTGGATGTGATATATCATGTGAGGGAGCGGAAAATTACGACCCAGAGTCACACTACTGAACTATCTAGCAGTGGATTAAAACTAGTCTGGAAGGACAGTGGTTAAGGGTTAAAATCAAAAACTGCTCGAAAAAGCATGTGGTTGAAAAACACCCAGCTTTGACAATTTGTTCCTCTTATTCTATAAATATAAAATCCTCAATTTTCTATAAAATAAAGGTCATATTTTTCGTTTTTCGTAACACAGATCTTGTAGGTTTCGATAAAAATGAAAAAAAGAAAAAAAAAACAGGAATCATAAATTGTTACTTTTTTTTGTGAACAACATAGCCCCTAACGCATGAACTGATTTAAATGAATGAGGCACCATTCGATTCAAAATATATTAATATGATCCTATTAAAAATAAATGTGTACTGTAGTCTAGTCGCGGTTTAGTTTCTCTCATCCCTCTATTCACAATAAATTTCTGTTGCTTTTTTTATTGGGCAGTACAGGGTTTACTCTGCCTTACCTCTTTTAAAAAGAAATACTGTAATCATAGCGTAATTTCTTTTACTCCGCGTTTGCTCGGCCAGGTTGCCAATTAAAGAGAAGACACTGAATTACTATTACGGCTTGAATTATTAGTCACTTGGACTAATTTTCTCTTTTTTTTAACTTTTAATTTGGACGTGTATGAGATAATGATTCAGAATTAAAACATTTTTTGAAGCTGCCCTCTACTATTTTTTATATTTTATAAATAGTAGCAAAAAATCTTTTATAAATAAAAACAGCCAGCATAATTATCTATGAACGCAATACATTCTAAAAGATATTAATGAACATTTAATGTAGTAAAACTTCTTAAAAGATATCAATTACAATAAAATGTCTAAAAGTACAATAGATTTTACGTGTTTTAATAGCTTCTGCAAGGATTTATGAAAACATTGAAGACGAAAGTTACAGTATTAAAAAAGCCCAAATAGTGAGGGAAATCAATTTAGAAAAATGCGGGTAAATTGAAAAAATAAATTTGAATTTAGAGAGTCTGATAATGTAATCAAACATCAATCAATCAACAAATCAAACATCCAACGGCCAATCTTCCGTTCTTATTTATCTCATTATTAAAGCATGAATAGAAAAATATACTACTACTATGTTTATTTGTTTAAGTTACATAACCCATACAAAGAGTCGAGTTACACATCTGTTGTATATTAAAACTGTCCGGTAGAACAGTTGTATAAGGGTTGATTGTCAAAAACTGCATGAAAAACCATAACGTTGAAAAACACCCAACTTTGAAAATTGTTTTCTCTTTCTTTGTAAAAGATAAAATTCCCAAATTTTCTTTAAAATACAAGTCAAACCCTCCTTTATGACTGTAATTTTATAGCAACAACCTAGATCTAATAGATTTTGAAAAATAAGTTGCTGAAAATGGGCAAAAATTAGGCATTTTCAGAAAATGTTCTTGTTGCTGTTCTTCTTACGTTTTTTGTAAACAACTTAGCGCCTAAACGCCCGAACCGATATTCATTAATGACGTGTCGTTCGATTCGAAATTTTATGTACATTTGAGTTTTTTTGGAGTCACGGCGCTGTACATCGAATAGGAGAGGAGTCAACCCCAAGTACGTGACGCCCCCTCCAAAATTATTATTACTAATGACTGTAAATCTAAGCCCGATTTTGATAAAATTTGGCAGGATGAAAGGGTTGGAGCTCTCCTACGTACCATTAAAGCTACGTTCTGCTTTTACGCCTACTGAAGGGAAGTTTTGCAATCATTTAAAATTATCGTTTCGTGCACGTATATTCTCCAATGAAGAGTTATTTGGTTTGAAAAGTGAAGTAGATTTGCATTTTTAGAGGTCTCGACGCTGTGTATCTTAGTAGACGCAGGCCAGGCCCTCTCTAAAACTATTATTACTAATCTTTCTACAACGCTTAGTCCGATTTTGCTAAAATTTAGCAAGAAGAAGTGTTTAAAGCTTCCCTGCGTGACTCTAAGGTGCCATCATGCTCTTACACCTACTAAGAGGAAGTTCTGCAATCGTTCAAATTATCACTGTACGAACTGATTTTAATGAATGAATTGTCTTTCAATTAGAAATTTTAGATACGGTAGATACGGTTTTTTGGAGTCTCGATAGTATATCGTATACTTAGGAGGGGAGTTTGCCCCACGTAAATGAAGCCCCCTTTTAAACGGTTATTTTTTTTTGTTTTTTTTGGGCGCATCAACAGCTGAGGTTATTAGCGCCCGGAGCTTTTTCCAGTGCACTGCCGGCCTCCGGACAGTGTTCTCTAGTTACAGACAACACTGTCCATCACCGGACAGTGAGCTGTAAGAAGCTCCTAGGAAGAGAAAATCTAAGGGTCAGCTGCTGGAATCGAACCCGGGACCTCCGCGTGGGAGTCCAGTATGCTAACCTCATAGCTAATCTCTTTCCTACCGTTACTATTATTCTTAGACTATATTCATTTTGCTAACTGAGCAACTTGTGACTTCAGCCAATAAGGAAGATTTACTAAACTCTATTCCTAAATAATTAAATTTATCTACCAACTGAAATTCTTCCTCACCGTAGGCAAAATGCTCTTTTCGATTACTAGCTGGACCTTTAGGAAAAAATAAAACCTTAGACTTGAAAGGGTTAACATTGAGTGAGTTTAAAACAAAAAAGTTATTTAATATATTAATTTTTTTCCTAAGACCAACTTGAGAGTCCGCCAACAGAATAAGATCATCTGCATACAGTAGAAGTATAATATCATAATATTGGTCAATACAATGACCAAACATCTAATGGCCAATCTTCAGTTCTTATTTATCTAATTACTGAAGAATTAATAGACAAATATAATTCTTATTAATGGAGTGCAATGATCTTTTGATATCAACAGATGCAAGAGAATTGAAAGAAATGGCTAAGGAGTAAATACGTACGTCAATGTGAACTGATAGGCTTGACTGAAAACCCGTCCAAAATCCAACTCATCTCTTTTAGCTGTACACCGAAAAATGATTGTGAATAATAACCAGATAAAGAGAGTGGAAAATGTCATATACATATCTCGGTAACAAGACAAGTACAGAGGGCCAATTTTCTGAAATAACCAGATGTATTTTAGATTGGAGAAAATGTGTGCCCGTAAACAGTTCAAGTCCCAAATTGATGTGAAGCTAAAGGTTAAGCTTTAGGAACTTGATTACTTGTTTAAATTGAATTATGGAATTTTTTTTATTTGATATCTGGTAATTAGCTTATTTTTAAAAGTCGTCAGTATAAGGTAAAGATGTAGCATTTATTGAATATTAAGGTGTTTATTATGTTTTGTTATATATGATTAAGGCGCGTCAACATCTGTTTTTGGCGCCGGGAGCATTTTCAGTGCACTGTTAGCCTCCTGGCAGTGTTCTCTCGTTACAGAAAGCATTGCCCATTACACCGGGCAGTGAGCTATGAGAAGCTCCTAGGAAGGGAAAATCTAAGGGCCAACAGCTGGATTCGAAACCGGGATCTCCGTGTGAGGATCCAATTCGCTAACCGCATAGCTAATCTCTTTCCTACCGTTACTATTATTCTTAGACTGTTAAGAATGAAGAAAATTGGTCTACCCATTGTATGTACCTGACGGAAAAGTTTTTTTTTTTAAATTTATTTATTTTTGGAAGACGGCTTTTAACCATTGTCATCTTCATTGGAGTGCTATTTGCTTATATAATTGAACAATTTTGGTAATTTCTCAGTAGGCCGACGCCTTCCAACTCCGGTATCATCTGCCGTAACACCTGATTCATGGAGGAAATCTAGGGATCTTCGACTACAGAAATCACTTTCTGAGGAATGTGAAGACCTTGGAGTAGATAAACCTAGTACGTCAGATCTGTTTCCAGAAGCTGAACTGCTGCTAGATACTGATCCTCTTTCCAGAGATTCTCTCCATGAAATGTATTCCAGTTCTAGTCGAGATTCTTCTCCTACTCCTAGGTATTTTTATTGTAATTTCAATATTTTTTTGATATTTTTAAAGTTTTGAAAATAATAATAAAAATGGTTTACTGATCTTGTAGGTACCAGTGGAAAAAGAGAGGTATGACTAGCAGGTTGTTAGGAAAGCGACAGGAATCAGATTCGTCATGTCCAAGCACACCCCTAAACGGTGATCCAGGTATTTAAATAGTTTTTACTTCTTTATTAATAATTCCACACTGCGCAAGCTGATTCAAACGTTCTTATCCAATGCCATCTTCTTTCTTCCCTAATTCATTTTGCAAGTTATGGGGCGTGACTGGCTGTTATACTGTAGGGTATTAATATGCTTAGTTCTTTTTAAATCAAAGAAAATCAACCGTATTCCAACCATCCTTATTAATAATTTGAAGAAAACTAAATGTTTGACGCAAAATTTGTCATTCTCAAAAATTATACAAAGAATTGCAGCCAGAGGAAGTTTTACGACATGGTTTTATTTGTGCTACAGGGGAGGAAGAATCAGAAACGGGAAGCGAGTGCGACTGGTGGCCAGGCATTGGTGAAAATGGCCGATCACAGCATGGACATGGAGTGAATACCAGTGGCTCAGCAACCATAACTCCTCTGTCTCAAATTACGCGCAAACGCAAAATAGGTCTCTATGCTACAGATTCCGATGATACAGACTTAGATGATTCTTCTTCAGAAAAAGGTAATATTAATTTTTATTTAATCTAATTGGATATCCAGCAGCCTTGTGAAAAGTGTGTATATCCTTTCTAAAGCCTGAGATTGAATCCTTGTAATAATCAATTTACAAACTGAAATAACTTACAAGTTTGTCTAATCATTCAATAGAAGTACTCACAGTGTTGAAACTTAATCACCTCTGTCTAACTGATGAAATATGCATACTTATTGTAAAGTACTCATTTTTCATATAATATTGTTATATTATCATGTCCACGGCCTAGCTAAAGTGGTGACGGGGTGGGTAGAAATTAAAAAAAACTAATAATAATTATATAAGAAAATTAATGTTTATTCCGGTTCCGTACTATAGCGAACCTACGGATATAAGAGAGGATGAAAAAAAAAGAGAACCCAAATTTTGCAAATTATAATAAATAAGCAAGAAAAAAGAAGTAATTTCAACCAGAAATATATCAAGTGGTTATCAAAATAAATTAGGCACGTGTAATAGTTACCTATTTATGTAAAATCAAAAGTAATTCCTAATGTAATAAGACGCTATGTAATAAGAGATGTTCTCAGCGCTACTCGTCGCTAATCTCCTCTCATCGTACCAGGACGACGTTTTTGTTTGTTTGTTTTGACACTTTTCTTTTGTTAAACATTTGACTGTTAATTGATATCGGTGCCACTTCACTACTAATAATAAAACTAAAAATATTATGATGCTATGTTCTTTTAAATATAAATTAGGCATACATTCGCTATTTATTTAATTTAAATGTATTTTATTGGAAATTTTACAATTATTTTAATGTTGCCGATTTCAATCGGTAACAATACGAGGGTCGTTTGAAAAGTCCGTGCAAAAATAAAAACTACTTAATTTTTTGGGGTAAACCTTTTTTATTTTTCGACATAGTCTCCTTTTAGGCTTATACACTTCGTCCAACGCTGCTCTAGTTTGTTGATCCCTTCCGAATAATAGGATTTGTCCAAGTCTGAAAAATAGCCATTCGTTTCTGCAATCACCTCCTCGTTTAAATAAAATCTTTTTCCCGCCAGCCATTTCTTCATATAGGGAACAAATAGTAGTCCGAGGGAGCCAAGTCTGGAGAATAGGGGGGATGTGAAACGAGTTGGAACCCTATTTCCATTAATTTTGCGACCACAACTGCTGAGGTGTGAGCTGGTGCGTTGTCGTGATGGAAAAGGACTTTTTTGTGGGCCAATCGTGGGCGTTTTTCTTGCAGCTCGGTTTTCAAACGGTCCAATAACGATGAATAATATGCACCTGTAATAGTTTTACCCTTTTCCAGATAGTCGATGAGGATTATTCCTTGCGAATCCCAAAAGACAGTCGCCATAATCTTTCCGGCCGAAGGAACGGTCTTCGCCTTTTTTGGCGCAGATTCTTACTACCGGAAGAGAAAAACAACAACTATTTACAAGGTAGGAAATGTAGTGGCGATGCGGAGGACCCAGTGTGGTCAATCGCCCAAATTAGACAGCTTGTTTTTAGGGCCTAAGGTTGTTAAGGTCAAGGGAAAGGGTCGGTGTGACGGTGAAGTTGTCAAGGCAACCAGTACAAGTGAAGCAATATGAAAAACGGGGAGGATCTAACGTTCGAGGGAATGACCCGCTGAACGGCTTATCTGTAAAATAGAATTCTGTGATGGCATCCCCTGCATAATTAAATACTTGGATCGGTGCACACATCGATTTGACGGCGGTATCGATGAGGCGACTGTCGATTACGTAACAGTGTGTAGTAGTGTAGTCAGTTGAGAATAATGGCGGAAAGGACAATTTGACTGTGCATTTTTCAAAAGTTGTTTTTAGTTTATTTTTTGGTATTATAAAAGGTATAAAGGAGTTTAAAGAAGGAGGTAATTGTCTAAGGAAGTATATTATTGTCAGTAAAATGGTGTTTTTCGGTTAGTGCCCACAAACCTGACTTAGAAGAGGATTAAATTAATTTTTTTTTCTGATTATTTTTATTTAATTTTTTGTTCTCTTTATTTTTCTTTGTATATATAACCGTTATATAATTAATAATAATGAAATTGATGATATTATAATAATATATAATCGTTTATATGTGTACGATTGACCCCAAAACTATTACACATAGTTATGCACACAACAAAAAACAACGTAACCTCCCTCATGTATTCCTTATGATTGATGAAGATTGGAAAAACAAGCGTGCTACGTGAATACAATCTAATGTCAATAAAAATCTAAATTTTGTAAATGTTTGACCTCGTAATTATTCGTAAGATAATACTGTCAAAACCTAATGTTTGCTTCCTTTGTAGGAACATCTTTAAAAAGCAGTTGTCCACCATTAAAACGAGAATGTCAGTATGCTAATGGTTTACCGGCAAGAAGAGAAACTATAAAAACTATTACAAGTACGGGTAGAAGTAGTGGTAATGAACTACATCAACACCAAGAGGAAAACATAGATCATAATATTAGTCAGAATTATATAGCAGCCACACAGGTGAGTCACTGTACAACAATTACTTCGACAACACCAATAGCTGGGAAAGCAACAGACATTGGTCAAAAAATAAAAAATAGCAACACAACTACACAATCGAATATCAGGCAACAGCAGCCTATTAATAGAAAAAGGTAGTTATATTTACTACCAATTAATTTTGTTATTTAATAATATTTTGCGGCAATACTAAAAATGAATAACAGAATATTTTTTATTGTGAATATATATATATTCTTAAACAAGTGAATTATTTATTTGGCCAGTTCATTTTAAGGCAAATAGTTAAACTATTACCATACATGTAAGTTACTGACTTGACAGATGTTTTAATTTTTTTTTAAGGAAAAAACTTTGAAAAATTTAAAAATCTGACTAAAAACTTTTTGTCTTGTTTTTATACTAAAACTGGTCAAAAATCACTATAATGTTAGGTATATTCGATATAACTTTTTTGTTTTGAAATTGGGATGGAAATTAGCAAAAATAAATGAAATTATATGAATCGTAAACAATGAAAATGTTAAAATAATAATTAAGATAAAATGTAAATTATGGCTATGTGTACTTCTTTAAAAATTAGAAAATATTAACAATTTTTTACCATTATTCTGTTATAATTCTGAAATGACAAAAATAATAAAACAAAAACAAAGTTTCGATTAAAATGCTTCATTACAGAAATGAAACAAATTCTACAGTCATCTTATGAGATAAATAAATTTGAAATGATGACTCATAAATGCGTGTATTTATAAGACTAATCTAATCGGTACTAATGGTTTACATATAGCATTCCGTTGAGAATATTGAAATTCTCATTAATTTTCATTAAAAATTATTTAATTTAAATTTCCATCAGAACTTTTTTTGGAACACACATAATGAAAGTTTGAGAACATTGGTCCACAATTTTCTTTCTTTATTTTTGGATGCCTTTCAGCAGCGTACTCTAATGGCAGAGGAGGACAAAAATTATTTAAAATAAAAAACTGGCGCAAAAAAAATTCCATTACTCCAAACCTTTGTAGTCAATTTGTTGTTGGCTGAAGATAAACTTAAAATAAAGGAACTCATCTGTGAAATTTACTTTTTTCTCTATGAACGCTACGTCCCAATGATGTCATGACTAATGCCCGTGGTCTTGTTTTTAGGTCTAGAGTATGATAGAGTAATAAATCAGCCAAAACCAAATAATTAAAAGCTCTATTTTTAGACAGGTCTGAAAAACATTCCCGATTGGCCATTACCATTTCCAGCCCCAGTCTAGTGTAACCGAGAAAAGCGGGATAAAAAAAAATAAGTAGATTAAATACACATGTATTTAAGTCAAGGTAAATATCAGTAATAAAGGCAGCAAACTGAAGAATACAGTATTTATAAATTAAGTTATAAAGCACAAAGTAATATTGAGTATACTACTTAAAACTATATTATATATAAATTAATTAAAATAATTCCGAGCAAAAAAGTGGAAAAAATAATTAAAATTGAAAGTGAAGTGTAGAACTTACTAAAGAAATAATAATTTTTAAGAAGCGTACTAGTGGTAAGAGTAACAGTTGGTTGCAGATGTCGAAGAGCAAACTAAAGCCGTGATCTATTCGGACTAGCCATAATATTCGAATTTATCTCAGATGAAACGCTTTGTGACCGATTTCAAAACTGCTACAAAGATCACTTTAACTTCTTAGTGAGGGCAAATAGTAAATTGTTGAGAAGTTTCTGAGCAAACGAAGATGTCTGACTATACATCGAAGTTTACTTCTACTCTAACCTCATCTGAATCCTGGACAATAATGTCTAAAAGTGAGATTAGGTCGAGGTTCGTTAACAAAACTAAAGAGTAAAGAAAGAAGAGACAGAGCGAGGAATCCGAACATTATGGTTAGCCTAAATGTAACCCAGAATTGGAATAATCAAACCGGCTGAGATAGGACGGTCATCTATCAAGAATGGAGTCTAAACTGGTCAGTAAGCAAGACTGGCCTAGTACATGGGAGTAAGATATTATGAAGCCTTCCAGAGAAGGAAGTTGAATTGCAATATGAAAAGAAATGCTTGAAGTAGCAGGTTCTTGACTCCGCTAAGTCAGTCATGTATTAATTTTATTCATATAAGGTGTCATCTCTGATGTAGTCACTCCTCTGTTAAGAATAAACTAAGAAGGTTGTCTGATTTATAAATCCAAAATAAGAGCAAAATTAAATTTAGTCAATATAGTTATAGTGAACGCTGAAGTGACTCATGGGAAAAAAATAAATAAAAACTTGGAGGAAGTTATTAATCTGATAATCTCAATAACCAAGGTGCTATTTTTTGTTTTTGTTGTGCACTGGGAGTATAATTTGACTTTCGCGTTTACAAGAGGAAGATTGAATTTATTGCTCAAGAACCCTTTGTTTTTTAAGTTCATGAACGTGCTAGCCATCTCTTTATTTAAATGTGATACTTTTTAAGTTGACTTTTATTGGCGAGCAATAGCTTCAGTCATAGGGTGAAAGTCTGGTACTTTTACTTCATTCGGTTTTTTTAATCATGCTGTTACATAGATTGATTAGTAAGTTATCCAACTAGCCAATACTAGTGTATGACAGAGGGTATCACAAATAGATTGATTGAGATAAAATTTACGTGGATTTAGACAGTGTGAGTTCCTGGGGTATGTATGTATTTTATAAATATAAATTTTGTTATTTTAAAGTATTCAAGAAGAATTTGACTAGCTGTCATTTTTGAACAAACCTCAGTTTACCTTTTAATTATCTTGCTATCCATTCAATGATAATACAAATTTAAAAATAAAACTTTTAATCTGTTGATGGAGAAACACCCACGTGTTTGTCAGGGGATTTGACTGATATTGCAGAGGTATTGTTTTTTTTTTAAATTTATTATAATTATTTCATTAATTTAGAATAGTTGCATAAAATTATTCATTTTTTTCCTTTTAATACGTTTATTGTTTCACTCGGATACAAAAGTGACACATAATAATGAAATCCTTAAGTGTACAAATTAGGATTAGCTAAGAGATTAATCCCGGGATTACTGTACTCCCATGAGGAGGTCCCGGGTTTGTGTCCAAGCTGGCCTTTAGATTTTCTCTTTCTACGAGCCTCTTCAGGGTTCTTTCCAGTGATGAACAATGTCTGTAACAAGAGTAGGAATAGATAAAGAAAGAGGTGTTCAGAGGTACTTAGGGCTCCGGGTGCCAAATATTGCAGATATTGATGTGCTAGTAATAATAATATTAACAATGATAATAATAATAATAATAATAATAATAATAATAATAAAAAAAATAATAGTAATAAACGGAGCATCCTGCTTGTTCGAGATATTGCCTTGAATAGAGAAAATGACCTAGCCTTTTCTAAAACTTTATGCGCTGATATGGTGAAAGAAAAATCGGAATCATCTGAAAAAGAGGCTCCTCATTGTTGGACTCTAAAGAGCAAACAAATCTTGGTATTTGATGTTAAATGAGAAGTTCAGGACTGCTTGAGACCTCCATGGGCTCAAATATTCATTGGCTCAATATTTTAAAATGCGGGCTTTGTGCAACTGAACTCCACAAAGCTCAGAAGGAATTGGTGTGATCTTTACAGCAGTTTTTATTAGTGGCCTCGGAAGCATTCCTATGTACGATAAAACAATATTGGAAGCTCGTTCGTTAATCTCCCTAATGTTTGAACTGGGGCATCTGCTGCTACATCTTCATTTTTCTTTAGCGTTTCACAATCCTTACTGTACTTTAAGCTGCTTTGTGACAAACGCCCTGTACTAGATACATTTTTAACAGCAAAACTATTGTTACTGTTTTCTTGTATGTTTTTTTTACCTTACCACTCTCCCACCTATTTCATTCTGTGTTTCCTCTGCCACACATGTCCTCAACTCCCGTTTTCTAGGACAAATTGGCGACTTGGTAGCTTCCGTAAGCTGCAGATATCCTCCTAATCATCTCAGCTGATTTGGCAGTTAAACGTCGATAGCGGGTCAAACAACCAGGTTGGACCATATTTCTACTGAGTCTAGAGGGTATTTGTGATCACTGTGATACGAATTTTTCACTTACACATTGTGACAAGTTAATTTAAAACAGAATATATCGTAATAATTATATTGTAGGTACAATATATTTTATTTTTAAGGTACTAATCTACCTGGATTGGTAAATGTTTTCTTGGCGCTGAGAAACTGCTATTAAACACCACTGTACTATTTCTTATCAATAATTAATAAGAGATAAGAGTGTGATTAATAAATGTAAAAGAGATTTATGCATTAGAAGTTATAATCGATTTTTTTTTTATTTATTTTTTTTTCATTATTTTTTTTTTATTTACCGAGTGACCTATTATATTTTTTAATTTGTATGTTATCCTCAAATATTTCAGTGTTTCCCCTTTTAGAAGTATTAATAAGTAAATTTAAATAAAGTCATTAAAAAAGTTAATAAATAAATATAAGAAGACTATTTTGCAATATCCAAAAAGATTGGTAGGCTGTGCTAATTAGTATTTTTTTATTAGAATTTTTTCAAACAGTAGAATTTGCCAAAAATAATTTCGTCTCGGCGATTTTGTAAGATTACTGTTTGGCAGTTACCACGTGAATGATGTATGTAGTAAATAATATAAATATATATATATATAAAACTTTTATTATATTATTTGGTAACTATGCATACCAAATAATCTTTATGTAGAGATATTTTATATGTACTGTTTTTTTGTCTCGTGAATATTGCTTAATATTTTCTCTTTAATTGAAATTTTGATTTGTTGTGAAGTGGTGAAGACATTTTGTTAAAAAAAATTTAAAGCAACAATTATGTATTTAAAGTAAAGAAACCATTATATCAGCAAAAGCGGGATTGAATCATTACAAACATTCACACTGTATTTCTCAGGTAATTGGGGGGTCTATATTTTTTGGTAAAGCTGCAGAATGGTACCCTCATACCCATCACTCTCTGGTGTAGGTTTTTATAATTTTTTTCGTTACTATGGTAGGTATTAAAAAATCGCGTAAAAACCTCCCTTTCTATGATCTCGTAAACGCTTGGATTAGTATTTCTGTATATGATGGTCTTTTTCCTGCACACATTTTTATGTGACAGTAAATACTTACATTGGCATAATTGCACTCTATAATAAAACCCACTTTTATACACCCGTCAATCGCTTCGCTCTGCCTTTGCTCCAAACACCACATGCAAGAAACTGGCGTCGATGGTCTCAATTTTATCAGAGCTATGCACCAACCAAGTTTGTATCGATACTAGCTCGTATACTAGGAAGATATAGTGCGGAAAACGCTCCTTAAAGCCGATGCTAAATAAATTTGCTGTTATATTTCATTTTATCACTTATGAACTAGGCTAATGAATTTACATTAACATGTAATATTCAACTTTAATACAATTATATCATTATCATTTATTTTATAAATGGAAAAACAGAAATATTCTAATTCTTCATATAAAGGGTGTACACGGAGAAGAGGCCAGAAACTTCGGGAGGTGATTCAGCAGCAAAAAATATTCAATTCACTTTAGCCCGATTCTTAATAGTTTCTTCTCCAAAAATTGACATACGAGTAAATTAATTATTTGCGTTTCAGTGAAAAGTCGGTTACGAAACTTCCCAGTTTTCTGCATTTACATCCCTCTGTTCTGGGTATAGTTTTATTAAAAACAAAAATCCAAATAATCTTGAAGCTCAATAAATGCACAACTTTTTCTTTAATTGGGTGAGATCCCTTGATTCATTAATCATTGAAAAAATACAGTTGAAAATTTTAACAAAAATCTTCGTGAACAAATTTTTTAGACATTAAAGTAAATATTTCATTGTTTATAAAAAACGTTTTGAGGTTTTGAATGTAGTGTAATGTAATGGTTGTGGGAGAATCAGAATACATTTTTTCTATCATCAAATAAAAGCATTTATCACATCATGTTAATGTACCCCGTATGCAAAACTTCTTGTCCTGTGATTACGGTAAGAATATCTTGGCATGGAGGGGCGGGTGTAGGTCTAGTGATCAAGTACGGTGGACTTTGTAAGTGGGAGATCCCCAGTTCGAATCCCGCGTATGCTGTCATTCATAAATCTTAATAATGGTTGGGGAAAAAGAAATCCATTATTTTTACGTGAAATTCAAAACTTTACTTAAGATGTTTCGGATTGTCCGATTTAGGTCAAATATATGCACCATTTTGTTGTATAATTTGTTGCCATTTTAAAGGTAGCTTCATAATGCTTCTCTCATAGAAGTCTTGGTCCTTATTGGCGGAAAAATCTAGTAATCGATTTTCACAATCTTCTCTTGATCCCAATTTCTTATCACTCAGGAAGTTTTGCAATGCGAGAAAACGGTAGTAATCGCTTGGAGCCAGGTCCGGACTATATGGTGGGTGCATTAAAACTTCCCAACCAAGCTCCCGGAGTTTCTGGCAAATCACTACAGACGTGTGCGGCCTTGCGTTGTCCTGATGGAACACAACAATTCTTCTGTTGGCCAATTCTGGTCGTTTCTGGTCAATCGCTAGCTTCAAACGGTCCAGTTGTTGACAGTAGAGATCTGAATTTAGTGTTTGGTCATACGGAAACAACTCATGATTCCTTTCAAGTCCCACCAAATACACAGTAGAACCTTCCTGGCCGTTAGTCCTGGTTTGGCCACCGTTTGAGCTGCTTCACCACGCTTTGACCACGATCGTTTTCGCACAGTATTGTGGTATGTGACCCATTTCTCATCCCCAGTCACCATCCGTTTAAGAAATGTGGGTCGATTTCATTCCGTTTGGCCAAGGCTTCGCAGATGGAAATTCGATCCATCATGTTTTTTTGGTTTTAATTGGTGTGGCATCCAAACATCGAGCTTCTTTTCAAATCCAGCTTTGCGCAAATGGTTTAAAACTGTTTTATGGTCGATCTTTAGCTTCTGGGCGATGCTACGACTAACATGCCGGTCAACTTCGATTATTTCTGTGATTTTATCGACATTTTCGACGACGGGCCTGCCTGTGCGAGGTGCACTTTAACATCAAAAATGCCTGAACGGAATCGACGAAACCAAAATTGCACATAATTAGCTGTTACAGTATCGGCACCATAAACACCATTCACAATTTCAGCGGCCTGGCTTGCATTTTCGCCTTTATCAAAGAAAAACTGTAAAATGTACCGAATTTTCTCTTTGTTGACTTCCATTGTTAACACCCTGTAACGCACAAATGAATGGAACAAACAAAAAACAGCAAAAGAATTTTTTTAGTGTGAAGTGTCAGCTTGACAACGAGCATAAACTTGAAATTGTTTGATCGATACTTTACGAGATATCGGTCACTACAGCCATCTACCGAGAAAATAATGGATTTATTTTTCCCCAACCCATTACATCATAATACTGTTTTTTAATAAAATGTCATAAGCGGTTCTTGCTGAATTTATTTTCTCTTAAATTATTGCGTGCTTTTTTTTAAGATTTTGTTTTGTTTTTTGCGAAAATTAATGCTGATACTTGATGTCAAAAAATGGTAATGTAAGGCCCGAAAGAAGATTTGTGGTATGTCTTAGAAAATTAGTTCAGAAACGCTTTGAACCATCAAATAAATGTTTTGAAATACTTCACCGATACATATGAAGCCGCATCCCCACATTTAGCTAGTAAACTAGACAGTTTAGGTCCCACTGATCCTTCGCAAGAGAAGCAAAAAGTTCATGCATCCCAAACCGTTGAAATTTTTTATTGCACACAACTGTTCGCGATGTGGATGAAATGGAAACTTCCTTCCTTGCATTTTTCTATCTCAATTTTTGTAACGTTGCTCTTTGCGGTCAATTCATGAATAGCGCCATTTTCTTAACCTTTTGGTTTAATTCCCGTATCTTTATTGGCCTACCATAAACATGACATTCGTTGCATGTTTTAATAAATTTCAAAGGGTCATTGTAAATTTTTGTTGACATAGTCTTAGACATAGTTAGGATTATGTAACTTTTTATTGACTGCTAACACAAAACATAACTTTTTTCTCTCAATTAAAAAAACGAAATATGAATGTTTATAAATTAATTAATTTAGGATTCTCTGAGTTTCGGTACTTTACTCAGATTCAGATACAGCTTGTTCCAATTCCTGCGAAACAGAAACCTTAAACAGAGTAGGTGTACTAGTCATCAAGTATTTAGATTCTTTAGGGTATTCTAAAAATATTTTTTATAGAGTACTTCCGTAATTTTTCGAGATCGTCAAGTAATATCTCTTCATACACATCATATCTCTGTGGAAAAATTAAGCCATACAAGGTTAATTACGTAGAAATATTAAATTTCAAGTATAATTTTTTAAATTTTCATACGAACAGTTCACATTCAAATAAAAGCACAAAAATACCTAATAATAATTCTTTGGCAAGGAATATTAGGTTTTATATCATAACCTTACTATCTTAACAATCTGATGTGTTCCACTCCCTATTATAAAAAAATACGATTTTGTGTTTATAACCGTTCTTTGTTTTACTAAATGTTTAATGATGCCGGTTGCTATGAAAGTTTTAAAATTTTCCCACTTGCTAAGTCATACATATTTTTTGGCTTTAAAGGTACGATCTGGGAGTTTTTAAAATTTGGATTAATTTAAATGTCCTGCAATTTTATACAGTAATATTACTTTGAATTGGAAATAAATACATATTTATGTTTATAATGGCGAACAAGAAAATCCCGTTCTATGTAATGTAGAATCTAATAGTGAATAATAAAAAGAATGATAAAATTAATTAAAAGTTAAAAAACTATTTTAAAATAAAATAAGAGCGTGTTTAAGAGCCTTTTTCTAAAAATTGAGTTTTTCCTATGACTCACTTTTGGCTTTTCGGAGAGGTTTCTTAAGGGAGCTTCTAATTTGATTCCTCACCTACTCCAAAAAAGAAGGCAACCAGGGATTGCTACTATCACCAACTGAGCTGGACGAACAACTCATCTCATAATGTGCTCATAGAAAGTTCCAGCCTCCTTTTTCAATTCAGTAGTGTACCTAAGGGGCCGTACTTAAATTACGTAACGAACGCAAGGGGGGAGGGGGGTAAGGCTCGATTGTTACCATTCGTTATGGTTCGGGGGAGGGGTTTTTTTAATGCTTGTACGTAATTTTTCCAATTGAATCTATAATTTTTTGGTCATTAATGGAAAAATACTAACGATATTTTTCGCGCCAAATTCTACTATAGCCAACCTTCATACTAAGTGATAATGTAATTAAATAAGTAATAAATAAAAAATATATGTTTGATTTTAATTAAATACTATGCAATGACGATATTCCATAACAAAAAATTACGTACATTTGGCTAGGGGGGGAGGGGAGGTTGACATTTTGTTACGATCTGTTACATCGGGGGGGGAGGGATTAAAAAGCTCTTTAAATTGCGTTACGTAATTTAAGTACGGCCCCTAAAGCACCTTGTCGGACAATGAATTCAACATTTAGAAGTCTAGAGTAGAAGTACCAATCCGTTTGATGTTCCTGTAATATTCCAATGACATTAAATCTATTCCCAAGAAAACCTTATCATATAGCCAGAGATATGAGCTCCAGTGCTGATCTTCCTCATTAACCAGGTTACTAATATTCCTTAAAGCAAGTATAAAATTGTAACGTGCCTTCTAATCCAGGATAAAAAGTGGTTCACAACCTCCAAATTCAAGCCTTCCAATTAGTCTATAACAGCGCCCACGTGATGAACCTTTGCTTTAAATCCTTAAATCATATAGATATGTTGCTAACCATCTGAAAACCTAACCGAAGAAGTCCGTCACTATCTGAAGAGGGATACTTCTAAAATGGTAGGCCGAGCCACCACTACATCAAGGCCCGTCGACCGATCTCCACACCAGCCCTCGCCACCACCGAATCCTTGAAAAAAAAAAAACAAACAAAAAACTAACCGAACAGAACCGTACACATCTTTACTGAGACAAATACATGATCTAGGAATGCCCTAATCACCTATTAAAATAACCCTGCTATTAGCATCACTTAAGCCTTGAACTTAATCAATGTAGGAGTAAGATTTTGGAATTAATGGAACATACATATGGAAATTAGCAATGCAATTACATTGTTGGTTGTTGCATCTTTGCTACTGGATTGTCAGCTATTTTAGAGATGAGTGTATGGAAGAAATAAGATACCTTTCATGACTAACCAGACAGGAGGCGAGCATTTAGAAAAAATGAGGAGGAAAAAAATAAATATCGAGCTCAAATTTCCTGCCGCCATACGTTTCCTTGCCGGCTTACATCAAGTTTATTTTGAATGGCAAGAGATTTCAGCAGTCATAGCTGATATATTTGTCTTCAGGAATCACATCCTTGTCAGTATGAGAACCTAAGACAACCTCATAGGCTTGAAGTGCCTTCTCTCCCAGGTGGGCTCAAAAAGTCGTAGAATCCAGTCAAAAGTGTTCTAATTTTAACAGGCTGGTAAAAACCAGCGCATCAAGTGAGACGCTTTGAATAAACACCAGAAAATACTTTAAGGAATTGTAAGCCTAGGCCCACAATTTAGTGATGTAACCTATGCGAGCTATACGCTAGTTGATTGATAAGAACTGGGTAAGGTTCTGGTTTCCTGTTTACGGAACCCGGAACCTTAAGAGACGTGTTGTGCAGCAAGTCCTTGCCTATAGCGAAACCTGCACCCTCAATCACCAGGAATTCATTTCCCCACGACACAAGTTCATGGCAAACATTCGAGAGTGTGAATGAAGTATATGAGATGTAGGTTGTGATGTGGAGTTGAGGTATACTTGATGCAGTTAAACTGCACCTTAAACCGAGGAAAAGAAGTCGCTCTCACATCTTGACGAAGTACTGTTCGAGTAAGACTGTAATTCTAGCTGAGATATTGGGAGCATAAGTTCCCAGAGAATTATCCCCGAAGATTATCCTTTGCGTTCGTCCACCTGTTCTTGGCCATGTTTGGGTCCCACGAAAGTGTGGCGCAGGTGTTGGCAGGAAGAACCTCAGGTTGGACTTGAACGAGACCAACAGCGACTGGGTTATTCACTCGGGAAAAAAGGGAAGCTTCACTCTAAAAGTCCTTCAAACAATTTTTTTCCTGTTATGTACTGAAGTAGGATATGAAATTTATTATCTAATACAGGAATTAATAGTACATAGAAACATTTACGTAGTGGATAGGGTTGGAGCTTTATGTTTAAACATTTTATTCTTTAGATGGTCTCAGCTCTCTGCAGCCGGCTAGAAGCCTAGTGGGTTCGCTAACCTCTATATTGAGATTTGTTTTTTCTCAGTTTTTATAATTTAGTTTTACTAATTTGACATTAAGGACACAACATGTTTCAATTTTTTTAAAAATTTTTTTTTTAAAAAACAATTTGTTTATCCATCAAAGAGTTAATATCCATATTAATTTTAATGTTCCAATTAATAGTTGAAATATTATGTTGAACTAGATTATTTGTTCAAATTAAGACTGTTTAGAAGTTTAATTCTGCTAAAAGTAGCATTTCTCTACGCAATGGTTTCAATTAAGATAAGAAATATATCTTAAAAATTCCTAGTCTACTTAAGATTTTCGACTAGATTCCCTGTACTAGCCCCCTATCATAATAACCTAGATGTCTGTACTAGCCCCCTATCACAATATCCTAGGTTTGTTTCTTGAACGTGAACTCTGCTTTTAGGTAAGGAAAGCAGAACTGTTGTGTAATACATTCGCAAATTTACTCTTACTACATTTACTACTTTTCTATTTAACAATTTCCTCAAACATTTCTTTTAAAACTATAAAAGCACTTGAGAAAAATTGGTAGGATTACATAAAACTAGTTCACATGAGGTTTTCAAACTAGCATTAGCAAAAACGTTTATACACATACGAGGGTGGTTTGAAAAGTTCTCGGAATGTACTAGAAAGAAATGTCTTACCTCGGTGGAACTGCTTTTACTTTTCAACATAGTCTCCCTGTAGACTAATGCATTTGGTCCAGCGATGTTCCAATGCCTTGATCCCATCTCGAAAATGAGATTCCTCCAGGCCTGCAAAATACCTCTCCAATTCGGCTGTCAGTTCTTCCGTTGTAGGAAATCTCCGTCCACCGAGGAAAATTTTCAGCTTGGGGAAGAGATGAAAGTCTGATGGTGCCAAATAAGGTGGATGTGGCAACAATTCGTACCTCAGTTCATGAAGTTTTGCCATGGCAATAACACTTGTGTGCGGGCGGGCGTTGTCCTGATGAAAGATGACTTTTTTCCTAACCAAACCAGGCCTCTTTTCGCGTATCTTTTCCTGGTCTAGGAGGTTTGCATAGTATTGCCCCGTAATTGTTTGGCCAGTAGGAAGATAATCTATCAGCAGAATGCCTTTTGCATCCCAGAAAACTAAGGCCATGACCTTTCTGGCCGTACTGCCTTTGCTTTCTTTGGTGGTGGTGACTCAGCATGTTTCCACTGATGTTTTGTCTCTGGGGTACAGTAGTGGACCCAAGTTTCATCTGTAGTCACAAACCGGCGCAAAAACTCTTGTTGGTTGCGCTGAAAACGGGCCAGACTTTGTTCGAACATTTCCAATCTGGTACGTTTATGGTCCAATGTCAAGAGCCGCGGCACCCATCTTGCGGATAATTTTTTCATTCCCAATTCTTCGGTTAAAATGTGATATATCCGTTCAGATGACATCCCTACAGCTTCAGCAATCTCTCGCACTTTCAGTCGACGATCCTCCATGACCTTTTTGTGCACTTTTGTGATAAATTCTGGGGTAGTAGTACTTTTTGGCCATCCACTACGCGATCATCATCTAAGCTCTCCCGACCAAATTTAAACTCGCTGGTCCACTTGGCAACAGTTGAATATGAAGGAGCAGAGTCCCCCAGTGTGTTCTGAAAGTCGGCATGAATTTCCTTTGCTTTCATACCTTTCTTTACAAAGTACTTAATCACTGCTCGAATCTCAGTTTTTTCCATTGTCACAAATCACTACGCGGGAACAACAACAAAGAGTCGTCACTACCACTCTCCTGCAGCAAGAGCACTGACGCGCCACGTGTTCACTCACAAAGGATGTGTGATTATTGCGCGGGAACCTCGTTGCTCTAGCACAGACATCTAGCGGTGATTCCGAGAACTTTTCAAACCACCCTCGTATAATACACTACATATATCCATCAAATATATATATAGATTTAGATATTGGGTGGTCCATTTAAAACGCACCAATCGCTAATAACTTTTCCGGAAATCCGGAAAAACCCATTAAATTATGTTTTTTTTGGTCTACTTTCTATATCTTCATTTTCAGCGGAGTTATGGCCAAAAAACCATTTGGGGTTCATAAGGACCACTGGTTTCGACAATGATTATGAAATCTACATAAAAAATTGTGAAAAATGACGTTAACCCCGTTTAGATATCCCTAATATTTGTAAAAGTTACCATTTTATCTATTCGTGATCGGTTTTCAATATTAATTTTCCACCAGGGAGGTTCTCTGACTGCAAAGAAGCCAATTGTGACGCAAAGAACATTGAAGATTTAAATAAATGTGTAATGTAATGGTTGTGGGAGAATCAGAATAAATATGTTTTATCATCAAATAAAAGAAATCATCACATCATTTTAATGAACCCCGTATGCAAGACTTCTTGATCTATGATTACGGTAAGAATATCTTGCCAAGGATAGGTGGGGTTGATCTAGTGGTCAAGAGCGTGGCTTTGTAAGTGGAAGGTCCCCAGTTCGAATCCCGCGTGTGACATTTTATTAAAAAAAGTATTATGATATATTAAATATTGTGAATGACTGCGTACGTGGGATTCGAACTGAGGGTCTTTCACTAGCAAAGCCACGCTCATGACTACTAGACCAACACCCTGGCAAGATATTCTTACCGTAATGATAGGTCAAGAAATCTTGCATACAGGGTATATTAAAATGATATGATAGTTGTTTTTATTTGAAGATAAAACATTTATTCTGATTCACCCACAACCATTACATCACACTACATTTTTTAAACTCTTCAATTATTATTATTTTTGTTCTTTGCGTCACAAATAACATTTTTTGTAGTTAGAGGACCTCCCAAAACGTGTATTTCTGGTGGAAAATTAATATTGAAAACCGATCACGAATAGATAAAATGGAAACTTTGATCTTAAATATCTCAACAAATATTAGGGATATTGAAACGGGGTCAACGTCATTTTCCACAATTTTTTAATGTAGTATTCATAATCATTGTCAAAACCAGTGATCCTTATGAAACCCCAAATGGTTTTTTGGCCGTAACTCCGCTAAAAATGAAGATGCAGCATCGGGGGTGAAAAATTTGAAAAGTAGACAAAAAAACGTATAGTTTATTTAATGGGATTTTCCGGATTTCCAATTTCTTAAAAAGTTATTAGAGATTGGTGCGGTTTAAAATGGATCACCCTGTACATATATATTGGAATAAATTATTTCACTGAATCTTATTTCACGGATTCTCCAGAACCTTCCATCAGTTTTTCTAGAAATATATGAGTTTCAATGATATAATGTAACACGTAAGTTCATATTTTTGTAAACTTATTTCTTCACGATTGAAATTCTGTTTTTATTTACCTCCAAGTGAATAGTATCTTTAACAACATTGCAGAAGAGGAAAGCATTTTTTGTATTCTTAGCAACGTTATACCTTTCCACACTTTTCCAATTATAAATTATCAGACTTTTCCAGTAATACTGTGAGAATTGCCGCAAGGGTTAGTCGTGTGAGTGGTTTACATCAAAAGTTTTTTTTCCACATAAATCATATTTAAATCTTATAAATTTTTTAAATTAAATATTGAAAAAAATAATTAAGGTAATTATGTCATACACTCCTTGTTTTTTGTTTTATTTCTTTGTTTAGTGTAAGTAATTAAACTGACATGCCTTAGAGTAAGAAAAGAATTTGAATCTTACAGTACGTGCACAGTTGGAAAGTGCGGATTGATTAATCAATTATTAGACGATTTCTATTTCGATGTTTCATGTCCTTAAGTGATGTTCTTCCAAGACATGCATTAACAAAGAAAGATTTTAATATTTTCGAGACACTGTTAATGTTTGAAGTGTAATTTATTACGGGTTATCTCAAATTGTACTTCCTAATTTAATAAAAAATACAAAAAATCAAATAAATATTTGAAAAATCAAAGAAGATTATTGAAACACAGAATCTGAGAAATAATAAGGTTAAAATAAAAATATAAATAAATACATAATACATATATCTTTGTAAAAGAATGCATACGATTAATAAGAACTTTTAAGTATTTAGTGATAATTATAATGTACACTGGAACCCATTTTTTTGATTTTATTTTTTGTGTTGATCAATATAATTAAAACATTAGTATTTTTATTTATATTTGAATTTATTAGATGTGATTGTTGGATTTTATTTTTTGGATAAATGGTAAACTTAGCCACATATGATCAAAACTCCATAGAAGATTGTTAAACAGTAGCAGTTGTATGTAAATAAATTTTAGAGTGTATATTTTATGTGAAAAAGTTGTCTAAAGGAAAAAAAGTTTTTAATTTAATTTTATTTTAATATTGTTATTTTAAGATATTTAAAATATCTTTTAATATTGGTATTGCATAAATTATTCCTAAAAAAAAAAAAAAAAATGTATATTTTTCTTTCTCTTACTAATAAGTTAAGGTAGTATTGCGATTACGTCAAATTTTTATGTACTTTTCTCTGAAAATGAATTTGTTTTTTTCTCTGAAAAACGACGAAAATCGTAGGAACCACATATTGGAGATTCCTTTAGCATAATATAATAAAATAAGTACTCTTGAGCCGGAATTGTCGCTTTTATTGGTAAATTTTCCGAGGAAATTGATGCAGGTGGGGACTCATATGGAACTGCTACGACTAAGCAAGAAGTAATTAAAAATACCGTGTTGCACAGTTTAATCTGTTAGGTGTGTTTATATTAAAAATATTTATTGAATGCCAAAATTGAAGAAAATTAATAATGTAAAGTGCGAATCTTCAGTACATGTTGCAGGTTTGCAAATTATTTATTTTATTTTATTTTGTAAATCCTTTCGAAAACGTATCGTATAAATTTCCATTAAAGTTACATTAATTACAACATGTTTTCTATCACTTTGATTGAAAACGATTTTATAGAAATAGTTAATTTAAGATGGTTTGAATTTTTAAAGAACATATGTATGTCCTTGATATATTGTGTGGAATCTAGGCTAACGGCAGGACCAATATTTAGCCTAAACGTTATATGAGGGAAATTAAAACGTTTTAAATATATTCGCAACTTCGACGCGATTTCGCAATACTTCCTCTCTACAACAGTAAGAGATTACCAAATTTACTTACAGTAAGTTAAATATTTGTTAATTGGTTAAAGTGTAGAATAGGACCCAACAAGCAGCACACGCTGGTGGACGTTTCTGTTAGCCCTATTGTTGCTAGGTTGTTAATAAAAAAGCGCTATTCTATTCTAGTTTATGTTCACTAATTTTCATTTTTTTTTCACTTATGCTCCTTAATAGAGATTAAAGAAAATTAGTTTTAAAACTTTTAACAGAATATTTACGCGCCCTTTTCTGTCCTAGCAACGGATAGAGTTTACAAAAATGACCACCATCATGTGCTTGTTGTTAGGGTCTTTACAGTTAATTATGTTAATTTTAACTTATTCTGTTTGAGGTAAGGGATTAGCTGAGTGGTTAGCGTACTGGATTCCCTCCAGCAGATTCAGGGTTCGAATCCAGATGCTGGCACTTAGATTTTCTCTTCCTAGGAACTCTTACAGCTCACTGTCCGGAGACCGGCTGAACATTGAAAAAAGCTTCCGGCGCCAATAGCCTCAAATGTTGACGCGCCTTAATTCATTAAAAAAAACTAATTTTGTTTGAGAGAATACTGTCCAGAAGCCGGCACCAATGGCTCAGATGCTGGCGCACTTTAAATTAAAATAATGATAATAAATATACATCCTCATGCATCGAACTTCAGAAATTAAAAAAATTATATATATATATTTAATCAGTTGTTCTTATATATATACAAAAAAAGTGGCGCACTTTGAAAAAAGCGTTTATTTTTTGTTTTATCACATTTTGGGGAAAGATTATTAGTTTTAAGTATTTTCATAAACTGTCAGGGAACAATTAATCGAAACAAGGCTCTTCTTGTAAATAGAGAAGCAATTTCTCGTTTAATCCCCTTCGGTCTTTTTGTGTAAACAACAACATGAACTTTACCTCAACATAAATAAATTTATTGACCTCTACAGTTGCGTTTCGACTTTTTTCAAGCTGAAAGCATTGCAAATTCTCAGAAAATGGTGATTACTGCAGAGCAAGTGGCCCGTATTATTGCATTAGTTGAAGATGGACGGAGTCAGCGGTACGCAGCACGAACGTTAGGGTTGCCTGAGACCACCGACCGTAGAGCCATCCATCGTTACCGGGAGACAGGCCTCTGCACTCGCAGACAAGGTTCGGGTCGACCAAGAGCCACAGAAGCACTTGATGACCGATTTATTAGAATTCACACTCTAAGAAATGGTACATCAACTGCTTCTGAAACAGCTCAAACACTGCTTACTGTTCGTGGAGTTTCAGTCAGTGCCGAAACATACGAAGATGGCTCACTGAAATGAATTTACGCCCTAGGAAGCAAGCCACAGGACCATTGCTCAACGTAGACCATCGGAGAGCCCGTCTAGAGTTCGCTAGGGAACACCGCAACTGTCTGAGAACGATTGTAGAAACGTTCTCTTTTCAGACGAGTCCCGTTTTGCTCTCTACGCACCTGATGGGAGGCGACGAGTTTACCGAAGGCCTGGGGAGCGCTACGCTCCGTGCAATATTTCTGGTAGACTACCATTCGGAGGTGGTTCAGTGATGGTGTGGGCTGGGATTTCTATGGGGGCTTAAACTGAGCTCCACGTGTTCAACTGGGCAATCTTGAATGCAGATTTGTATGTGAGGGAAATTTTGCAGCAATATGTGATACCCTATGCACCATTTATTGGGGAAAATTTTATTTTTATGCAAGATAATGCCCGATCACACACTGCCGCCTGTGTTCAATATCTCCACGATACTGGCATTCGTGTTGTGAGATGACCAGCACGCAGCCCGGATTTAAATCCAATTGAAAATCTTTGGGATGAGCTCGGTAGGCGATTAAGATGGAGAAATAATCCTCCCAGGAGCTTAGAAGAATTGCGAGGTGCTCTGGTGGAGATGTGGGAGGAATTAACACAAGATTTCGTTAGAAATTTAATGAGGAGTATGCCGAGGAGATTGGATGCAGTAATGCGAGCAATACACGTTACTAAAATTCTTTTTCTCTATTTTTAATCGGAAGAAATAATTTTTTTTTCAAATTCTTTTTTTGCTGAGAAGTACTTTTTTGTTAAATTAAAGGTTTTTATTTCTTTTAGATCATTTTTTATTTTATTTTAGCCCTCCCGTAACTTTATACTTCTTATATTTGCTAACTAAAATAAAATGTAGAACAAAAAAGTTACAGAGAAAAAATAACGCATTTTTAAAGTGCGCCACTTTTTTTGTGGAGCAGTGTATATATATTTATATATATATATATATATTTATATATATATATAATAAATTATATATAAATAATATATATATATATAAATATATATATATTTATATATATATAATAAATTATATATAAATAATATAAATATATATAAATAATATATTATATTATATTATATTATATATATATATATACATATATATATACAGGGTGTTCATTTTAAGACGGCTCAAATGCATTTCATGCTTAAACAGTTGATCTAAGCGAAAAATGGTAGAGGAAAAATTTGTTGCCCGTCACCTCTAGTTTCAGAATATGTGACTTGATTTTAGATTCCTGCCCGCATACGCGGCTGACGCGCGACCAAAAGTGAGGGTTCGCAGTTGACCCCCATTTTCATATACACAATAAACCGGAAACCCCAATTTGATATCTTCAAAATTAAAGGTGCTAGGCCATTTCAAAACCTGGTATTTTCTAATCGTATTTCAATTTTTTAACTTGTTATCAAAGAGAAAGAAGAGCACGTGATAGATCATTTTTATGTATTTTTTCGTCCCCTTTCTACTAAAAATATTGCCAAGGCAATAAAGCTAGTATTTTTCTTAATATCGGTAAATAAGTCGTTGTCCGAGTGAGTTTTCTAAGAAAAATCAAATGTTAAGAGCTTTAGATGTTCTCAAGCATACACAAAATGGCTAAAAATTAATTTTACATCTGTTACAAACAAGAAGGTTTAATAATTATTTGGTAATTTTGGGAGAGTTGCGTTTAATTACCCAAAAAAAGAGGAAACCTTCCGCCACATATTTAAGTGATCAATATCTTTCATGTAAAGGATCAAACTCATTCCTTAATTTATCAAATAATGCACTTTACTCAACTTGTGAAGCATGTACTGTGCCTTCAAAGGTGCTTCCTCAGATACAGAGAGCAGTTGATAACCTCCTGGCTAACCTGGCTTGCGAAATTGGGGTTTCCGGTTTCTTTCATAACTTTTTATACTCTTTAAAATTATGTATATGAAAATGGGGGTCAACTGCGAACCCTCACTTTTGGTCGCGCGTCAGCCGCGTATGCGGGCAGGAATCTAAAATCAAGTCACATATTCTGAAACTAGAGGTGACGGGCAACAAATTTTTCCTCTACCATTTTTCGCTCAGATCAACCGTTTAAGCATGAAATGCATTTGAGCCGTCTTAAAATGAACACCCTATATATATATATATATATATATATATATATTTATATATATATAAATGAACCTTATAGAAGATTAAGAAAAATAATTGATACGTTTGATTGAAAAAATAAAATACTTTTTTCGTGGAAAGTTAAAGAGATAGTATCAAATGACAAATTAAGTTAACGTATGTTAATATCGTTTTATGTACAGTAATAATTTTAAAAGATAGATATAATTAATAAGTAAATAAAACGGAATAAATCCGTTAGTTTGCTGTTGTACATTATCATAACGAATAAAAAAATTATTTAATAATGAAGTGGGTCGGGTGCGTGCGAAATATAAAAATGTTTTTACAAGATTTCTTCCCATACTTTTAGTAAGTAAACTAGGAATAAAAGAGTAAATGATACACTCGGGTGCAAAGAAAACTAAATCCCTACTTCTTTGAGGTATTACTGTTACCGATCTGCCTTAAATAGATATTCTAGGGGGAAAAGTGAAGGGATGAATCTCATTTGGCCTTCTTCAGATCTTTTCGCATTCTTGACCATATATTTGTTGACTAAGGCAGGCACAGAACTCATCTGAGAAAAAGGCTTTTCTTCCATTATTTCTCTGGCCCCAATAACTATTTCAAAATATTCGATGTTGAATGATAGGTTCAATTCTACTTGCAGGTAAGCTAAAGCGGTGCTTTCAACCTTCTTCGTCTCCTTGTGGGTCCGAAGGGAACCTGTTCTTCATTTAATTTGCTACCTGTACTTAACGATCTCTGCAGTGCGATTTGGATGATCTTATAGTAAGTACTTCAAGTGGTCTCGAAACTTCCCCTTGCTCTATGAAACGTTCTCGTATCTCATTCGTTATTCTCCCTAATGCTTGGAACCGAAAGGGCCTTCTTAAGTTACTTCTCTCTCAAGTTGTACCCGGAAGAACATACTCCTTGTACGTTTCTTGGGCTGCAATGCGACAAACTTGCTATATATAACTCGTTTACTACTGAATTTTTCCAACATTGCCGCTTGGGCGCACTCTTAAGGTGTATGTATTATAACTTTTAAGTAAAAAGTGGTTGGAGACTTTATTTATTTATTTATTTATTTTTTAAAGAGGGAATCATGTATTTATTTCTAATTTAAACAGTTCTTTACAGAAGATGAATTAAACTTTAAAGAAACAAAATATAAATGAATATACCTTGGATGTGATAAAAGAAAACAAGAAATTAGAGAAAGTTATTTTTAATCAGTTGTCGCAATAAAATAAAAAAAGGTGTTATTTTTTTTACGCCCGAATGTATTAAGTATTTTGTTTTTAAAGAATTGTGTAACTGAGCTGATGCAATAAAATAATAATGATAATATAAATGATAAATGTAAAAAAGTTGTATTTTACCAAAATGTCTTCTTTTTAATGTACTTAATTAAAAAATGTTAAAAATATGTTGGTTCATTTTGAAAAGTGCATGGATACAAAAAATTATATAGAATTAAAATAATATGTATAAATAATATTAATTTGACAAAAAAAAAACTTTTTTCTTAAAAATAAAAACATAATTTTTAATTTTTTTTAACATGTTAATTATTCAGTAAAATTCTTATATTGTATATTTGTATTTTGTACATAAAATATATAGTTCATTATGAAAGTATTCATAACTGTATATGTATATGTTCTATTAAATGTTTTTCCTGGTTTTCTTGAAAGAAGCTGTGGGTGAATAAGATGCGCTGCAATGTTGCTGAATATCTGGATCTTGCTAAATATGGAAGACAAGTTTTAAGTTTAATCTGCTCAGTAACTTCAAGTATAAGTAGGCTCACTTTAGGTATGTCCCGTTTTGACTGGAACTGCTGTTCCAATTTGAATATGCTGTCTCGACGACCTGACCAGATGATCATTTTGTCCCGGTTATTTAATGAAGATCTAAAACTTCCAAATAAATACTTGAAACTCTATTAACTTCGAAAGGATATTCTCTGTAACGAGTAACAGAGTGTCAGTAGAATGTTAGGTTGGTTGAATCAACAGTAAAAGCTTTACTGCTTGCAAACTTAACTGTGAACTCAGTTGGACTAACTTTTCGACGAAGTTAAAATGAAGATTTTTTTTAAAAAGCTCATGCTAGCGAGTGATATAAATCAACAACTTTTTAATAACATATCAGTCCAGTTGAGAGTTACTTTGTTGAGGAGAAAAATAACATTTTTTTTTTCAGGCAGTTCATTGCTGCATCACAAAATACGATAAAAAAGGGTTTTCAAAGGCTTTTTTATTTTTATTTATTTAAGCTTGTTATACAAGCTTGTATTTTTAAAGGACATTCATCAAAAGTTAATTTAAACGATTAGTGATAATTTATTTTATTTTTCCTGTTTCCATCTAAATTTAATAGTAACAATCAGTTTTATTTGAAAAAAAAATTAATTTCTAAATTATATGAACCTGGTATCCAAGATAAAGCGGGTAGTTTGATTGGAGAGCTAAACTTTTTTGGCAACCCTGACAGGATATTTTTTGTTATTTGAGGACAATTTCAATGTTTGATTTAGGGTGCGTTCCACTTGGCGACCACAACGACCAAAACATGCTTTCAGGCGTTCCACTTGGCGACCGCGGTCGTTGTGGTCGTGGCGAAAACGTCACTAATGACGTCACTATTTTCGCCCACACAACGACCACAACGCCCCATCTATAGAGCTGGGTCGAAGTGGGCGTTCAGAGTTGGCGCAATTTTTAAAACAAAATATGGCGACCGAAAAAATTATCTCATGTAAATGAAAGTATTATTTCATGTAAATAATAGAATGTGTTACTCGAAAGTCTACAAAAAATAAATAAATAAATAATTACTTATCCCTTTACACACTAAATCACTGAATAACACAAAATCATTTACCTGAAATAACTTTTAAATTCTTCATTTGAATAAAGATCAATTACTCTGATAGCTAATAATACGTGGCCTAAGTTTTCGCTTTTTATCATTGCGATTTTGTAAAATTACATTCCACTCTAATCGGAACTAGATAAAGAACTTTCTAAAGCATTATTAATAAATATCCAACTGTTGCCACAAAAGACATTTTAATTTTATTTAAACGTACATTTTATAAATACTCCACTAAAATGTAATATAAAAAATTGAATTATATATATTCTTTTAATATAAGTCAACTTTACTAATAATTAATAAAGTTTATTATAACTGCTTATAAATGGGGTTTAAATTAAAAAATAACCTCTTCAAGCTTCTAACTTATTTTCGAGGCCGCCATATGCAATGTTTACATGAACGGTTAAAACGCCCACAGTCCGTTCCACTTGGGTTTTCGATCGCAACGCTCACAAGCAAGTGGAACGGCCAAAATCGCGGTCGTGGTCGTGGTCGTTGTGGTCGCCAAGTGGAACGCACCCATAGTGTTATTGTTTTTAAGAAATTGTAGAAGGTTTTCTTAAATAGGAGATTTTCAGATTTTAGAACATCTGACTTCGCTGTAAAAAAACTGTTTTGCAGGTTATTCTGATATTTCAATTCAAGTTAGAATCTCCACAGTTAGTAAACCTACCAAATCGGTCTTTAGTTTGTTGAGATTTTTTCTAATACCAACCACTGGGTTTCTTCGAAATTCGTATAATTACAAAGTACACCTGAGTAAGTATAAGTACACTTGAAACTATCATTTGCTCGCTAGACATTGTAAAGAAATTCTGCAGTGTGATGAATCTGGTGGCTTTAGTACCTTGCAAGTGTATGCAACCCCTATTTATAATGTTTGTTTAAAATTTATTAAAAAGTATTAGTTCCTGAAAAATGTTCATGTCAAATAATGGAAAAGAACTAAAATTTAAAGATAAAGCCCAGTGACTAACGAATGTGTTTAGTCTTAGAAAGTTCGATTGCATTCTCACCCTCAGACGAACGAGTGACCATGAGACAGGCCAAGAACAAAAAAAGGATAAAATAATTTTACCTTATCAAATATTAAAAACTTTCTTTTTTCCGTAATATTCTGTAAAGACTAAATTTATTTTTTTGTTGTAATGTTATTTATTAAAAATAAATAAATAAATTTCTTATTCCTTGTAAGGGGAGTCACATAATTAATTGGTTTTTGAGGTTCCTGAATTTCGTAAAAGTAGTGTATGGTAAGCTCAACTCAAAAACTGAAATCATGTAAGCACATTACATATTTTGCGTGAAGTGTAAGCTGCTACATAATGATGTGAGTGTAGATTTAATTGAGACAATAAACAAGAGCCTTGACAATGGCGCTCTAGAGGGCCGATTGCCAACTTCCTCTAGCTGGCTGTAGTAGCGGACCTTGGATAGATAATCAGCCAAGTCCCCACCCTCAAATCTGGCCATCTATTCATAGAAGAGCTTGGACCCAGTGTCGGTCACCTAGACCACACTCTAAAAAATATTAGCTCTTTAATACATACTAATTATAATTTTCTTAATTCCCTTATTCTGTTAACACAATGATATACTAACTTTTTCGAAGGAGGAAGTATGAAAGCGTTATAATTATTAAAACGTACGAAATATTCTAAAAACTAGACAAAACGAAAAGGTACAAAAATTTCATTTGTACATTGAAGTATTAAAATTGAATTTTCAAATTTATTTAAATTATTTTGTTTCAACACTTAATTACACCATTTACGGCTTGATAACAGTGTAATAATAATTCTGCCGAAGAAGTAATCTGACTGGGACTGCCTTGAGAAAAAGTGAAGTCCCACCTTCCTAGACAGGTTGCCATCTTTACTGAAGGTTCTTAGATAATATGTTTGAAAAAGCTTCGCCAGTAACCTTAGATGTTGATGCGCCTTGAATTAAAAATAATAATAAATGCATGAATAAATAAAAACCACTTTATTTTTGAATTATTACTAACTACCTTTGTTCAAAAAAACCTCGATTATGTCATTAAAATAAGTTAACAAACAATTGTAGTCAACTACTGCGTTTTTTTTTTGCTTCCGTTTTATTAAATAATAATTGCTAAAAACTAAAATGGTTACTTTTCTATTTGTTCCTTCTCCAAAAATTGACATTTGAGTAAATTAGTAGTGAAAAGTCGGTTACGCAAAATCCCAGTTTTCTTCATTTACACCCCTCAGTTCGGGGAAGGGTTTTATTAAAAACCAAAAAAATCCATATGATCTTGAAGCTCAATAAATGCGCAACTTTTTCTGAATTTATGTAAGTCCATGATTCATTAATAATTGAAAAAATGCAGTTGAAAATTTTAACAAAAATCATCGAGAACGAATTTTTTAAACATTAAAGTAAAAATTTCATTGTTTATAAGAAACGTTTTGAGGCTCGGTATTGAGCAAATTTATAGGAAATTTAATGCTCTTTCGTTTGAAATAAGCAGATTTTTTGTAGGATAAAGGATAGAAAAGTAACGGCCGTTTTTATGGTGAAAAACGCGAATATCGACGGAAAAGTTAAAAATGCAAATATCTTGGACACTATTGAGAATCGGGCCAAAGTGAAGAGAATATTTTTTGTTGCTTTTGAGCTGTTGAATACTTCTCGAAGTTTCGACCACTCCTCCGTGTACACCATGTATACAAAAATAAACCCTCCCCTTGCAGGACATCTGTGCTTTAGTTATCAGTTTTCAAATTAAGGCAGGTCTATCGTACATAGTCATTATTATCCACATGAACTTTCCACTCCGTCCTGAATAAACAAGTTTATACTATAATTATTCAAATTTATTGAATAATTTTCCCGGGAAAAGTGATCTTGAAAAGCATAGTTTCATTCTTTTATCTCCTACTAAATCTGCGACAGTACCAACTGCACTCCCATTGTAATGTTAATGTTTTTTTTCTTGTTTTTTCACTATGAGGAACTAAACATTTTGTGTTGGGTGCCTATGTAAGATGTACTGGCATTAGGAATAACTCCGTGTGAACTAGTGACGTCATATTGATACAGAGGCCAGTGCTATATCTGTCTTGAATAACGAACCAGCGCAGCCAGTCAGTGTTCGGTTGCTAGTTGTGTTTAGATTTGCTGAGGCTACCTGCAAATATTTGGGTGAGTACATTTACTTGAATTACAGCTCTCACTTTCTAAACACATCACGCTCACTTCGCGAGAGAGAAAGCCAACATTTTCTCCAAACATGTATTTTGAAGCAGGTTAAATTATGTTAGTTCGAGTATTCGCACAAAAGCACGAACAAATATTTCAAATAAAATTGATAGATCTACACCCGTGAGGTTATTGTCGCCCCGAGCTTTTTCAGGGCACTGCCAGCCTCCGGACAGAAGTTCTCTCGTTCCGACAACACTGAACAACACTAGACAGTGAGCTGTAAGCAGTTCCTAGGAAGAGAAAATCTAAAGGCCAGCAGCTGGATTCGAACCCGGGACCTCTGCGTGGGAATCCAATACGCTAACCGCATAGCTAATTCCTTCCTTATTGCCATTCTCACAAAAATTGCAATCTAGAAAATCCATTATAGAAATTATTGTAACATTTCCGAGAATAATGTTCTGTTGCTTTTTGCTACTATTTTTTGTTTGTGTGGGGCTTCTGAAATGAATAAACAACGCAAAGCGTTCTTTCGCTACAACTCAAAGTATTTTATTAAGGAACATCCAAAGAAGAATACTCTGTGTTTGCTGCCTGTATTGAAAAGTTTGCAATTATTTTCATTTAATTTGATTTTCAATTTTCGGAGACAAGTCATCGGATTATTGCAACAAGACTGGAGTGAACAGTGAGAGATAACGGGATCAGAAATCGGAGAAAGGATTACGTGTCATCCGCGACAGATGTTGTTTTGTGGGATATTTGATGAGTAAATGATAATTTGAAGGGACCCGAGAATAGAACTTTGGGACTTTAGATTTTTGTATTTAACAAAATATATTAATATAATCTTTCGTTTAAATATTAAAATGCCTTGCTGACGCGTGGTATTAGAATTATTACAATTTATTTTGTATTTTATGTTAAAAAAATAACAGTTTATGTGTCGTCTTTTAATTAGTGTTGTTGTTGACCTCTTGCACACAGGATTTCCCATAAATTGTAAATATTTCTTCAGAAATTCCATTGATATAAGGTTTAGAAATATACTTTGATCGTATTGGATAGATCGCGAGGGTGAGTAGTGGTAATGAGTACGGGAAAGTTGATTAGTTAGCTGGTTAAGTGTTTTTTTTTTTATTATTATGTTATAACTTATTTTGGAAAATTTGAAAAGAATATTTTTTTTTTTAATTTCAGCGCCCTTATTTTTTTTCCACTGTTTTTTTTTCGCAGGTTCTATTTTTCTTCTTTTTCTTATTATCAATTCGCCATAAACTCTCTGGAGAAGCATTCTGCTCCAATTAGCCAGCCCCCTCCTGACGACCCCCTTGATTATTATTGTGTAAGTTAATTAAGTAATTAGACAATACTTTTTGTGTAGTAAGTGCATGAATCCTTGTGGAGTTAAATATAATTCAACGCTTTTCATAAAGCCTCATGACCGTTACATGATGGCCACCGGGCTTACTTTCTTCGCAGTATTACATTTTTGCAGACAGGTACGCGTAAGAGCACTGGATATCGTACAGTGTTTTTCCTAGTAAGAGACTCGAAGTTACTAATATTTTTTAGCCATGCTATTTAAAAAAAGTTCACAATTGAACTAACAGCTTCAAATATTGTATAGGTAAAAAAAATGTGCATAGTCTAACAGTTTAAGTGGCTCTCTGTAGTTTTTAAAAGGTTTATTGCAGGTTATTTTTTGTTATACTTCCAATAGTCCAATGACACCAGATACCGGATTATTTATACAATGTATTCTTACTGTTGCAGGTGGCAGATATGATAAAAGTTGATGAAAATGACCCAATAGGAGGTAAGATCTCAAAATAATAGTAATGATAATAAGACTAGGGCTCTCGCTCCTTTGCGAAATTTATGGATATTTTACTTCCTTTTTAGCCTGTGTGATAATACTAAGACTGTGTAGGAGCTAGAATTTCTTTATTGGTACTTCTGTAAATACTTCGTAGTTTCATTGTAAATAATAAAACATTTAAAAAAAAAAAATTATGGATAATTTAAATTAGGTTTCCGCACCAAGGGGCGCAGACCTTTCAAGGAAAACCTTGCTCTGAAACCTCATAACTTTTCCTCTGGCGATGTAGCTTGCTACTAAGGTCCAATGTTGAGTCTAACCAAAATATTTTTCGAAAAAGGAAACATTGATTTTGTTATGTTCGTTTGTTTGCCGCTTACACATGCAGCTTTCGTCCGATACAATCTTCCACAAACAATTTTTAAAAAATCCAAACCACATTCACGAACTACACCGAAGACTGTGAGTTGTCTCAGCTTCGTGCAGTTTTCATTGTATGGGCAATTAAGTAAATTATTTGCTTGAGACCAGCCAACGCATGTATTTATAGAAAGACGAAGATAAATACAGTAAGAAAATATTACCGATTTTGTACTATGGAAATTTCGTAAATCAGTTGAGGATATGTGTTTTGATGCTTTCTTGCCTTGTTAGTTATATATATTTTTTACGTCAATAGCTCAAGTTTAAGAGACACAATTAGGTTGTTTTTTGAAAATTATTTGAGATCAATTATTAGAAGTAAATGCAGTTCGAGTTTGATATCTATTATGGCTATAATGGACAACAAAAACTGAACTGAGGTTTTAATGGAACCTCTGTCTTTCTTAACTTACTTGGTTGTGAAGAAAGCATGAAATGAAAAACATGTAAGGAAAAATGGAAAATGACTGTTATTTAAAGTATACATAGGTTACTCTAAGGCACTGGACCTTAGCAACATGTAGTAGGACCTTCAATAGAAAACCCATTCATTCAATTCTTACATTCAATTTTAACACTAGTTACTCTTAAACCTACCAGACTCGTTAAAATACTTTCAAATACGTCAGGGACAGGTTTACTTGCGCTGCAGACTATAAACTCTCCAATTACGCACTGTTATAACTGTGCCTGCGGAGTTATCTTCATGTAGAAAATGTGGGAAATGAGTATTGTTTATTCGGCATAATTTAATAACGAATAATATAAAACAAAAAGAACAACTACTTAGTCTGATAAAATAACTAGAAATTTACAGTTTCTAAAATTAAAATAACAGAAAAAGAACATTGAATTAACTTCTAATTTAATGATTATGTACAAAGAGCACACGTATACCTGAATAGTGTAAATAAAAATATTCATTTTTTCTCTGGAGTTTACATCTAAAAGATTTTCATATCTGACAGAATGAGTCAAATATTTAGGCAGCCACTTTTCACGTAAAGATGCTAGAGGTAGGCAGTTCAAATAAAAATGATTTACAAATTATGCAATTTTTATCTAGATTAAACTTATATTTCTTATCATTTATGTATAATGCCGGAAATTTTTTAGACGCCACTCGAATCAGAGTAATTATCGATATTTTACTTACATACAGTTTAAATGGGATTGAAAAAATAACTGCCATTTCAGTCTGGTAAAATTTATTTTGCCGAGCTTTCGACCTAGGGACTAGGTCATCTTCAGGGCTAGTTTAGAAAGTAATACTATTACATTTCAGGGTTGGTGTGTCTTCTATCTTGTCTGTTCATGGACTGGATCAGTCACCAAAAAGAATGAACAACAATACAGTTTAAACTTAACATTAAGGCTGTTTCAATGTTCTAGCTCAGGTCAAATATTACGGTAATGCAGATTAAATAAAGGGTGCGTTCCACTAAGCGCTCACAACGATCAAAACATACCTTCAGGCGTTCCACTTGGCGACCGCGGTCGTTGTGGTCGTAGCGAAAACGTCACTAATGACGTCACTATTTTCGCTCACGCGAAGCCCACAACACCCCACCTTAAGAGCTGGGTCGAAGTGGGCGTTCAGAAATTGGCGCAATTTTTAAAACAAGATGGCGACCGAAAAAATTATCTCATGTAAGTGAAAGTATTATTTCATGTAAATAATAGAATGTGTTTCTCGAAAGTCTATAAAAAATAAATAAATAATTACTTATCCCTTTACATACTAAATCACTGATTAACACAAAATCATTTTCCTGAAATAACTTAAATTCTTCACTGAATAAAGATCAATTACACTGATAGCTAATAATACGTGGCCTAAGTTTTCGCTTTTCATCAATGCGATTTTGTAAAATTGCATTCCACTCTTCATCGCAACTAGATAAAGAACTTTCTAAAGCATTAATAATAAATATCCAACTGTTGCCACAAAAGACATTTTAATTTTATTTAAATGTAAATTTTATAAATACTCTACTAAAATGTAATATAAAAAATTGAATTTATATATATTTTTAACATAAGTCAACTTTACAAATAATTAATAAAGTTTATTAATAAACTGCTTATAAACGGGGTTAAAATTAAAAAATAACCTCTTCAAGCTTCTAACTTATTTTCGAGGCCACCATTTGTAATGTTTACATGAACGGTTAAAACGCCCATAGACCATTCCACTTGGGTTTTCGATTGTAACGTTCATAAGCAAGTGGAACGGGCAAAACCGCGGTCGTGAGCGTGATCGTTGTGAGCGCTTAGTGGAACGCACCCTACAGGCCTACCACGTGAGAAGCGCGCAATTCTCCAAGAGGGTTCTCCTTATGTAAGGAGGCTATTTACTTAGTTAAAGGATATGAAAACTGTCCAGTTGGCCAGTTGTATAAGGGTTGATCGTAAAAACTGCAAGCAAAACCGTAACGTTGAAAAACACCCAACTTTGACAATTTTTTTCTCTTTTTCTATAAAAGATAAAATTCCCAAATTTTCTTTACAATGTAGGGCTAATCCTCCTTTATAACTGTAATTTTGTTGCAGCAACATAGATTAAATAGATTTCGATAAATAAGTTGCTAACGGTATTTTCAGAAAATCTGCCTTTTGAGCGTCACGACGCTGTACGTCGAATGGGAGAGGAGTTAGCCCAATGTTTATGACGCCCCCTCCAAAATTATTATTACTAATGACTGTAAATCTAAGCCCGATTTTGATAAAATTTGGCAGGATGAAAGGGTTGGAGCTCTCCTGCGTACCATTAAACTAGGTTCTGCTTTTACACCTACTAAGGGGAAGTTTTGCAATCATTTAAAATTATCGTTTCGTGCACGTATATTCTTCAATGAAGTGTTATTTGGTTTAAAAAGTGAAGTAGATTTGCATTTTATAGGTTTCGACTCTGTGTGTCTTTAGTAGACGAGTTTGCCCTACGCTGGTCAGACCCTCTCTAAAACTATTATTACTAATCTTTCTACAACGCTAAAATTTCGCACGAAGAAGTGTTTAAAGCTTCCCTGCGTGACTCTAAGGTGCCATCATGCTCTTACACCTACTAAGAGGAAGTTCTGCAATCGTTCAAATTATCACTGAACGAACTGATTTTAATGAATGAATTGTCTTTCAATTAGAAATTTTAGATACGGTAGATACGGTTTTTTGGGGTCTCGATAGTATATCGTATACTTAGGAGGGGAGTTTGCCCCATGTAAATGAAGCCCCCTTTTAAACGGTTATTAATAATAATTCTGTAAATCTTGGCCCGTCTTTGATCAAATTAGCAAGAAGAAGAATTTAGAATGTGTGAAATTTAAGTGTCATCCTTTTTCTTTCCCCTCTTTAGAAGATATTGTGAGCACAGCATGTTTTCTCTTACATCCCTTAAGTGGAAGTAGTTTTATCAAAATTTATCTTACTGCTCTTATTGGAAGGTACTGGTAATTGCAATTTTCTTTCTATTATCCCTCTTAATGGGTTGTAATTATTCATCACTTAATTCCACACTTCTCCACTCACCTTCTTCTACCCACCAACTTTTTACCATTCCCCCTTAACTTGTGTTAGTTTTTTTTCCATCCTAGATCTTCCAACTAATTATTCCCGATACCCATAAATTTAAAAAATCATTGGATGTATAAATTGGTTTCAACCAAGGAACAAAAAGAAATATCTATCTAAAAGGTACAAAAATCCCCTTTAACAAAAACTTACAGTTTTAAAAGTTAAGTATAGTAAAGTAAAGTAATTGTCTATTTTTTCAGTCGGGCTTTACGTCAAACTACCAATTAGGAAGTTAAGTATAAGGGTTGATTAAAGGCCAAAAGGTACACAAATAAGCCATTGTCATGCATAAAATATTTGTTCAGTAATGACTAGCGCCCATTTAATTTAGATTGTGAAAGAAGCTATTCATGCACAGGTTTAAATAAAAATAAAAAAAAGGTTAATGAAAAATATAATTGTTTTGACGTTAAAATTAAAAATACATACACCAACGTGTTTTATTTTGTTTTTGTTTTTGACATCTGATTACTTCCACTTAAATCTTCTCTAATAATTATTTAGAATGACTTTTTTTGAGACGATAATATACTTGAATGACGTTGAAATAGAAATATTCTTTTGTTATTATTTTCAGAGTTAGAAGAAAATTTAATAGAGCAGTGAATAAGAGAAAAAGTTGTGATTGGTCACTGCAGGTTTGTATTAATGCTACCAAATACTAATTTCGTTATCAAAGATTACGGAAAAATTTGCTAATTATCAAAGGAATTATAGAGTAGAACAAAGAGGTATGGGTCTATTACATAAAATTTTTGCTTTAATGAGGACTGAATAAGTGGGATGTTTAGACCGGTCTTGTGTTCAAGATTTACTGACCACACTAATAATTCAAAATAACGTCTTATAGAGCCCACATTGCCAAAAATTTCAGCTCTAAGTGTTTAAAATGCCTGGCAAGGCAAGCGAATCACAAACTGGCGCTCAAGGCGCTCTTATATTTACAAACAAATAATTAATTGGCATCATGGCCTTTGAAATCTAATGAGTATATCATTTCAGTTCAAAAATATTGCCTTGTCTTCTTTTTTTTCTTTCACCTAGTATTCAGGTGGAGGAAGTGAGCTAGTCACTTCATGTTGCTGAAACTTCTTCACGGACTAGTCACTTCTTCAGAGGCACCTGCCGTCACAATATTTCTTTCCTCTGAAGTGACATTCACTGAATTGCACTAAACATGTATGTTACATTTATGAGTAATAAATACGTTAGGGCTAAAAACCTGAGTTTTAAGAAAAGTGTTTAACAGAAAGTTTAAATTTATTTCGGTGTGGAAACAAAATTGAGTCATTACCTTTTCTTTTTAAAACTATTCTTTCATTTAAACTACAGCTCAATCACTTTCTTAATGAATTGTTTCTGAGAATATGTTTACAAAATAATTTAGGCGACTTGTTTTCTTAAAGCAACAAAATAAACAATAATAAATAATTACTTCAATCTTATGACTATATGAATTCTCCTTGAAAGAAGGAGGGGTGAGGAATGAGTACGACGCTAATTCAAGATACATCATTAGTCCTAGCGCAAATGGCCTCCTCTTTCAAACAAAGTTAGCTGCAATATACGTATTTGTGATGCTGAGATTATAAGAGAAGGATAATCTGAGTCCTAATTTTCTCAGACTGCCAGGCGGCTATCAAGTCTTACAAAATTAATTCGAGGTTTTGCAATATTGCCTGCATGGACATTTTGATGAGTATTGGTACACATTGACTGGTGTCCGAGCATTCGGAACAAAAGTGGAGTAGCCTGCCTGGCCCGAGAGGGTTCTCATGGCCTCCTTAGAGGCCTGAGTCATTTACAGGATAGTAATGTGCCACAGTAGTGCTGCCAAAAAAGCGTGGCTTTACCAGGGTCGCTTCAGACTTACAAAACAGATGAAGCAGGAGAGGTGCTCCAAAAACGGACGAATTAGCCCCTCGCATAAGTTTACTATGTATTATTCCAACAGGGCGAGATACTATTCGGGCGATCCAGGCTTCTTGACAGCCACATCATAGTGGTGAGTGATGCATATAAAAATGAATGAGAAAACAGAGGTATGATTTTATAATCATAAAATAGTATAGATAGATATTATTGAAAATGTGGTTAGGTCCGTAATGCTGGATAATATCTTAGATTTTATCGGTCGCAGCACGATGTTTATTGTATCCCAGACCGGATTCGGATTTCCATCCTTGATCAGAGGTAGATAAACCAGTTTGGTTTAAATAGTTATACTTCACTTATGTTTCCGACTCGCGCTGCACTTGCTGACAGCGTGTAGATTAATCAGAAATCAGTGATTAATCAGTGCAGGAGTCTGTGATTCTGTGATAGTTAGGATATGACCGTTTAAGTATTGCTAAGTTCCCGCTGGGACGCCAGGGTTCCTGAAGAAACATTAGTCCTCTTCGTCTAGCGAGGAATTCCGCCATAAAAGAAAGTCGTGTGATTTAAAATTGGTTTAATTAATATAGAGTTAAGAACTGAGCCAGATCTGCCATTAGTCTAGAAAGGGCGCCAAATTAATTCCTAATATACGTGGCGACATCCAGAGATCGTGGGTGCGAATTGATTACTTGCCAACCTTTTATTTCAGTCGAGTCTCTGTTCATTTGCAATTAATGTCAAACCTTCCTCTAATACTACATCACGATCATACTATTCTTAATACAGCCATTCAGATTTTCGAATTTGATTTATCACCAAAAATATTCTGCATGCGTTTATTGTTATCAACGCAGCTTCTTCTTTTGCTGTTTCATCAGCAAGTTTGTTACCCGGAATCCCAGAATGACCAGGGGACCAAGCAACCGAAATAGTATTCAGAGCTCCTAACAAATTGAGAGCAACATGGCAAGAATTAACCGAGATTTGATTCTTACTAGGAGAGGCCAGAGCTTTAATTGCAGCCTGGCTATCCGTGAAGAACCTAATATCAGTATCGGCAAATCCCTTCCAGCGGAGTAAAGTAGCTGCCATCTCAATGGCGGCCAACTCCGCCTGAAAAACAGATGCATAATTACCAAGGTCAAGGCAGGTGCGTTCCCAGCTGAGCCCAAACTGGGGTCCCCAGATGCAGAGACCAACACCTGCCCTATCCATCAATGACCCATCCGTAAAAACAGAAATGGCGTTTGTTGATAACTCGACAGCCGAAGCACAAGCCTCCTCCCTTGCGAGTATCTGAACCCCATAATTCCTACGGAAGTCCAGAGTCGCAGGGATGAAGTCCCCCGGCATGGAGAGCACTACAATTTGCTTTTTATCCTCTCGAACCAGATCAGCATGACTAGCCTGCCTTTCCGACCGAGAAAGTTCGTAGATGCCCACGTGCCGACACTCTCAAGTCTACGCGCGACCATCAAAGCCTCCCCTCTAAGAAAAATATCCAAGGGAGGAAGCCGTAACATAAATTCCAGAGCGGCAGTAGGAGTACTCTGCAATGCTCCGGTAATCAATAAACATGCTAGCCGCTGGACGCGTTGCAAAACATTACAAAGCGTCTTCTGACGAGTAGCATTCAACAAGACAATACAGCAATAGGCTAAAATAGGACGCACTACGGCCGCATACATCCAATAGATGTGCTTAGGGGAAATTCCCCATCTCTTGCCAACCACCCTGCGACACTGCATGAGTGCTGAGGTGGCCTTATTCGCACGTTCCTTGACATGCGGAGTCCAAGATAATCTAGAATCCAGGATCACTCCAAGATATTTCTCTCTTGAGCAAAACTGGATTTCCTCTCCGTAAAGCGTAAGACCACGCTGCGGGCGTTTTCAATTCCAGGTGAATAATACTACCTGGGTCTTAGAAGCACTGAATCTCAGTCCATTTCCCTCAGCCCACAAAGCAAAGGCTCTGCTGCGAAAGGTCGAGAAGGGTACCGAGTTCCTTCCCCACATGAAGTACCACCAGGTCATCTGCATACGCCTGAGCATATCCCGGACGACCGGCAAGACCGTTAAGAAGGCCATCCATTACCAGGTTCCATAAAAAGGGGGATAAAATCCCACCTTGAGGACATCCCCTGAACAACCTTCGTTCTCGGACCACACCAAGGCACTCCACAGACAATAACCTACCGAACGCCATATGGCATATCCAATTCACTGCCGCAGCTGCAGCGCCAAAATTGAGCAAAGCATCTCTGATGGACACCAAGGATACATTATCAAATGTACCCTCTATATCCAAGAAGAGTCCCATTGCATATTCACCATTGATAATAGTGTTTTCCAGCCTGGTAACCAACTGGTACAGCGCCGCTTCCGTAGAGCCCCCGACCCTAAAACCAAACTGGTTGGGTAGAAGACAACCATCTGGTGCAGGCAGCTCCAAAAGATACCACAGCACTAACCTCTCCATCAACTTAAATTGAAAGGAGGTTAAAGAAATCATCCTATAAGAGCTAGGTTTCTGATAAGTATCTTTAGCAGGTTTGGGGATAAAAACGCCCTTCACCTTGCGCCAACGAAAAGGGATATAACCCTGCACGTAGGAATTCTTGAACACTCCAAGAAGTGGTTCAATCAAAAGTTCTCGTCCCTGCTGAAGCATGATGGGATATATCCCATCCGCCCCAGGGGACTTATATGGTTTAAACATACTCAGCGCATGTCACACGCGACCCCGGTCAAACACTCGTTCCGCTAAATCAACAGCAGCCGAGCGGTCAACCGAAAGATCGCACGAAAAGGACGTCGAGGATGAGTCCTCTTCAGACACCATGCTATTAAGCATGGCTTCAAGTGTCTCCGCCGGTGTAGAGGTAAATCGACCAGGGGTTATTTCAATCGGTCCCAAAGAGGAACACGAGTCCTTTTTTAAAATCCGCTGAAGCTTAGCCAAAGGCTGAATACCATCCAACGGACTACACAAATTTTTCCAGGGGAGCTGCTTAGCTCTTCTGATCTCAGATTTAAATAGGCTCTGAGCACTTCTATACGTATACCCAGGCAGTCAAAGACTGGGTACGCATAGCACGGCTCTGCGCCAGCCTTGCTTGACTACGCAATTGGGCCAGCCGAGGCGACCACCAAGCACAAGTACGCTTAGTACTAAAACCAGTCCGTAAAGAACAGGCGCTATGAAATGCAGTAATTAAGGCTTCAGTTATTCGCTGACAGTCCGAGTCAATCATATCGGTTCGGACCTCAGTGCCCACCTCCACCTTCAGGTTTCCAATAGTAGAGGCAAGACTCAATCGAAAACTTTCCCAATTGGTCTGTTTGATGGGCCAAGGTTGTTCAACCACAGGTAGTTCAACCTCCCCACGAAGGGAAAATTTTATTAAACAATGGTCTGACAATGAGGGAATATCTGAGACATCCCACCCAGAGACCAAGTCAACAATATCAGTAGAGACCAAAGTCAAATCCAGGACCTCCCGTCTACTTCTGGTAACAAAGGTGGGCTTATGTCCACGATTGCACCATACCAAGTTGGTGCTCATGAGGTTCTCTAACAGAGCTTCACCTCTAGAATTAACGTCAGAGCTACCCCACGCTGAGTGATGCGCATTCGCATCCCAACCCAGGACAAGGGGCAACCTACGTTCACTACAGTACTGTATAAGTCTTCTAACCACCAAAGGGGAGACTCATCATCATGAGGAAAATACACAGGCGCTACAAGGACACTAAAACTAGGTGAAAAGAAACTATGTAAGTTACTTACCAAAACCGCGGTTGAATCCTCCGAAGAAAACTCAGCCAGGCACCTAATATGCAAAACACGCGTCACAATAATTGCTGCGCGAGGTCGTATACCAGCACCATGCTGCGCAAAAACTCTGGTACCGGCTGGTTTACCTAACACCTTCTCTTCTCTAGTCCAGGACTCCTGCAACATGGCAATAAAAGGATCCGCATCACCCAGGACCGCCGCCAGGTTATATGACGCAGCCCTCGAACGGTGCAGATTCAGCTGGTAAAAATTCAACAATTTTTTTTTTTTATTCTGCTGGATAAACATCCTCAGGACCGCTGCCAGATCTATCCGGCCCTATCCCGGGGCATGCTCCCATTCCAGCAGAAAGTCGAGAGTCCGCCCGAAGGTCAAGACTCTCGTCACAAATAAACTCCATGTAAGCACTGGGAACCCGAACAGCACTGGATGTTTCACCAACCGCTCGGTCCTCACCAGACGCCTCCGAGGAGATTTGATTAAGGGGTGGTGGTGGAATAAACACCAGGGTAGAAGGACGGGATGGAGGAAGGGGTGTAGGAAGTATTGGGACAGGGGTAAGGTCAGGAACAGTAGCTGCCGGAGTGGAATCAGGTATGGGCGCAACTGGGGGCTGCTGATCATCTGGACCCCCAGCCGCATTCCCCCTTCACCAACAACCGGTCGCGAACGTTTTTCCTTAAAGTGGATCTGTTTTCCAGATCCAGCAAAAGTTTAAAATTTTCCCGTTGGAGTAACTCCACCATATCGGGCTCCACTCCAACGAGAACTGTTTTGCCCTTCTTGCCGGGAATAACAGAGCGAATATAAAACTTTCTTCGCTCCATACCCCGGTTACATTTAGCAACTAATTCCAGTACCGTATTTGGATGAACATCCTGCGGTAGCCAGCTATAGAATTTCTTCAAAGGGGTTGATCCCCAGGTCCGATCACACAATAACCAGGGTGACCCTCCACCCGTGGACCAATTCCCTTCAGAACTGGTTTGAGCCAATCAAGTGTCTCCTTGTCCGCACATGCGAACCGGACACACCCATGCCTCAATATATTAGAACGGATTCTCGGAAAAACCGAGCCATCCGTTTTAAGAATAGCGAGATCAACCGCATTAACTAAGTAATCGAGATCTCCCTTGGTCAGCTCCGAGCCGCTATCCCTGCAAAGGACCCGAACAATGGAGTCTGACGCCGCAACCTGCCCATAAGATGGACGTGTATTAGAGGGGCCTGCCGTAGAGACAGCAGCCTCCTTCGGTTTTTTAACCGCAACCAATGGGGAACTACCCTCCGACCTGGGCCGTTTCCCGCTGACCACCCGCTGCTGAAGGCTCACACCGACAGCAGGTTCGTCAGCGGGATTATCCCCACTGAAATCCAGCGCACCCAAAGTTTTAGCAATTCTTTGGCGCTCCCGTCGCCGAAAGCGTTTATTACGCCGTTTACTATTTCCCTCCGATCCGGAGGGATGGGTTATATTAGCGGGCACAGCCGCTTCACGGGGGTTTAATGCGTTTGAACAATTATCACTTTTACCGAAGTCATCCATTATATTTGAAAAAAGAAAAATCCATGGAAGGGATAAGACAGAATAAAGGAACTCCAAATAGCAGCACTCCGTTCCACCGGGGAAAAACACCGAACCCCGAGCCCAGTGGCCTCAGAAGAGCCCCCTCCCTTAACGAGCAGGACCCCACCCAGACACCACCTGGAGCTACTCGAAATGAGGGATTTTCGCATTTTGAGCAGGGCAGCCATCTCTACCTGGTTACGTAGCAACGGGCCCCTTCCTTCCATCCAGCCCAGGGCGCCCCCCAGTTTTATCTTCGGTACCCTCTGGCAGAAGGTAGGACGGGGACCCGAGAGATGTGCCGATTTCACGATAGTCGCTGCCACCCAGGAATCCCATGCCAGTCCTCACATACCGATCAGGACGGCCAGGATCACCAGGAACGGATCCTCCAAAAGGAGGCAAACCGCTATCCAATGAGCCCAGCACGCCTTCACGTTCCGCCTACTCACGAAGAAACCCTGAAACCGACGAAGCCGCAACCATGGCAGGCCAAAAGGGAGAGGAAACCGTACAAGGCAGGCCTCACAGACTCTAGCGACCCCACCAAGCACCAACCAGAGGAGGCCTAATCTAGATCCAACAAGTGGAGCCATACCCGAGCCATCCACCCAGAAGGTGACCCGACAACAGCAACGCCGGAGACGAGCACTGCGCAAGCGAGGACCAGACTAAGGCGGGAAAGGAAAAGAGAAGAAGGGAAACAAGGAAAGGGTAAAGGGAAGCCGGTAGGGGAGACACACCGACCCGTCAGAGCCCCGTTGGCCGCGGCATCAAAAACACTACGTTACCAGTCCACACTAACGAGTAAGTGAGGGTTGACTTGCCGTCTAAACTCCAGAATCGCATAAAGCTTTCAACCGGAGTCCCAAAGACCTTGTGAACCTGTGCTAGCCTAGGTCAAATTTATTAAATGCCGAAAGAAATATAGCTTTAGGCAAGTAAGGGGTACAAATAAATAGTATTATTTGATTTAGTTGGAGTGATGATAAAATTGGCGGGAGGTGCCAACCAGGCGTCCAATTTATAATTACTTAAGGATTAAGAATATCCAATGCTATAATGCCACTTAGAAATTTGGTCATACTATTTTAGTCAATACTGAAAAACCATATCAATATGCACCACTCAAAGTTCCGCCCCACGCAGGGCATTAATCTTTACTCAAACTTTTTCAGGAAGAGCAAACTGACCAGGCATTACCAACTGTTTTGGAGTGTTTGGGTAGAAAAACTACACACCTTTCATCAAAAGTGATAAAAGTCCTCTCCAGAATTAAAGGTAGAAAAGTTTAAACATAGAAAAGCTAGTTTAGTTGATGAGGCAGTTGTTATAATGGTTGATGAATTATAAGTTGGTAAAATCTCAATGAAGAATTTACTTCAAAAGTTTAGCTCTCGAATTGACGCTAAAAATTTAACTCGTAAGGAGGATATTAATGAGTTGAAGACTTATATTCAAGTTTTGCAAGTAGAAAATAATAACCTAAAAAGTACAGTTCAGGATTTGGTGTCTAGAAATGATTTGTTGGAAAAGCGCCTAGATTCTTTAGAGACTTTTTCAAGAAGAAATAATTTAATATTTTCAGCCCTTGATGACTTAAAAAGCTCAAATGTAGAAATTGTTAGTAACTTCAATTCCGAAGTACTGGGAGTTGATGTAGCCTGCAATGGTATTGATCAAGCAGTCACCATCAATGTGTCCAGTAAAAAGAAAAAGCTAATAAAAGTTATATTTAATAAAAATAATACTGTTCGCAATATACTAAATAATACAAAGAAGCTCAGAGATACAGGGTATTTGGTTAATAAAGATTATTCTTAGGCAATGAGATTTAAGCAGCAGAAACTTTTTCAATTTAAAAGGGAAAAGCTTCAGCAGGAACGAAATAAGAGAATATAAGTGAGAAATGATACTCTATTTATGGACGATAAAGCTTATTATTGGGATATTATGGAAAACTGTGTGAAGATCAGAGTAGACATTGCTTATACAAGGATGAAAAGCCCTATTGGGGGACGAAGAGGAGTGAAGAAAAGAAAGGAGCTGTTGAATGCATCGGCATCCGGGTTTGTTCCAGACCGGCCTACTACTTCTCGAGATACGAGTACTGATGCTAAGTAGCAGCTAACGGCTGTCTGTCAAACTGTTTCAATTCCTAATGATTCTACTGTAAGTAAAAAATTTCTGAATATTTTAAGTTATAATATTTGTGGTATAAAAAATAAAGATAAAGATAGCTTTTTCATTAGTTTTGTTCGAAATTATGATATTCTTTGTTTTTGCGAAACGTTTATTGAAGATAAAGATGTAAATTTTATTTCTAATTATTTTCTAGATTGTAATTTAGTGTGGGTATCAGCAACAAGAGTTTCAAATTATAGTTGCGAAGTTGGGGGTTTGTTGATCTGTTGTAAAAGGGAACTTATCTCTAAAGGTTTATGTAAATTTGTAAACAATAATATTGATTTAGTAGAAATTAAAACTAATAAAATAAATAAAATATACCTTTTGCCAATTTATCTAGGTCCGAGTAACTGGAAAGAAACAGTGAGTTCCCTTACTGATTTTGTAAATGAAAATAATAATTTGCAGTTCTTATTATTAGGCGATTGGAATGCTAGAGTAGGAGAATACCAATGTTTTGATGAGGGGTTGTTAAATTTTGAAAATTGTGATGAAAAGAGAAGTTCAAGAAACAAAAAGCTTAATTCTGAGGTTAAAGTTGTTCTTGACTTTGCTGATGAGCACAGGTTTTTAATTATAAATGGGAGGACATCTGAAGATGAATGTGGAGAATGTACTTACATTGGACCAAGGGGTTGCTCTGTAATTGATTAGGCGTTGGTAAAATTAAAGACTTCTATGTAATTAATGAATTTTGGTCTGATCATATGCCAATAAAGTTGAATTTGAAAATAGATTTATAGGAGCTGATAGAGAGTCTTTTACCATTGATGCCAGGTTAATTTGGAAAAATTGTAGTTTGGAGACTTACAGAAATACTGTTGAAGAGAGATTAGTAAATATAGAGAGAGTTGACTTAAATGTAGTAAAACAAGCTGTAAGAGCAAGCGCCAGGAATATGCAGTCTTTTGGGGATTCTTTTAAACCAATCCAGCCTTGGTATGATAGGGAGTGCTTTAGATGAGACATAGAATTTTTAGATTATTAAATTTATTTAGAATAACAGAGTCAAGGTTAGTAAAAGATAAATATATGATGGAAAAAGTAAAATATAAAAATCTCTGTGAGCATAAGCGGAAAACTTATTACAACCAGGCTGCTATCGCTATTAAGGAGGTCAATAATGCGAATGAATTTTGGTTGCAAATTAATAAATTTAAAAAGAGAAATTACAAGTGTGGGGGAAATAACCAAATGGGTATCTGAGAGATTATATTAGTGGAGGAATTAGGCTTCAGGGTTATAAAGTAAAATTATTACTTTATGCAGACGACATAGTTGTTTTAGCGGACAAGTTTGGCAGCCCTTCGTTATGTGATAAAAGATGTGGAGGAGTATGTTAAAATGTGGAATCTGACGGTAAATCTTGCCAAGTCCAATATTATGGTTTTTAGGAAGGGTGGAGGGAGGCTAGGTAATAGAGTGTTGGAAATTTAATGGCCAGCCAGTTAAAGTGGTTTGCACTTATAAATATTTAGGAATAATGCTATCGTCAACTCTCTCATTGACTTCCCACTTTATTGAATGCTCTCGACATGCTTTATTGGGGATTAACTCTGTTTGGTCTAATTTATTTCTAAATGATCTTATTCTCCTTTCTTCTAAATATGGCTTGTTTAATTCGGTGATGCGGTCTGTGTTAACTTATGGTTGCCAATTCTGGAGTTATCGTTTCGTAGATAAAATAGAAACAGTTCAAAGGACCTTTATTAAAAAACTCTTCAGACTTCCTAAGAATATCCCGGATATATTTAGAGGCTAAATGTGTGCCTATTCATGTCTTCACATTTGGTCTTCATTTAAAATACATAATAAAATACTAAATTACCTCTTTAATAGCCAAAGAAATAGTTAAAAAGAAAATACTGTGGTACAGGGAATGGATGAATTTGGCTAATAAATTGGGATGTGTTTATATAGCGAAATTTGTGTTTCAGTCGAACAGCTGGAAAAAGAAATGAATGTTATGTAGGGAACGGATTCGTATGTATTTACATATTTTTTTCTAGGCAATTTACAGACGTTTTTCAACTAGAAGTATTTATACTGACACTTTTTAAGCCGTTTGAGTCTACTTTTATTTCACATATTTCCACATATTTGGATGTTATCGCATATTTATACATATTTGATTAAAATAAATAAATATTTCTACATATTTAATCAAAATATGTACATATTTTTTCATATTTTTCATTTTGGGCATATTTTCATAATTGGGAGGTGGTTGACAGGAACTATGAACCCAGACTGTAGGGCTGTGAATCACAGTGGGTACAATGGTTATTGTAATTTACACAGAATGCTGCTAAACAGTGACGGGCACTTGTTAGTTCTTTGAAGTTGTCTGACGTTGTCTGTTCTTTCAGCTCGTTCGTTGAAGTGTCCAATTCATTTCGTTCGGTCACTTAGTGTATTCTTTTTTGGGTGAAATGCCACGAACATCGGCCTCAAACAAACAACTGGTTGCTAAATATCTTCGCGAGTTTCCAGCAGAACTTTTTCGAAGTGATGGAGACATTTTGTACTGCACGTTTCTTGCTCTCAACGTTCCCAAGTCACCCAACATATTGCCACCGGATCGCACATAGAGAATAAAAACAGAAAGAAAGAGAGGACGTCCTATCAAGCCTTCCTTACATCTCCATCATCAAGTAAGTCTACTCTTACTGCACAGAGTACAGATTTGTGTGGGGCTTTGGTTAGAGCAGATATCCCTTTCCACAAATTTAAAAATCGTCATTTCAAAGGATTCTTAGAGACCTATATTGGGAAAAAAATGCCTGACGAGAGCTCTCTGCGGAAAAACTACCTGGAAGATACTCGTATCTATAAAGCTACACTAACCAAAATTCGAGAACATATCAAAGATGGACCGATTTGGGTGTCAATTGATGAAACCGCTGACGTTGAGGGCAGGTATATTGCCAATGCAGTTATTGGAAAACTTGACAGTGATGCTGACGTGGATTCAAAGCCATTCCTTTTGAACAATGAGGTTCTCGAAAAATGCAATCATTCCACCATTTCACGATTCTTCGATGCCTCAATGCATATCCTATGGCCCAGTGGAGTTTTGAACGAAAAAGTTCTTTTGTTTCTCTCTGATGCTGCCCCCAACATGGTCAAGGCTGGGCAATCTATTCAGGTATTTTATCCTAAGATAATTCATGTGACGTGTATTGCTCATGCCTTGCATCGAATAGCAGAAACTGTCCGATCTTTGTTCAGTGACGTAGATTCCTTAATCTCCTCGGTTAAAAAAGTGTTCTTAAAAGCACCAAGTCGCATTAAAATGCTAAAAGATCTCTATCCAGACTTGTGCCTTCCACAAAAACCAATATTGACAAGATGGGGTACTTGGCTGGAAGCAGCTCAGTATTACTATGAAAACTACAATAAAATCAAGAATGTCCTTTCACATCTCGAAGACGAAGCAGTAGCGATAAATACAGCCAAGTCTTTATTCGAGAAACCTAATTTAAGGAACGACCTTGCATTCATTTCTGACAATTGCGTATTTCTTGCACAAGCCATTACCCAACTTGAGTCTCAAAATGTTCGACTGGCAGAAAACGTGTCCAACGTTAAAAAAGTCACCGAAAAGGTGGAAGGGATACCTGGGAGTAAGGGAGATCTGATCAGATCAAAACTGGTAGAAGTACTGAGCAAGAACAAAGGGTGGGAGACCATCTGCCAGATTTCTGATATTATCAGTGGAACAGAAGTCACCTCAGAACATCGTGTACCCTTTACAACCAACGAGATAACTTCTTTCAGCGAGGCACCTATAACATCTGTAGATGTTGAACGATCTTTTAGTCGTTACAAGTCCATCTTACGCCCAGATCGTCGTCACTTTACGTTCCAACATTTGAAATATCATGTGGTTGCAAACAATTTCGAAGAGTGAAGTTTTCAAAATTGAAAATTTAACATCTTTTTATAAATAGTAAAAATGTTCTTTGTTGTATAAATCATTATAACTTGTAAAAACAAATTATTTTGTTCCTAATAAATTATTATAAATTGTAAAAATGTTCTTTTCTTGTATAAATAATTATAACTTACACCCCCCCCCCCCCAAAAAAAAATCCATTTTCATTAAAAAAAAAGTCCATTTTACTTAAATATTCCAGAAAATATTTTAAGAAAATCACATATTTTCCACATAATTGACGAAAATAAATGCATATTTTAATTAAATATTTGGCATTTTTAAATACATAAAAATCCGTTCCTTAGTTATAAGGGAAGAATTAATGCCCTATTACCAGTCGACTAGCAAACTACGAGCCTCCAATGGTATTTACCACAATATATATAAGAGACTGTCCCTGGAAGTGGATTATTTGAATCTGGGACTGGAGAGGTCGCAAGTCAGTAGTTTGATTAAAGTAAGTGCTGAAGCCCTCAATTTGAATTTCAAACCATAACAATTGTTAGGGGAAATTACAATTTCTCTATGTGTGACCTTAAAGAAGTCGAAGATGTTTTCCATTTCTTGGGACGTTGTATAACTCTTAAAATGATAAGATTGAGGTTCTTTGGTGCACAGTACTTATCGGAAGATGAAATGTTGGGTTATTTGAATGGTGCAAATTGGGCGGTGTTGGGACTGTAGATGCCACGTCCTTGCCTTACATTCAAGCCTCATATCTCCGTCCCTATAATATTTTAACTCAATAATGTGCAGCATGAATTCACAAATTATTAGCTTCCTTAACTTTATAATCAAGCTGCATATATTGCTATATAATCTCTTTAAAATAATGCTTCAATTTCATTTTTAATTCAATTATTTTTCATTTTAAAATCAAAACAATCAAAACTTGACTTCATAATTTTACTTATGGAAAAGTGAAATCTGTGATGATGTGCGTTACATGCTCTGAATGTATGAACTATTCATTCAACTAAGAAAAAGAAAAAACGCAAAGACCCTATTAATAGTTTTTATGATGAATTCCATATCACTCGGTTTCGAAAAACCGTTTTAAATTAGGCAAGTTGATGATACATCGACGCTCGATGCTGGAGCTTAATCACTTCTCCGGTAGTTTCTATGAACCATGCCTGCTTTTATCATAGTTGCTTGAAACACGCCTAATTCATTTAAAAGATTTCTAGTGTAACTAAGCGTTTCTTCAGCTAGTGGCAGCATGTCTTGTAAGAAACTTACTTTCGAGGCTTATATCGTCCTGACTGCGATTTTTGGACAGACCTGTTCAAAAATTCATTCACTTCTTATTTCTTTAATTTCGGAATCGTTAACTGTGGTGTTACAGCCTTGTTAAAAGTAGACAATCAAAACTGCCCGAAATTTATTTCAACTCGATCATTTAACATTTTCATAAGATAATGGTGAAAAGTAAAAAGGGTATCTAATACAAAATATTTGGTATCACTGGTGGTGAACAGAACGAAATGCGATTGAGTATAAAAAAACTCACTGCCGTTTTAACAAATTTTCCCGACCCATTCTTTGTAGAACAGTACGTTGAATATTAACGATAATTACCATGTATATAGGTAGTATATTTAACACTTATTTTTCCTTTTGTTTCAGAATTAGAGGCTAGTTTCCCTTACAGAGATGTCAAAATTAAAAAAGGAGAGGATGTAAAAAAGTACTACGACTTAGAAGCTGAACTTGGCAGGTAATTCTCACACCTTTTATAATCTGACTTTTCTAGAACCGTAGCATCGGACTTTCAGCTCCAGAACCCCGTGCTTCGGCCAGCTCCTCTTATTAAAGATAATTAGAGGAGGATTACGATGCAGAGGCAGCGTTATTCACTTCATTACCTGAGAAGTGGACCAGATAAACCAGCTTGCTAAAATAAAAGTTTTTAGTCCAGTTTATGATGCTCGACTGGTGATACACGTATTCTTCATCATACCTCCCACAATACGTCCATTGGCAGCCTCTTAATCTTGTCTCATATTGAAGGATAGTGTTCTCTCTTTTAAACTAAATCATTGAATTATATCGTTGAACCCTGTCTCTCCAAGTATTGCTCATTTGTTTTTCGGTTACCACATGGCGGTTAGTACTTTCTTTAATAATAATAATGACAGAACATAACGAGTTCAAAAGGCCAGGTAACTTTCTTTAACTCGAAAACCGAATCGGTGAACGATTAATGTTGCATAACCTCCAATTCTCAACTATATTTTCTCGACTTCAGAGTGTTATGTTCTCGAGTTCAGAGAGACTATGTGCCATTGAAAATTACTCTAGCATTTAATACTTTTAGCTTTTCTCTCTAATGGAATGTACAATCAAAATCTAGGAAACACTAATCGCTATAAAGTAACTAATAATAATAATTATAATAATAAAAAAACTCCCCAATAACTACCGGAAAATAAACTTGAGATTTTTGTAGAAGTCCAATATTAGCGTATTGGATTTCCACGCGGAGGACCAGGGTTCGAATCCAGCTGCTGACCCATAGATCTTCTCTTTCTAGCAGCTTCATTGTAGATTACTCATTGTAGAGAGAAATTCGGTAAAGATCTCATTGAAATCAGATAAATAAAAAAAGAGTTATAAAGGTTTTGAAAACCTCCAAAATTTAACCTTCTATATCTCCTAAAAGATAATCTCTAGAACATTGAAATTTATACCAGTTATACAGCTAACGTTTCTCTACGATTCGGTAAAGAATTCATTTGAATCTGATAAATAGAAAGAGTTATAAAGGTTTAATATTTTAACGAATTTGAAAATCTCTAAAATTTATCCTTCTCATGACCTATCATGACTAAAACATTGCAATTTATACCACTTATACAGCTATGTTTTGTCTAGGATTCGATATAGAATTCATTGAACAAAATAAAAGGATTTAACCTTCTATATTTCATTAATATTATCACTAAAACATTATAATTTATACCATTTATATAGATAAATTTTCTTTACAATTCGGTATAGAAGTTATTGAAATCTAGTAAATACCAAAAGAGATATAAAGGTTTGAAATTTGAATGAATTTGAAAACCTCTTAAATTTAACCTTCTATATTTCATAAGCGATAGTAACTAGTACACTGCTATTATTTATACCAGTTAAACAGCTAACTGTTCATTCATCCAATTTTTTTTGTACGTTTAAGGAGTTGATTACGCCGGCATTTATGTTAGTGCATTTTCTATGTGGCAATTGATTCTCATTTAAATTCAGTTAATTTCAGTTTTATAAAGTTGTAGAACTTTGCTATTAAAATGTTTGTAAATAATATGATTTCAAAGCTCAAATCATCATTCGGGATACGCTACTAGTAGAAACAGATGGTAACCTTTACGGATTAGCTGGTGCAAGAGTACTACAACTTGCGCACAATGAATAAAATTAATACTAACTAATGCGATAGATCTATTTTTATAACATGCTCACTTATAAATAAAGTTTTTTAATTGGAACATAACACTCAAACAACCATTGGTTACATAGCTGTAACATAATCCTACCCGATAACACTTTTATTTCCATTATTCCTTTCTGTATTCTCGGAGATATATTCTTTAAATAAATTTTAACCATATAAATATTAGTACAGAATCTGACAATACCATTCCCTACATTTCTAATTTAATTACAGAATTTAAAAAAAACAAAACAAATCTTTTACAAATAGTTACCGGCTTTCTCATACTACATTATACTAGGCAAATGAATTTTATAGCAACTTAAAATTTGTACTAAAAAAAGAATCGAGTTAAATATACGTGCTTACTGAAAGGAACTAATTAAGAAAAACAAAAAAAAAAAACTAGAAAATCTATCCTCTAACTAATTCGAACAGCAAGTCGATTTTTTGAAATTTGGAATTTGTGTTAAATATTTCATCCTAATAGTGACAAGTCTATGAGTTTCACTGAAATAGTACTTTAGAGGGGAGTCCTAACACTTCCTCTCCAAGAAATGTGCTTAATCGAATTTTAATGGCCAAATGTTCGAAATAAAAATTATAGGACTATTTGACGCAATATGGCTTCCAAGATTGAAAAAATTTAAAGCAGCCATTTTCGAGAAAATATAAAATAACTGAAAAATCAGTTATTCAGATATATCAGAAGTGGCACTTCCGATTGACTGCTTTTGTTTAAACGTTTATTGCCGTGATCTCTATCGGCGCCTAAATCAAATATCAATTTTATAATTTCTGTAATTTTTTGTTTTTGAGTTATGCTGATTTTATCCACTTCATAGACACAGTCTCGCACAAACCTGCAGACCTATTTGTAGAAACACTTTTTTGGAAACTCAATTTTCTAAATTTGGAATACGAGTAGTACAGCATTTCTTCTTGCGTTGTATTATAAAAAAGTAAAAATCTGTCAGTTTTTCTCCAACTATAATTCTCAATATTCTAGCTCATACATACAACTTGTTAACCCGTTACATTACGCTAAAAATTTAATTTTGAAGTCTACCCTTTCTCTTTAAAACAATTTTTCTTGAGTAAATTATTGAAATATGTAAAAGTCATATACATATATACGAAAAAAATCTAAAAGCAGAAAAATCTGCCCAGAAAAGAGAAAATTTGGGTTGAGTAATTTCTTCTTGGAATCGTACCATCATATTTAATCCTTAAGATGAAGTGAGCATGCACTGTACTGCAATGGCACTTTAGAGAAGAGCCGACCTCATAAGTGTCCTTAATCGAATTATTAACGAATAATTAAAACAGTACCTACAGATCTATGTAAATTTAATAGTAATTGTAGTATTTTAATTGTAAATTTCATAGTTTGGATTGTATTCCGTATATTGAGCGCCCGTAACTTCTGATGAAGTCCTTTCGGAATATGAAGTAGACAGCAAGCTTAGAATGTAGATGTTGAACCCGTAATGCTATGAGGCAAAACATTAACGAGCCTACTTTTAGACGATAACTATCGATACAGTCAAACATTTTCCTAAATCCGGAATGGAAAAAACTTACTATCACTGTCCACACTAGATAATAATTAGAATTTTTTAAAACGTTAATTACTGGTTCCAAATTTCGACGAACTGATATGACTTAGTTATATCAATTTATGGCTGAGTTTCTTCTGATTCTGGAAAAACTGGCGAATCGTTTCCATACTTTCCGTTTTATTATAATAAATTTTATAAGTATTTTCTTTTACAGGGGAAAATTTGGCACTGTATTTAAGTGTCGAGAGAAAGGCAGCAAATTAACGTTGGCAGCTAAATTTATTCCAATAGAAAGAAGACAGGATCGGAAGAATGTGGAACGCGAGGTTGAGATTATGAGAACACTCCAACATCCACGGCTCATTCAACTTTATGACGCTTTTGAAGCAGACAACATTATGTGTGTCATTCTAGAATTGTAAGTTTTAAATGTTTTTCAGGTATTCATAAATCTTCTAATATTTTTTATTTTTTCTGCATCTGTTCAATAACTCATCTAACCATTTGTGAGAGAAGTCGTACTGATAATCACTATTGATTTAAATCATACTAACATATTTAGCTAAAACTAGCCCGGCATCCAATCGGAAATACATAAAAACAAGTCGTGGCTCCTATACCTGCAGAAGGAGTTATGAATCCTCGGAGGCGGAGCTAAGAGTCATCATCCTGAAGTGTGCTGTCTGAGGTCACATAACGATTTTGTCCATCAATAGCATAGCTATAATTTTGGTTGATATTTGTTAAGGTAACTGTATCTCTTTTACTTTAAGAAGTTTAATTGCTTCTATCGTTATAAAGCGAAACCCCATCACGTATATAGAAAAAAATACGAAACCTGGGATTCTATTTAGAACGCCGATTAACTCCCTTCACCGACGCACATTGCAACACTAAAACTACTGTAACGTTTACTGAAAAACACTTAAAACTATCATTTTAAAACCAAAAACTTATTTACAAAGCAATTATACGATCTATGTCTACTTACTATGTAGTTCAACCAACCTTTCTTAATCCCGTTGCACTCAGATTTCCCAATCCAAAATCCTCCTCCAATTCACTGACACTTCCTTTTATAGCTCTTATCTTACCTGCCATAAGGACATCAATATTCCTTTCGATTTACATCTGGTTACCAGTCGGTATAGAAAATTTCACTCCAGGCTTACCACCCCTCCCTTTTCGTTTAGTTTTCATTATCAATTTCCACCCTGCCTGGAAACTCTGCGTTTCATCTAAAGCAAAATTGGCTCTGAGATCATTTAATGTAAATATGAAGACACACCGTTGGGTTTGTAGTTTTTCGGGCGCCGTTTTGGAGCGATGTCATTCAATTTCAAAGTCAAAATAAAATCTTATCTTTTACCTATTTAATATAAACTTATGTGAATATCAGTAGTAATTTGAGGATAATAATTTTCAATTCTTAGAAAAAAAATCTTTCACATTAAAAATGGAAGTGTACCTGACAATATGACATCTGATTTTGTACACTTTTCTTAACGGCAAAATAGGAGTCGTGTTTGTACTGTTGAAGGTGTAACGTCGTGTCTTGCTGTTTGTTCTTTAAAAAGTGGTTTAAAGGAATCGTACTGATTTGAAAATTTGTAGAAATATTGTTGTTATAGTTCTGGTTATTGATATAATTTTCAACAAAATCTACCGGACAGTTTTTAATTTGTGAGTAATTATTCATTTATTAATTTTAGTAAACAGATTTGAGCAAGTAACAATCAAGATTAAATTTGGTGGTAGTAGGGATAGAGAATTGAACATCATAGTTACTTGGACTTCGCTATTTGCAAACATTAACAAACAGTAAGAGAAATTTATTTGGCTATTTCTATCCATAAGTTACATATAAACTGATTTTAAAAATACTAGAAACCATATAATAAATAATAGTAACAGCAATTATGTCGATTGCAGAAGAATTTAAAAATTTTCGTCTTGAGTTAAAAAAAGATTTTGAGGAAACTATATCGAATATTATTGAAGAGATAAAAGAACACATTTCTTTCTTAGACGTTAAAGTTAAAGATGTAGAAACGAAAATTAGAGATGTAGACAGAGAGGTGAGGGAAAAAATATATTGTAATTTATGATGTTAATGAGGATTTCTCAGATTATTGGGAAATGGAGAGATACATATGCGATCTATTTAAAGAAAAACTTGAAGTTGACATTGCAGTTAATGACATCGATTTTATTAGGCGATTAGGCCGAGGAGATAAAAACAACACGCCTGTCCTTGTAGGATTTGCAACTTTTCGTAATAAGCTCCTTGTTATGCGAAACATCCTTAAATTAAAAGGTCTGAAAGTGCTTATTTCAAATGATTTTGCAAAGGAGGTGAGAGAAAAGAGGAAACACTTGTGGCCCCAAGTGTTAGAGGCTAGAAAAGAGCGTGAGGTAAAAAGACGTGGTTAGAGTATGATAAACTCATCATTAAGGATGATGTTTACTCCAAAAATGCAAATAAAAAGCGTTTGTTGTCTACTTCACCCCCTATGGCGCAACAACAGGAAGTGAAGGTTACAGATATTGCTTCAAGTAAAAAAAATAAAACTGAGAGGACTGAAAACATAAAATCAAACTTAGAGCGTCTCTCATATAAGCCTCAAACTTCATCCGGTAATCATGATAAAAAACAAGTTCAACAAGAAACACCGACACGGCTGAAGACATAGCAATCATCCGTTCTTGAAGGGGGGAAAATTGTGGCTTACAACATTCATGGATTGAAAAAAGCTTTATCTGATCGAAATTTTGTGAATTATTTGAACAATTTCCATGTTTTTTTTTACTTTTCGAAACTTTTGTAGAGGAGAAAGATGTGGGCTACTTCAGCTGTTTTTTTCCGGAGTTTTCACTAAAATGGGTTGCAGCATCGAGAACTGCCACAACTGGAAGAGCTCTCGGTGGGCTTGTGTTTGGTGTTAAGAGATAAAATCAATAGGTTAGTGAAATTCACTAGTTTATCCTGCTGTGATGTTATACAAGTTCAACTGATTAATGATTGCATGTACGATATATTGTGCCAGTATACTCAAATTTTATCTCCTGGGAGTATGAATTTAGAAAAATAGCTGAATTATTGTTTTATTAATTTATTTTTTATTGAATTATTATGGTTACAGTTATTGCAACAGCATGTATTATATATTGGCATATTATTATTGTAATATCATCCTTATTATTATTAATATTATTATTATTTATTTTTTGTCTATTGTAAATTCGACTCCCCCAACGGTCAGTGACCACGGTAGCTGTCTTTATAGTCATATTTTTTTTCCATTTTTCTTTTTTATTTAATATAAAATAATTATGCTTTTATATATGTCTATAAAAATTGTTTAAAAAGAGTTTTTTTTTTTAGTTCAAGTTTGATTATTTTGTATTGTATAGATGTGTACTGAATTATAATAAAGACAAAAAAAAACGCAAAATAATTAAATCTATTTAGTCAATCATGCAGTATTGAATTGTAAAATTCATATTATATAAATTTTAAAACTGATTTCTGTATTTACAAGCGTGTCTATTTTAAAATAAGATTCAGACAAATTGTGACAATAAGATTTAATAATACATTTTGTGTTATATTTTTCATTTTCACAACATTCTTGAAAACAAATTTTTCCTTAAATATTTTAAGCTTTGTTTTGGCCATAAATCAACGAAAACTTTTCCTGCAATTATTTTTAATAAATGATGGTGTTCCCAAAAATTTCACCATCATTTGTACCAGCAGAAAACTATATCAATAACGATTTATTTGCCACCAAGTTCAGTTTGAATTTAATAAGACGTATAATATAATATTAATAATTTGTAATCCATAAATTAATAAGTAACATTTCTATTTTTAAGAAAGTGCGAATTTAGTTTACTTTGGCTGATCGCATGAAGGTATCACCTCTGTTGCTTTCCTAATTTCTGAAGTTTTGTAATGCGGATGTTTTAATAGATTCGTCCACATTTTTAATTTCCATATTTTGTAAAACCAAGTTTCATTCAGTATAAATGAGCTACGTTAAGAAGTTAATTTAATTTCTTTGTTCAAAAACTAGTATTTTGTTGCAATATTCTTATTTTAAGTATAAAAAGAAATTAAATAAATGAATAGCTTCAGTCATTAATAAAATGCGGATTTTGAAATTCGACAGTTACCTTGAATTAAGAAAACTAATTTGTTTGCCTCTAATTTCAATTCTTTCGGGCGTTATTACTATTATTATCTTTAACCCTTAAATCTACATTAAGAACGAATTTATTTTACATTCTTTTCAGTTTATTAGATTTTTTTTATATAAACAGATTAGAGTTTTTATAAACAGAGTGAAGAATGTGGATAATAGTTAACAGTACTTAAATGATTTGAGATCTTTGAAACTGAATAAATGAATGAATTATATTTAACGCAAAGTTTAAAAAGCTGAGCATTGGTGTAATTTGTAATGCCTTTATAGCTGTACCGTTTGACGTGTTTGTCCTCTAATTAAGTTCAGAGTTAGTAATTAAAATAAGGTTCTATTGTTGCTATTTAGAGAGGATCGCTTTGAAACGTTATTGAATATCTGTTTACTCATTGTTCAATAACTCAATTGCAGTCAAGCTTTCTAATTGATTAAACTGTTTGTTTTGAGCGGGCCAATAGTTGCGATGGTGATTAACGTCCCAAAACTCTTTTTCATTCTTTTGATGCCATTCGAACTGGAACGACAAATTTAAAATGCAATTTTAGTTTCGACTCTCAGAGCTTTGCTTAGTAGGTAGGCTGGCGCCCTTTGTTGTAGAATATTTTTTCGCACATCGCCTCTTGTTTCATCGATCTATTCTTAGAGAGGAGGGAGTGGATATTGTTTTATTAAATCGCTATTATGATTATTATTCTGAATTGTGTAGTAACTCATTTCAAGGGGTTACTAGAAATTATTTAACAAATGTTTCAGGATAGAAGGAGGTGAATTGTTTGAACGCGTCATCGACGATGATTTCATACTGACAGAAAAAGCTTGCACAATATTTATGCGTCAAATTTGCGAAGGAGTAGAGTTTATACATCGCAAGAATATACTCCACCTAGATCTTAAGGTAAAGCTATTAAGATATAACCTGGTCTTGCCTGAAAACTCACATGGCTTTGAAATGGTATGTGCTACACTCGACATAAAAAATGAACTTTATATTTCGTTTACGACCACAAGCTTGGTGCTAATTTAGTAATTCACTTTTTTTAGGATTTTCTTGTACACAGCTGCTACGATTTGCATTATATTTTGTAAATATGTTACTTAAATTCATAAAATAAAATGAATTTATATAAATAATTATGTTAGAAAATTGGTTTAAGGCAGTTCTGCGGGTGATGTGGTAGGCTTCCCCCTAAAGTGTCATTTCGGTGTAATTTTTAGTTGTTAAGCATTATATAGAAATTATTTTCTAATTTGAAAAAAAAGAAAGTTAAAAACAGAATAGAAAACAGAAAGTAATGCGAGGCCACTGCAGATTTTCTCATAGAAATTGACGAATGTAATGAGTAAGTGAATAGTTATGTTCTTTAGTTTTCTAAAACCCTCGAGGAACGCCGGCTACTTTAGCTAGTACTTAGTACAACTCTTTGCACATATAAAATTCTTTATGACGATCTTGTCAGGAAATCATAGTAAAAGACAATGAAGGCCGTGGGCACAGGATCGACTAAAAAAAGCCGTAATAGCCTGCCCCACGTCACTCAGCTCAGAATTAGGAACATATCAACACTGTTCGGTAAAATTTTTAAGTTAGGTTGTAGTCTTATACTTGTTAGGTTGTAAAAGGGCTGGTTGCCAAAAACTGCACGATAAAGGGTAAAGTTCAACATTTTTCAAAAACACCCAAATTTGATAATTTTTCCTTTTTTTTCTGTTAAAAATAAATTTCCCATTTTTTTTTTTTAAACAAAAGGGAATATTCTTATTCTTAACTATGTATAATTTTTTTGGAACAAGCTGGCCAAACAAATTTTAAGAAAACATGACCGAAAATGGGCAAAAACATAGATTTTAGAAATTCTACTGCTTATATTTTTTTCTTACTTCAAAATTTTTCTGAAATAGGTTTCAAATAAAAGTTTCTTCACGTTGCAATTCTCAGAAGTGAAATGCTCAAACAACTGCATGATCTATTGTAATTAGTAAAGTAAAGTAACGGTTGACTGATTTTGTCTAAAAACATAACATATTGTCGGCTCTCCATGTGGAGCCTAAACCAAAAATAGCATTTCAACTTTTTACGATTTTTAGTTTCTGCGTTATGCTGACGCATTCACAACCAAATAAGCAGTTCTAACTTTAAATCATTTTTTTGTACTTAAGGTAAACATGGGACTGGTTATAAAAAAAAGATGCTATCTCCCTGAAGGTCTAATGTGCAAAGTCTTCAAGGCCTTTTACACTAACTGTTTTTGCGATATGATCTACTCTAGTCTCAGGTTGCCAGAGGTACCGCAGCCCAGCGATGGCAATGCAATTAAACTGGATACGAGATGCTGTTTCTTCTTTCTTACTGAGATTGATCAATCCTGTCCTTGAAGTGCTTTCAAACTTAATGGTTGCTTCCTAATTTAACAGTCTCTGTTTTTACACCGTATTTCATTCGCATGTCTTGGGAAGCCTGCCAGAAAAATTAGACATTATTTTACAACTTTAAATAAAATTTCGGTGATGAATCTTACATAGCTGTCCAACTGGACAGTTTTAATAACATTACTTGGGGCACAGTCTGTGAGGCTTCTTCTAATAAATCAGTCTTATGTGAGTCTTATTCAGCAATTAAGCTAATTGCAGGAAGTTAGAAGACCATCATTTTCTGTACTTTGGACCCATCTTGAGCCATCAACGTGATGGCATTCCAGTAGCTATTTTTGAAAGAAAAATCTGCATACGTCCCGTTTTCACCTTTCTAAGTAATGATGGATGAATTGGCAATTCAGAGGAAGCCAGAACTAGGGTGCGAACTGGGTGAGGGAGAAGCTTAATATTCAAATATTCTATTAGTGAGGAACGTGTGTGTATTCAAAAAGAGCAATACACCTTTTTTGATTAACTAAAGAAGGATATTTTACAGCCAAAACAGGTGGTTCGCTGACAAATAACTCTGATGTTAACACTCACGTTACTTTCTCTTGTCCCGTTGATATAATGGTAATTGTATCTTCTAATCAATGACAATCGTCTACTAATAATGAATTTTACTGAATGTGTGTGGGAGGGCCTGCTACAATTAATCTGGCAGATAAGTTATCTGGAGGTTATACAACCTCCCACCACCAATAATTTCGTAAGTATGTTTTCAAATCTCAGCTATCGCTCTCAAAACACACGAAAATAATTACTTTCGGAAAATTGTTTCAAACAAACGTCACAAAGGAATAACATTCTAAGTTTAATAAAAAATGTCTACTATGCTAAACGTTCAACTGGGTAGTACCAAATTAGGTTTTGTTTTGTGGGCAGGAACTCTTATTTTACTCTTCTTCTTCCAACAAATAAAAAGTAGCTACAAGCGGGACTCGAAGTGAAGAAGCGCCGTTACATAATTGTGACGCAAAATCTCCTAAATTTCTGGATTCAACTGAACCATTTTTTAAATCGCATTGATTCTTTTATAAACCAATAAAAAAAAAATCTTAAATGGTGTACCTAATAATTAACTTTTGATAAACTAGTTTGTAACTAGAACAAAATTAAAATGGGAAAAAATATTTTGTTACACCCTAATACTAATCATTTTTTTCCAGCCAGAAAATATTTTATGCTTAACTAAAACTGGAAACCGTATCAAGATAATTGATTTTGGACTAGCCCGTAAATATGAACCAGATAAAAAATTACAAGTACTCTTTGGCACGCCAGAATTTGTTGCGCCCGAGGTTGTCAACTTTGATCAGATCTCATTTGCCACTGACATGTGGTCTGTGGGCGTCATCTGCTACGTCCTGTAAGTAGTTGCTTGCTCTTTCAATGGTTGCGTTTTGATGTCATGTTATGAGAGTTTGTAGCTTTTGTTTAGGACCTTTAAGAACTATTTAAATGACTAAATTAAAAAAGAAATGATTAGCTTAGTGAGAGCACTGGGCTCTCACGCCGATACCGGTTTCGAGTACAACTGCTGGCATCTTAAGAAGCATGTAACAGCCCTCTGCCTGGTTATGGTTGTTATATTCAACAAGAGAACACTATGCGGAGGTGCACTGAAGATCTCCGGTTACTAATGACTTCAAATGTTGACGCGTCTTTATTTATACTGGTCTGCAATATTCTATCCTCCTAATTAATTATAGGACATTAACTTCGATATAATTTGCCAACAAATAATTTGTAAAAGAAACTGTATCCATAATAAGAGAACATTAGTTGAATTTTGGAAAATACACAAATGCTTCCCTTATCTTTCAAGTAGTATTTCTTAATACACTATTACGCTGGCAGCAGAGTGAGAGAATAATAATCACCCCGCACAAAGTGGAAGTCTTGGGTGCGACGCCCTTCCAAATCGTAAGGGATCTCATAGGAGGAACCAACATGAAATCCACCTTTCCAATTTTTGGCCAGACGTGCGATAGTGGATTAAAAGCAAATTGTGCACTTCTTTTTAATAAATTGTTCTAGATTTTAGTAGGGCTTGCAATTAGTATTTACCATATTTTCTTTCTCAAACTGGGACAATTAGGAGAGACAGACAGACACGTCGCAACCTCATTGCTCTAGACTCTTTTATACATGTATACTTAGATACTTGTGGACTTACGCAGATAGCTGAAAGTACTCACAATAAAAGTTTATGGACAGAACAATACACATTTATAGAAAAGCTAGTATTTACAGAAGCAGGACAACACCATCGCGACTCGGAAAGATAACAGATAGACTATGTCTAAAACCTGAGCTGCCAAATATACTGTTCTTCCAAACTTAACAAACAGCCAGTGATAAATTGAAGTGATAAAGCAAACATAAAAAAATTAGCATCAATAGTATAATAATAATACTTCGTCTTTATTCGAATACTCTTACAAAACAAATGAAAAACAAAATACATTCTTTATTTTAGACATACCTCACTGATCCGTCGGAGGTAGTAGTCTCCTTCCAATATTATACTTTATGTACACAACTTTTTTCAAAAAAACAAAACAAAGAAACAAAAAAGAAAATAATAATCTATTACTCAATAATTAAATTCCTGCACCAGAGAATACCGTACTTCCATGCTGTCTTAGCAAACTTCCCAGACTGTCCGAATCCTTACTATTTAATAAGTCCTTAAATTCACAGTAAGTCCATATGCTTTTTTTTTACATATATATATTTCAACCGAAATTCTTTTAAAATAGTGCATATGGATATAAAATGGAAAATATCTTCTTTCTCGTTTCTATTATGCAGTGAACATAACTTAACCTGATTGGTAAAACTGTACTTAATTAATAGTATTTTCCTACTTTTTTTTTTTTAAATAAAGAAGATACATGACGTGACATGTTATGAAAAAGTTGTTGATTCATATAATTTTTCATTTTAACTGCGTCGAAGAATTTAGTTCAAGACAGATCTCAATTGAATTTGCAGCCTAATAAAGCCTTAATTGTAGATTCAACCGATCTACCTCCTTTTCAGGATATCGAAAATATCCTTTCCACGGGTGCACACTTACCTAGCACGCTGAAAATTTATTTTATAAATGATTTTTTAATCAAATTGTGCGTAAATCGTCCAGCCAATATATTTGATACATTTCGATTTATATTAAATAACCAAAATGATACACTTTGCTGGGTCGCTAGGAGCCTTCAAAACGGTGAGTCCCGGCCAAAACGACAAGTATGCTAAGCCTAGCAAACAATGGAAGTAATATTTTAAAACTGGTACGCATACTAATTTCTGTTATCACTATTTCTGTTTTTATTTTTACAGATTATCTGGTCTTTCACCGTTCATGGGAGAAACAGACATCCAGACTATGTCAAATGTTACATTAGCATTGTATGACTTCGATGATGAGGCGTTCGATGATATTTCTGCTGAGGCAAAAGATTTCATCGCTAAACTGTTGACGAAGAGCCAAGCGTAAGTCTTTAGTCAGTAGATAGATAATTTTTTTCTATTTATTTATTACAAACACAGGACCCTATTCTAAAACGTTATGCCTTGAAAAGAGAACAATACTATTGATTTTAAATATTATTGCTAATTTACATAATGGTAGTTTCCTTAATGGTTTATTTCTTATTTTTAAAAAGTCTGTACAATTGTGAATACATTCTAAAGTGAACTAGCGTAAACATTTCCGGTCCATCGCGAACAAATTTATTCTGTATTCTGTATTTATACATACAAATATTTATAGTAGAGGAAAAAAAAATGGGTATTTGGGTAACTTTTTAGTGCAAATGTAATGGAACGTTCTGGCAGAAACATCTTTTTTCTTAAAAAAAACTTTAAAACTTAAAAACTTTAAAAACTGAAAGGAGTCTTTTACTTCCGCCTTATAGAATATTTCTTAGGTCCAGCTAATTACCGGACTTCACTAAAGTAGAAACTAGAGCGGTCTTTTTTTGGTTGAACCCTAGAATAGCGTCAGCAAGAAGATCCAATAACTAGCTTAAAGATGGTTTACAACAATCACTTTAGATATATTTTGAAATCTATTAAAATAATACAATATTAGAAAATAATGTTTATAAAATTGAATTTTCCTTAGATATGTCATTTTCTTATAAATTTCAATATTTTATTTATTTACTGTAGATGATAATTCAAATATATCAGAAAATAAACCATAATAGATTATTTACAAGCATTAAAACTTACTGGCATTACAAGCTCCGAGAAAGCCTTTGCCCTTGGCTTATTTATTATCTTTTAAAAATTAACTTCTTGTAGCACAAAAAAACTTTGTTTTATAATAAAGGTCGCGATATCTAGCCTTCAAACTATGTAGTGAAGTTCAATAAGAGAATTGATTATAAAGTACGATTGATTATAAAATACTCGTAGTACTAGTAACTTTCTACCAATTATTTGATACATCCTCTTCAGCTTGAGCTTCCAATTACTTGACTCACAATCTACTTTTTAAATTTCCTTAAGGCTCGGAATTTTTCCTTGATTCTTTCATCAATAAAACTTCCTCAAATACTATTGATCAACTAAATTAATATTGAAGAGATACTATTAATATTATACAAGTACATTTTATTCTCACGGCAAATAAGAAACCTAAACAAAAATTATTTTCCTGAACGAATTTTTCCATTCAATATTTCTTGGAAATGTTTTTTGAATCAAAGTGATAGAAGTTCATATAGTAATTAGTGAAAATTCGGATTTCAAACAATATATCCTTATAAGAGTAAGTAAATGGTGATCACAACACTTTTTTTACCATTCTCACCTTATTGGAGTGGTAAAACTGTCCGTAGGATTGATTGACAAAGTACGCTTCCAGATACACTTGTCATTTATATAGTTATCACCTATTTCCTAGACGTTTTTTTAGTTTTTATAAAAATACATTTTTTGCTTATTTATCAAATTTTCGTGCTTATTGGTGCTGCTTGAAACTAATTAATTATAGCTATCCTAATGAACATTCCTCTGTGAACGTAAACATAATAAATGTAAAACTACTTGCGAATATCCTCGAAGACTCCGTATGACTCAGTACATTTTGATGTTCCATATTTTGTAATAGGATATGTATATATATTTATATCTATGTATATTACAACAGGTGTTGTAAGCAAATAGTTATTTTAGGCAAATAGAATTTGCCTATAAGTCTTGTCAGATTTATGGCACGTATGATTTATTTGAGTCTGTTGGCAAAAAAAGAAAAAGTACTGATCCTTAGATCTCTGGAAGATCCCATACATGACTATTTTAGGCATATACAAAAATACATTTATGCTTCATAAATCTGACAACTCAACTTTTCGAGAAAACTAGAACTGAAGAGGTCTTAAGAAATCTTATGTAATAACGTAAAATATGAAAATCATATAAAATATTTTGGTACATAGGTAAAAGAACTTCATAAAAAACCACATTCATCCCTGGAAAAAGCTTTTAGGCAAATAATATTCACTTTGACTAGTTATCACGTAGCCATTTACCAATACAGTATGAAAAACCTATCTAACAGGCAAAATTACTTACCTAAAATAACTGACACTAGACCTAAAAAATGTAAGGTTTATGTATGAATATATTAAGTTGCTGCAATACATAACGATTAGGTCAAAATGATTATTCAATTTCAAATAATTTTTTATTATACATCTTGATTATAATTGGGGGCTTGATGAACCGGGTAATGATGCAGTAAGTGAATTATGTACACTACTACGTATGAAAGGAGAAAATAAATAAGAGTATTCTTAGAGCGTTCTTTTAAATTATCTTTTGGTAAGTATTTCAAACTTATGTGTTCTTAATTCATTACTTTCTTTGTGTTTTGCTGTGTCCCAGTTTAACTCTTTGGCTTAAAACGATTTGCTTGCTTAGTTATTTTGGCTATTAAACATTTATAATATTCCCAATAATAATTAATAATATTTCAGGATAAAACAGAATATGTGTATAGGCCAAGATAAATATTTTCAAGCATTTGTTTGGTATTAAAAAGAAAAAATTTGATTCGAATAAAAATAAAATCATTGGAACTGATTTTTTTGCAATTTTAGAGATCAGTTTTAATATCACTAAGGGAAATTTCATTATTCTCGTATTTATTTGATTCTTTCTTTCTTTGATTTTCTTGTCGAAAGAATACATTGTGGTATGAGTTTATTTTGCTATAAAAGAACCTTTTGCCTTGCAGTATCAAAAATATGTCTTATGAACCAAATTTACTTTGTTAAGTAATAAACATAACTAAACAAAATAAAAATTGAATATTTTAAATTTAGTAGAATGTTAAAAATCAATATACACAAATATGTACATCTACGAAAACGTATTAGATCAGTAGTGCTGGATAATATCGGCGATTTAATTTGTCGTAGCACGCATCTATTTAATATTCCTGACCAGTTTCAAACTTTTATTCATCATCAGAGGTTGATTTATCAGTTTGGTGCAGAGAATCTCACTTCCTCAAATATGTTTCCGTCTCACACTACACTTGCCGACTGAATGTTGGATGTTACATGGATAGTGTTATGTAAAATACATATTAATGAACAGAAAAACATTTTTGTAAAAATAGCTAATTACATTTAATGAAACCTTTTTTATACGAAAGGGCGGCGAATTTAAGCAGGATATACTGAATTTGTACTGGGAAATGATTCTTGTTAAATTAAATATTGGTGAACATGCGGTTCTTATCACTTTATAAATTAGTGAAAGCCTAAAAAAAAAAAAAAATTAAAAAAACAGCTACATGCTCGTAAATTCATGTTTTTTTGTGTGTTTTTGTATGTTTGGCATGGAATGTCTTAAACAGCATGTCCGAGTTATAGGTAATTTGGTCGTTCATATTTATATGTATAGGTTTGTGTTTGTATATTTCTAAGATAAACAAAATGTGCAAACACAAACCATTCACAAAAACATAATTTATTTATTAGCTCTCAATATTCACAGTTTATGGGTACAACAACTGAACAAACAAATTATCATTGAAAAATAATACGTACTTCTACAAAAAATAATAAAAATAAATGAATAAACCCTTATTATTCAAAATTATACAAATATTTACTGGATCTGATCTACGACACTTCAGTTCCAGACTTCACTAAGTTGGTCTTCCTTGCGGAGATAGGTTCCCGTGGTGCTCAGCCTTTCTGGGCTGGGCATTGCTTTGATGTCTGTCTCCTTTTCTCTACAATCCACCTACATTCATCTCTTGAACTGCCTACATCTGTTCCATTTGTTTGCCTACGGGAACCACACGGTAACTGCATCATTGCTTCTTACCACACATCCTGACAATTGCCGTTTTAACTGCATTCTGGAAAACCCTGATCTCTTGTTGCTATCCAGTGTGTTCTTTTAATGCTCATCATGCTCAGCTTAACCCTCTCTGACACACATTAATATTGGCTTCCTAGGCTTTTGTAAGGGGCCATGTTTGATTGCCATAAGTCATGATAAGTAATATGCAGCTTTCAAAATCTCTTCTTTTCCATGTCATCTTTATATTGCCTTTCACCATATAACTTAAGGTACAGTACTAGCTCCAGGTGAGGGCCATTCTTTTACATTACGAACGGCCAAATTGACAATAACTCGAACAAGCTGTTTCAAGTTATTCCGCACCTAACACACAAACACAGCAAAGCAAACCTCACTAAAACATTATACATACGAGGGTCGTTTGAAAAGTCCGTGCAAAGTCCGAGAGATAGCACCACTGGCGCGTATCGAGGTTATGTTTAGTTAGTAGCATCTCTTGGAAGAACACACACCAAGTTTCAGCCAGATCGGTCTATTTCTTTGTGTTTGGCATTCGTTTGAATCGAGGAAATCGAGTGATTTTCAAAAAATGGACGAAAAAGAATTTCGTGTGTTGATTAAACACTACTTTATGAAAGGCAAAACGCCTGAGGAGACTAAAGAGAAGCTTGATAAACATTATGGTGACTCTGCACCTTCGATTAGAACAGTTTATAAGTGGTTTAAAAATTTTCGGAGTGGCCATATGGGCACAAGTGACGCTGAACGTTCTGGACGCCCTGTTGAGGTTACTACTCCAGAAATCATTGATAAAATCCATGATATGGTGATGGATGACAGAAGAGTGAAGGTGCGTGAGATTGCTAGTGCTGTGGGCATCTCGAATGAACGGGTACATAATATTTTACTTTTCAAACGACCCTCGTATATTAAAACTGTCCGGTAGGACAGTTGTGTAAGGGTTGATCGTCATATACTCGTATAACATCATGAGTACATAAGTATGTTTTTTTGCTATTGAAGTGATTTTTTTAAGATTTTACTTATTTATTAAGTGGTCAGAAGCACCTGATCATTAATGTTTAATTTAATAATAATTTCTCTGTTCAGATTCAATGTTTGAATGAATCAACCCTTATGCTTGACTTTTTAAACTTTTTGATAAGGAGTAAAATAATATAATTGTTTAAACTACTTCCTTTCGGTAAAAAGCACCTGCATAATGAGAGAAAAATCCTATCCTGAATTGAGATTAGAGACCGGTAAAATGAATTTTATTAAGCTAAAGGGGGGAAGGGATTAGCTATGCGGTTAGCGTACTGGACTCCCACGCGGAGGTCCCGAGTTCGAATTCAGCTGCTGACCCTTAGATTTCCTCTTCCTAGGAGCTGCTTACAGCTCACTGTCCGGTGATGGATAGTGCTGTCTGTAACGAGAGAACACTGTCTGGAGGCCGGCAGTGCACTGAAAAATGCTCCAGGCGCCAATAACCTTAGATGTTGACGCGCCTTAAATCATTAAAAAAAAAAATTAAGCTTAAGGTTATAACTTTGATCAGTACCTTGTTCTCGCATAATATAGTGACCAGTGTGCTCCACTGGTTTTGAAAGGGCTTTTCAGTGAACAACTTTTTACTTTTCAGTTAATACGAATTAGTATGTAGTCTTTGAGGTGATCTAATAAGGTTGAGAAAACGACTTAAAGAAGACAGGAAACCAAGAGTACTCTGTAGGGGAACCCTCTTCGAACTGAGGTAGGATAAAACTTCCCAACTATGTTCGGAGAAGATCATGCATCTGTCTGAGCAACTAAAGGCTGCGCGAGTTGACAGGTTTCGTTAGGAGACACTGGACACACGAATGTTCTGAAGAATCTAGGCTTAGAAGAATTGCGATTATTGGGTACATGACAGGTATTTAGTGTAACTTAGCATGGTTATTTTCTTTCATTCTCACTGGTTTCGAATTTAAATCCAACTTCAGAGATTGGTTGAGCAGATGAAGGGAATTTACTTTTACATATACAAATAACTGTCACTCAATACATTAATTCTTTCTGCAATGCAGTCTCAGAAGGTAAAAACAGATCTCGTAAAACCAGTCAGAATAATACTAGAAGGTTGCTATGGTGGGGGGGGGGGGGTTAAAACATTGTTGAATCATTGATTTAGGCTTAAGATGGCTGCGTAAGCCTAAACTTCCTGTATATGCATATATAGGCAAACTATTAGAAGGGAACTTGACTCTCTAATTAGAAACTCCCAGTTCATCTATTGTTTTGTTCTCATTATAACCACCAGCAAATTATTATCATAATAATAATAATCTATTTGTATCTCTTTTCTATAAAAAGGAAAGGATTTTATAAAAAGGAAAAAGGAAGAAAATAGTAGCGCTCTGGACGCGCAGGTGTCAGTTTGTGTCTGGCCACTGGTGCCCTTCGATTTTCTCTTATAATTTTTAAATCGAATTATGATACTTTTTTAAATAAAGCGAACATCGTACATCAGCAGCGAGTTGTGTAGGTTGATAGATCTCTCCCAGACTTCTGACTTAGAGTTGACGCTATCCAAACTTTATACCAGTTAATATATAATACGCAAATACTGTACAGATCTCTGAAATTGCTAATCTCTGCACTCGAATATTTCTTCCTCATCTAGACTTCTGCTAGTTTTCCACTATCACCAGAACAATAAACTCTCTGAATACTTGCATTTGTTTTATTTTCCATCTTAAAAAGACCAACACATTTCTCCTGGGAAGGGATTAGCTCTATGGTTAGAAGGTATAATGGATTCAAACGCGTAGATCCCGGATTCCAATCCAGCTGCTGGCCCTTAGGGTTTCTTTTCCTAGGAGCTTCTTACAACTCACTGGTCTGGTCTGCAACGAGAGAACACTGTCTAGAAGCCAGTAGTGTACAGGAAAAAGTCCGGGCACCAAATGACCTTAGATGTTGTCGCACCTTAAATTAAAAAAAAATTAAAAACACATTTCTCCATGTTTTCAAATCATACCATTGGTTGAACTGTAAAAATAAAAATATTTCTTCGGTATAATTTCTTTCTCGTTTCTACTGCCATTGTACGACTGACTAGGACTGGCCTCGTTATATTCACACCCCGCATTACCTTAGTAACCTAAGGCCCATTCATTACTGTAGCTAGCAGAAATTTTCGAATTTCCTAC